>NW_028289250.1:2830931-3145479 GCF_059628265.1 Tinamus guttatus
ACCTGTTTTGCACTTGTGACATCAACTATTTAGTTAAAATTGAAATTTTGAAATAGAATTTGGAATTTTATTGTCAGTTCATAAAGTCTACTCTCTTTTCAGGTCTGACTCATTCTTTCCACTTAGTAATAATCTTGCAACAGTAATTTGACTTGCCACTGAAATACAATTTAATTTACATGTAAATCAAATTAAGTATAATTATGTTTCATAATTACCACTAGCAACTGAAAATGTCTCTTTCAAAAATTCAATAGAAATAATTTCTCAGCAATTTCTTCTTTGTAATTAAGAGAAACTTGGTTTAAAAAAATAATAATCCTCCCAGCTAGATAAGCCTTGTAGACAGTACTTGCGTATGAAATGATATCATCTGCATCACTCTGCACAGTAATTTAGCATGCACCATTTTACATTTGCCTTTCTGTTTTTGAGATTTCTTACCAGTTAATTTGCCTGGGATGATTCTATAAAGAGGGAGATTAAAGACACTGTGTCCTAGGCTTTTTAAACCTTTGTGCTATCAGACATGCCAGCCCCAATGCAACAGCACTATTTGGAAATGATCATTTCTTCTGTAGCTAGGATCACTGAAATGAGGAAAAGAAAAAAGTGTTTTCTGCTAATGATTCCTAAGTGCTGTTAACACTTCAGACTGAAAAGAGTGAAAATTCTCAGGGCTAGCAGGTGCTGTGGATGTCATTAGATAGCTACTGCCAGAAAAGTGCCACTTTGCTATTTTTTTATGCATTTATATTCCTTTCTGAAGGACATATTAGCACCATGTTAAGAAGAGCAGAAATTCCCCAGGCCCTGAAATTCCTCCTCTGGAGAGGGTGAAATAGCTTCCCCTTTCTGGTAAATTTGATGTAACCGATGTTTGCTCAGATTTTCTTTCTCCTCCATTTCCAGCCTCCAAGTTTATTTACTCTATTTCAACTTTGAGGTCATTCATAAAATAATAATTTCAACATTAAGTAACTAGAGGACTGGAAGGAAGACAGATAACAGAGAAAGAAGCTCTCAGGTTCTAACAGAGCAATGTTATTCAAAGCCAAATTACATTTGTACACCAGAGTCCGGTGGTGGTGATCAAGGTGGGAATGTGACTCCTTAGAGAAAAACCAAGACTTACCTCAGAGTGCCTCCAAAACGGTATAAAACGTCTTTGACCTCTTTTCGCAAGAGGCACCCCCTCTTGAGAGCCATATTTAACTCATCAGTCATGTTCCTTCCAATTTAAACAAGATTTGGGATATCTCCTATGACTCCCCTCAGCACCACAGTCTCTCAGTGCTTCCAGTCCCTTTCTCTCATAAGGGAGAGGTTTTTTTCCCATTAATTTTAGTAAAGGCTTAAATCTTAAGTTACTACCTCAGAAAGGCCAGTCTCTTGGAGAGTAGAACCTCATTCCAGAAACAGCTTAGCATTTTATGGAAAAAAAGAATGATGCAGTCCAACATTAGGAGAATTGAGATATGACACATTAAAGAAAACTGAGAACTGAGATATTGACATAGGTGACCACTTTATATTCAGTAACTAATAATAGCTTACTTATTGATAAAGGCCAGCAGGACAAGATGTTCCTCGTAGGAAAGTCTTTTGTGGATTACTCATTAAGAACAATGGGCAGCACTGACCCTACATACATCACAAAGGCAAGAAGATGGCATAGCATCGTGGCCTGCTTGAGTAGACAGCATAGTGCAGCTGGATGGTGAAAGAAGCTGGGGTCTCTTTCCTTGCTTGCAGAGCCATAACCTACCGGAGGTTTGCTGAAGTCCTTGGCAATAAACCACACCTTGATTTTACACAAAAAGGCTGTTCCTGCTGCTTACACAAAAAGACAGTTTGTTGGATCCACATGGAGGCATCCTTGTTCCTACGTGAAGAATTCAGCACTGGAGATACTTTGTGCATTGACTCTGAGAGTCAAGCTTTGCTTAGTTTCAGAGAGCAAAGTTAAGGAAAAATAAATCCTATCTCACCATATGTAGTGCATCTCATAAGTGAACAGGAAAATCTAACTTCACTAGAAGTCACATTCAAGGGGCTGAAAATACCCTCATAGTTTTTCATCTGCCTATCAACAGCTGCAAGCCATTATGGCACATGAAGCAAGATTAAACAATCATACTGAAAAACAAGCTACTCCTTGCATCAACATTTATGGTGATATTAGAATCAGAGCAGAGAAATGCTAAGTGCTGATTCCACCACCAGTGAAAAGAGATCAGAAAGTCCTTGCAAGTTAACATTCAATCAGGGCAAAGAAAATGAAAATAAGACAGTGATTGCACAGCTCTCCACAAATGCCTACATGCTGTATTATATAATAGAGTGTGCGTACAGGGAAATGCTGGTCATATTATGTCAAGACTTATTTACAGGGAACAATCATATTGCCTCTTCTCAAATGACAGCAGTAGCTGGAGGGGCTCAGCCGTATCTGCTGTGGATGGGCACTGTTCTCAGAGGGGTGCCTGCAGTGGGTGTCCTTTGCGTGACACCCTGCCTACTATTCTGGTCACGACACAGTACAACGCAGCATTAAAAACTGGTTCAAATGCACAATGCTAGAAATTCTATTTTGGTATATGAAATCACTGGATAAAATTGAACTAAAATGCCTCAACCTTATCACAACTAAATTGTGTCTCAACCTTACCCAGATTAAGTTTTTCAACAGATTCAGAACAAAAGTTGGTTTTGCCAAATGAAATTTGCTCATTTCCTGACACAGGGATTTTCCATTTTGAGCAATTCCAGGGCACAGACATGGCACAAAGCTTGATGCTGAAGGGCCAATAAGCATCATAGCATGACATGTAAAATCTGTCAGTGCTGGAAAGATAGCAGCACACTTTCCTTCCTTTTTCCTGTTACTAGGCATTTCTTTCATAAGAAGAAAAGGATAAATATGGAGTATACAAGGATGTTCCCACAAATCAGTTTTGACTCCTAGTGTTAACAAACCAGATATATAATGAGTTTTTTTTCTTTCTTTATAATATATGTATAATTACATTTAAAAGTCATCTGCAGCTCTTCTGGTGTTTTAACAAGCCTTAAAGATATAGCTGCACCGAACCCTTCTTGTCCAGATGGATAGGAGCATTTCTGGATGCCTACATGCAGGGATTTGCTACTAGCAGAAAATATTGCCTGTGTTTCTTAGTAACTGATAAAATAGTAAAATTAAAGCAGGAAGTCTCACTGCATAGCCTTAGTTTTATGCTAAGATTCCCCCTAAAGATATGCTGTGAGACAAACCACATACGACTAGAGGAAGGAAAAATCAGATTTGATAACTGCTCCCTAATTGCATATTTTAGAATAACATAATCAAATAACTTTAAAGCAAGTGATGCAGGTCAGGGATTAAAATAATCTGCATATTTTTAAATCCTCAAATGTACCTTTTCCTTTTTAACTAAAGGCCCGTTTGGTGCTTAGCAACTACAAGCTATCTAAACTGCTCAGTGCAATCACTGCCATTCAATGAGAAAGATCTAAAGAAAAATACAAAGGTTATGAAGGAAGCCCATCAGGAAATCATTTTTTCTATGAAGTCATAAAAATGATCCAGAATTAGGCAATTCATCCCATGCAGTGCTACTCAAAAAATGCATCACAAATTCCCTTATATATATATATATATATATATTTAGTATTCAAAGGGGACACAATGGACCTAAGTGAGTATGTAACTATTGCTTATACCAAGGACATATTTAAAGGTTTAGAAAACAAATAAAGCCGCTCAAAAAACACAAACACACAAACAAACAAGAAACCATCAACCTCACCTAATCATTCAGAGCTGAAAGAGTGCTCCTCCCAGCAGAAAAATTACTTGTTAAAAGTCAGTTCTCTCTACGTAAAATAGAAAAAAAAGCTCAAAGAGAAGCTAAAAGAACTAAGAGAATTATATCCATAAAACTGAAGCTAAATAAATCCATCATATTCAAAGCAGAGGGCTAACAGGTACTATCTACTGAGAAGGAACCAAGGAGTTGCACATTCCTACATGGTTTGCTAACAGAGGTAAGCCTCAGAATGCTAAAAGGTGTCCAAATGTAAATAAAAGACTCTGGCAGATTACAACATAAATACATAGTTAAGCAGTCAAAATTTATTTTGAGAAACAACTGATAAAAGATATGAGTAATAACAATAAATAAAATCTACTTTTAAGCGCATCAGGAGTGGAAAACCTGCCAAAACCAGTCAAAACATACACAGAGTGAATTGATGATCATAATGTAAAAGGAGAAACTTTTGAAGAGAAGACACATTATTTTTTTGCATTACTGTTCACTCTGGGAGAAGCTGAGGAGATTCCCATATCAAAGCTCTTTTTCACAAGGGACTCATCAGAGGATCTGTCTGAAATTGAAGTGACTGTGGAAGAGGTTATGGAACAAATTGACAAAATGAATGTAGCAAATTGCCAAGACCAGATGGTATTCACCCAGGAGCTCTAAAGGAACTCAAGGATGAAATAACAGAATTACCAAGGAGAGCAGGTCTCTCATTGCATTGGTACCTGAGCAAGATGACAAACGTGACATTGGTTTTTAAAGAATAGTTTAAGAGAACTGCAGGCCTGCTGTTTGTAGTGGACAACTTGGTGGAAACTCCAATAAAAGACAGAATTATTGGGCATCTGAATGATTGACTTGAAAAGGGTCAATATGGCTTTCTAAAGACAATTGCATCTCAAACATTTTTTGAGGGGAGGCAGCAGGCTTTACGGGTGTGATAGAACTAATATCTGCTTGCATTTCCAAAAGGCTGCCCTATTAAAGGGATAGAAACAAGTGATTATAGCATAAAGGAGGAGGTGATGGCATAAACAGGTAATTGTTTAAAAGACAAAGGATAGAAATAAATGCCTGGTTCTTGCCCAACACTGATTCCACATGGGTTCATACTAGTCCTCATACTAATTCTCATACCAATGAATGGCCTGATAAAGGCTCAGCAACAGGGTGAGAGAGCTTGCTTATATTATAAATACTAAGTTATTAAGGGTGATGGCCAACAGAAGAACAGCAGGACTAGCTAGTTGGGTACTTGAGTAATAAGCGTACGGGAAAATTCAGTGTAGATGAATAGAAAGAGTGCACAGAGGGGAAAAAAACACAGTCCCAGTGGCACATATAAATAATGGCCATTACTACTGGCCAACTAATACTATTCAGGAGTATCTTGTATATAACAGGAAGTTCCTGAAAACATAAGCTCAGCATTCCACAGTGCTTAAAACCATAGTGGTTTGCATTTTTAGGAAATAAGTAGAGAACATGATCCCCATTAATAATTATGATTTTATTTTGACTATTATGTGCAGTGCAGTCCTCTCATCTCTCCTGAGCTTGGAACAGAGAGAAGAAGCAACAACTAGCAAAACAGAAAATAAGCAAGCTATGACTGCTCAGTCTGAAAAACAGATGACTAAAGAGAAATATAGTAGAGGTCTACAAAATTATGAGGCTCATGGATAGGTTGAAGAGGGCTTGCTTTTCCCTGGCAAAGATAATAAATAAACAACAGCCATTAAATGAATCTCTTCTGAACCAGGTTCAGCACAAACAAAAGGAGGCGGTTCATTATATGATGGCCCCTAGGCTGCCAATGGCTGTAGCTAGCAAGATATTCGTGTTTATCCCTATTTATGCTGTTACTCTTCGAAAGGCATCCATTCACAGCCTCTGTTGGAGCTAGGACAGGAAACTGAACGGATCCTCAGTCTGACTCTGGAGTCCATTTTGCATTGTTATACTAAGTACAGTTAATACCTTACTTCTGGATGAATTTAAATACAATTGATCTACAGTTTATCTAGATTTGAGATAATAAATATGGATAGACAAATATTTTCTACAACAGGCAACTCTTCAAGTTGAAAGAGTCTGAATGCCAACCCTACAAAGGCATTCCTGTAACAGTGAGATGAAGAGATCTTCAGAGCAAAGTGATCTCTTGAAATCAAGAAGGATGTACTTCCTCTTGGCAATAAACGATCATGTTTTCAGTAGTTAAATATCAGCAGAGCTTCTGTCACTTCATTGCAGCTCCCAGAAACACCTGTCTAGGGGTCTCTCAGAAAGGGAACATGGGTGCTGTCTACACTTGCTAATTCAGTAATGCTTGGCATCTTTCCTAGACATACGAATGTGATGGTCTACACAGTTACGTTAGCATGGTCCCATTAAATAGCACTATGCCAAAAACTAGCACACAGTCTGGAGCAAAGATGTTGCAGGGACTATTCCCAGCTTGGTTTGCATATGGGCATCCTATTTTGAAGTTGAGGGAGATGCCAGTACAGGACTTTTCTAAAGAAAAAGGCAGCAGGAGAGGGGAAGAAAATAAAAGGTAAAGACACATCTTTATTCCCTTATTGCCACGAATCAGTGCTCAATAGTCACGTTACTGTCCTATTTCCCATGCTGTTTACTCCCATATCTTCTTCCCTTGCACTCCTGCCTTATTGAGCTCCGTTCAGATATCTTTGCTCTTTTCCCCTCAGCTGGTTAGTGTGGCAACCACCCAAACATTGTACTGTTTCAAGCCCTGAGAGCCTCCTCTTTTTCAGTTGGTCCCTAAAGGAAAAACAAAAACAACGAAACACACACACACACACACACACAATATCCCCCTGCCCCAAATCCTATATTCTGTAATAGGATCCTAAAATTTTTTCATTCTCGTCTCATTAGAGAATCCTAGCAATCTTTCTCTTATTTCAGCTGTATTTATTGCAGTGATTACTCCAGCCTCTTCGTTCAACTGGAATACTGTGGAGTTGATGTTCTTCCTTCAAGCTCTCCTGTTCTCTGCTATCTGGAATCTCTACCCAGTTAGGATACAGATTTGGTTAATGAGCATAGGAAACCATTAAGAGAAGATTAAGCCTTTTGTATTGTATTTTTTTGTACACATGATGTACTCTGGCATTTACTTGTACATGATGAAAGACCCAGTGACACAATACTTGAATACAAATATTCCAGCAAAGGATATAGAAAATCCATATCATTTTAGCTGTCTCAGAAGCAGCATCAATTAGTGGCTCAAGTCTAAATTCTGAGTTTATAGTCACTTAAAAGCTGTGCTAGTTGAACAATTTACCCCATTCCCACAAACATTACTGGTTAAACACATCCTATTGCCTCGTGGGCAGACAAGATCACACTGTCATCACTTCCACTGCCATGAGATCCCTGCTCCAAGCAAGGGTTTCACTTAAAACCTCTTTGTAACCTTTGTAACCTTGGCAGCAGGGAAGCCAAGCTGGAAATCCCTAGCTGTCAACAGCATTGCTTTGCATACACCTGATTTTTTTGCAGCTCAAAATGCTGAACAACCTACTTTAGCCCCACTTCTTCCCACTCTAGAGAAATGAAAGTCTGAAGACCCAGCAGCTGGCTAGTCCTCAGGTAGTCTTCTCACCTGTAACCACCACACTTCAGTAGAAGGCTGCTGACGGGACCTCATTGTGCATCCAGCTCTTAGTCTGTCAGTTTTAAGGAGAAAGGCAAACGAAAAGATTGAGCTTTACTACTTAAACAATCAAAGTACATAGTTCTTCTGCCAGTTGTTTTATATTAAAAGGAAAAGTTGGAATGGGGACTGATTCAAATAGAATCAACCATGTTACATCAGACTTTGAAATCTGCCAGCTTTGCTGTTGGCATATGAACCTATATATTTATCTTTGGTTGTTTTATTTTTTGCAAAGTAAACAACAGTTGGGGGATTTAATTTCAAGGAAGGTGACATTTGTTGTTAAACTTTCTTGCATACAGATTCTCGAACCAAACTGAAGTTAAAGTCAATATTTTCTTCTTGGAAAAATGGCCCTGAATAAAGATGAATGAAATTTGAGGTAAGAATAAAGTTGAGATTTACACAGAAAAGATAATACCAGTCCCTCTGAAAGAGCTTGAACATGCCAAAAAATCAGAAGTAGTCTGTATGTAAACACAGAATGAGGTGGCAAGATCAAGTCTCTACTCTGTGCTGGGTGACAGGTATAAATCTCTCTAACCAGAGACTTGATGCAGGCAAAGGATAAATTGCCAGCAGTGGAAGTGCAGTATTAACGGAGAGGATGGAGACTAGATAGAAGTATTCTATGAGTAAAGACGAGGTCCCTTCTAAAAATACTCCTAAGGAAAAATAATTCACCTCCATATCAGCTGGGTGATTTTTGAAAGGTTCACATATCATTTTTTTCTTCTTTTGAGAGCAAAACATTTCTTTTTTGTTGTTATTTTCTCTTTAATAAAGAAAAATAAATAGAGAGATTCTGGCATGGAAGTCATTCCACCATATTAGCTTTACAGTAAAGTTAATATGAAAAGACTATGAAACCATGGAACTCTGCTGAACATTAAGGCAGGTCAGGGAAATAATAATTTTAGGAAAAAATGCAGTCCCTTCAATAAATGACTTAAATGTAAGCAGGAACATTTACTTGGTGTCCTTTATCTGTTAGGACTGAGGCTCTGCTACACTGCTTAGACCTCTGAATACCACCCTTAAAATAAGGGGCTTCCTTATCACGTGATAATCTTTACAGCAGTGTAATGTAAAGAAGCAGAGGCCTCTCATGCATAAAATTTTCTCTTCTTGTTACCCTTTTCTGGCAGTTCCCAAATGTTAGAAACATTTCCTCCCTCCCCCCCCCCAAAAAAAGGGTATATGCTCCACTATATTTATTCAGAAAGTCTGTGAGAGCAGGACGCACACTCAGAATAAAATTGCAAGGAACGACTTCCAGGAGTGCAAAGGCACCTCCTTCCAGGAGTTCTTCTCCAGCACCAGCTGGGCTTGTCCCCCCACTGTAGCACCCATGGAGAACCACTGCCCTGCCCACAAAACTGCTAGGGTTTTCATGGGGAGCATGAGGCTTTCCAGCTTGTGCCCTTGGGATTCAGAGAAAAGCTAGTGAAACATTTAATCCTATTGCAGTGTCTTTTTAGCAATGTGATATAAAACGGGATGCAACAATTACTCTCCCTTTCAGAGCAAACAGCCCCTTCTCCACCCACCGCTCTCCTCTCAAAATTGCACTTACTACCAAATTGTCTAGCTGGAGCAGAGAGCCTCGATTTTATCTTCCAAAAGCTTTCTGGGCACAACAGCACACATCTAGGTGCCTTTTCATTAAGGCAGCAAAGGTCTGTTAACATCTCTGTCCCACTGAGATTTTCTCTTTGCCAGAGCACAGTTACCTCACACATCTCTGAACTGTCATCCAGACTAACAAAAGCATCCACCTCCACAAGCCCCAAATCTGGCCCAAGCCATTGGAGGCTTCTAAAGGAATAACTCGGTGTGGGGAGGTCAAGTCATCACTTCAGCACAGGATCAATTCACTAGAATAAATATTTTTAGACAAAGCATGGAGTTCATATTCATGTCAGCCGAGATCACTGTCAGCATTACAATATCTCCTCCCTGGAGTTAGAGCCCTGCTGTGCTGGGCACAGTACAGTACAAACAACACAGGCAGAATGCAGAATAAAAGGAGCCCAGGTAAGGTGCAAGAGAAGGTGACAGAGTTCCTGGGTGGCAGAAATAAAAGCAAATGCTTATTTTCTGAGTTGCATGTATAATGAAGTATGTGGTTCTGAAATGTCACACTATTGGGGTTATACTCATCAAAACAGACAGCAATCAAGTAGATATTAATGACATAGATTAGGTCACCTGCCTACACAAACAGGAATTCTGCCTGGTTCGGCCCAGTGCTATTAATGAAATCAAGACAGGAAAGACTGGAATGGCATATGGCTGGCAGATGCAAGCATGTAATTTGATGGTGCAGTGGAAAGAATTACTCACTACATCATTATCAGCTCAGCCTTTTCCAATTTCTAAAAAGAAAAAGATCTAAATGGCTGAACCAGAGGTAAGAAGTGAACCTATCCATGACCAAGTGTGCATACCTGTCCATTGCTTTTCAAATACAGGCTTTATGCATTGTTTACAGCACTATGAAATAACACGCTTGGAAAGGACTTCAGGTCATGTGCCTGTGCCTAGGCCCAGTTGCCTTCTTGTGGTTCTTGGTGGACATTTCACCAACCTGTTCTTAAAGACCTCCATAACTTATCTAGTCTATAATGCCTTCTAACTTTGCTCTCAAAACTCCTTTTATCTAGCACCTGATTTCCATCTCTTTTGCTGCAATTTAAGCTCACTGAGCCCAATAAGTTCTATAGAGCTTTTTGCTCTATTTTCAGAGAACCAGACTATCCTTCCATCTTTGTAAAATTCTTTCATATGAAAAACTGAACTTGATATCTACTTTTACTTTAAAGCTGAATCATTGATAACCACATCCAAACAGCAGCTGATCTGAAGATAATCAGTTTTTCATTCAGCTCAGTTTCCTAAACACCACCTTTCCTTAGTTAATTCTCAAAAACTTTGCATGAAATAATGCCAAAGACCTCTCTCAGGGCACCATCATGCTGTCCAGCCAGAAGTCTAAGCTTGCAAACAAAAAAAGCCTTAATGCTCTACATTAACTACAAGCTGTGGAAGATGACCAACACATCACTTGAGCTACTATTCTTTATTTTCTCCAAACATCTGCTAAAAGTTTTAGACAGTGACCCTGCATGTCTTCTCTTCCTTCCCCCATCTTTGTTTTACAGGCGGCATCTCTTGAAGGAAAGCCCATATGGGGTAACCTGTGGGAAGACAAGGCATATGCTAATAAACAGACCCATTTCACTTTTTGGCAAATACTTGGCATTACATTCCAGTCTACTCTTTCACAACACCAAAGTTAGTGCTAAATTTTTACTTTGCAACACCATGTGAGCATGGCTAACTCATCTGGCAGGGATGCCCTCTCCAAAACAGAAAATTCATAAAGGTTCACCCTCTCCACGTTTTCTGTCTATCCTTCCAGTCTTTCAAAAATGGGTGTTTGTAGAAGAGTGTGCATGTGAAATTTTCTGATCAGAAAGGAATATACTATATCCTGTTTGTTTTGAGGAAAAAAAAAAAAAAAGTGAAATGCATGCTATATTAGCAGCTTAGATATCAATCTCAATAATAGCTATAGGTTTTCTTGACTGATAAATCACATACATTAAGATACATATTAAGTTGCAACAATTTGAAAGCATAGGAAAGTGAGATTAGATACCTGGGCTATGATCTTTGTTTCCCTCGATTTAAATAACGGTAATCAGTTATCTTCTGAAGCCACAGGTCTATCTCGTTTTGTTGGTTTAGCTGCAAGTGGTTGCTTCAGTAGTAATTAGTACATATATACTTAACAATAGAAGAGTAGCCTATGCAGCTAGTGCTTGGTACTAGATGTTAATTCCTTGCTTTCCCTCTGATCCAAAACATGCCTTTATATCAGATGCTTAGCTATGTTTAGACAAAAGTAGCCAGTGTATTCATCCAGCACCTTACTTCTTTATTCTTATCTGAACTTGCACTAACACAAGTAACCTCTCCATTCATGTGGGCATGTGCACTAGCTCAGACATCCATATCTTGATGGTAATTTGCCCATCCCAAGCTTTTACAGCATCCTACAACCACCTTCTTTTGCCATCTGCAGGAGCAGGGCTTCTGTATTGTGGTCTTCCATACACCTCCACAGTACTGCATGCAATGCCCAGGATGAGAGGTTGTTGAGCCTTGCTCAGTTTGCACATACACCTGTGTAACCCTAGTGAACTTCCTTCATATGACTTGTAGCCTTGATTTACACACACAGACACACACACACACAAGCTGCCCCCACAGGAGGTAGGAAAAAAAAAGAAAAAAAAAAGAAAAAAAAAAAGGAAAAAACAAACAAACAAACAAACACAGCTTTGGGGATATTTCTACCTTGTAGAATTCTGTAAATGCTCCTGACTCGAAAGGATTAATGGAGGAGAGCCTGGAAAGTGCTTGCACAAAGCTGCCTCTTTCACTGGCTCAGCTTGCAGAGGGTGGGTCAGGTATTGCTTGTTAGCTGTTACTCTCTGCAAGCTGCAACATGACTTTTTCTGACCACTGCTCACATTTTGGCAACTACAGAAGGAGGCTACGACTGGAGCTAACATCTACATCTGAGGAACAGCCTTGAAGGAATTTGCTTGCTTGTTTTGCCTTCCATGCAGCAAATCAGATTAATTCTAGTTTAAGCCTGATGATTTAGATTAACATGTCATTTGTCTACATACCATGAAAAATGTTCCTGAAGCTGGAAGAGGGCCATGTTTGGGGTCACTAGTCTGAAAACCTGGATATGAATCAGCAATTTTGAAATTACAGAGACAGACAGACCAACAAAAGTTGCAGCAAAACTCAGCTCCTCTCTGTTTACCTCTCCAGTAAATATCACCATGAGCCCAAGCTCCTGTCTGAAATCCTTGGGTGCTACAGAAGAGGAGAACTGATTTGGAATCACATACCCTTAGGCTGAGGTTTACAAAATATCTGAAGATACAAGCGTATGCCAAACAGAACAGCTGAGAACAAATCTTCCTCAGGAAAGAGGATGAATCATGAAGCTACAGAAACAAGAACAGAGCCCTATGCTTTTCTTCTAAATTTATAGGATACCTCCATGAGAGATGTGGGATGTTTTTCAGAAAGGCTCTTTCTGAATGGTCTCTTTGGATGTGATAGCCCCGTACTTGGGCTGGATGCAAATAAAGGCAACTTTGAAATAAAAGCCTAACATAAGTGTTAATAGCAGGAAACAAGTTCTGGGTTAGGACTGCAAAAGAGCTATCAGTTTTTGAAACAGCTGTCTCTGCCTGCAGAGGTCTGATGGAAGTATCTTCAGGATTTCAGGGGCCCACAAGGCATGCCAGGCCTCTGATGATTGGTACCTGTCATAGGCCTGGGCCTGCACACTTCACACAGGGTCCCGGGTCCTTTGGTTTTGCAGTGTCCCACTGCCTTGCCAGAAGATTCCTGGCTGCTCTACTACTGCTCACGGGCATGTACCACCTTCATACCTCCCTGAAAGCTTCCAGCGGACAGCAGCAGCCTGCTCCATACACAGCACTCCTTCACTCCAGTCAGGATACTGGGCACAGGAGAAGAGTAAAATCAAGTTCAGAAGTGGGTGCTCTGCTCAGCCTCCTAGTTGTAATTACTCAGTCAGACAGCAGTTGCTTGGTGCCAATTCAGCCTTTGCAGCTAAAAACTGAGTTCTCATTTGAACCCTCTTGCATGTGAAAGCTTTCTCTTATTTCCATCACGACCATGTTTTTATGCATATTGTCCCTTCCTTTCTTACATGAAAGGGGGATGAGACAAGGCTAGGTAATTTAAGGATTCCCCTTTAAACTGCAAGCTAGCTAGTCACATTAACCCAGACATATTTATCTGATACACATTCAGTGAAGTCCTTGTCTATTATACAACTTGTCCCAGTTCTTTATGCAAATAAGCAACAATCCAGAAATAAGTTGGAGAAAAATAAATCATGCCTTTTTTCCCCCTCTCCATAAGGGTAATGCAGCCATTTCTTTCATTGTGCATGGAGATATTCCCTCTCAGCTACTATGCCATAAGCTGGCAGCTATAATGAAAGGCCAAATAAGTGGCTGGGCTGGCTGCTAGCAATGCACATCTATAAGACAGCAGAAGAAACAGACAAGTGAAAACAACAGGCAGGATGACACTGACTCTGCTGATTTCCAATTCCTAATATTTCATGAGATAGCAAGGAGCTGCTACATGGTCATGTCATGACTTTTTTTTCCCTCAGTTCCAAAACATAGGCATAAAAGAATGCAACTTTGCAATTCTCTCAGAATGAATCTAGCAGAATCTTTACCTATGACAGTATGCCCCTTTAAAAAATGTTTTTTTTTTTTCTCCTATTCCTGCAGATTGCGCTCTCTCCTTTTATGCCAAGGAAGACTGCATTTATTTCAACAAGCACGCTCAACGTCCTCACGCTCAACGTGAGAGGAAAACTTGAAAATGGACTGAACAGGATTTTAAAAGGAACTTTGTAACTCTCCATTCATTGAAAGAGAAGATAGAGATGCTGAGATTTCAAATATGCAATTGCCCAAGGCCATATGAAGGAATCCATGCAAGTGACTTGCTCCCAAATGATTTTAGCAGGTCTTCAGCCCCACAGCTCTTATTGAACATATGCTCAGCAAGTTATACGGCAGTGCAACTCATATAAATTTGTAGCCTGTAAAGAGGGATCTGACTTCTATCTCCCACTCTTTAGTGCCTTGTATACCGGGCCTCTCATTAACTCAGATAGACAGAAGTTAAACAAACGAGACTTCACAGAGCAACTGATGTAAGAAGATACCAGTTTGAGTATGAAAACTCATAAACAGCTGTATTTTTCTTTCCTTCTGTATACTCCAGCTCAGTCTCTGTTTATTCATTTCCCTTATTGCCCACCCCACCCTAATCAATAACAGAGAGAACATTGATTACTCAGCAAAGCTAGGACAGATGAGAAGCAAGCAACAGATATTTTCTTCAAGTAGATTAAGAATATAGCCTGTGTTCCTCCTGCATTTTTAAAGCCTTTTTTTAAAAAAAAAAAAAGGAAAAAAAAAAGAAAAGCCTTTTGATTTAATAAATTTCATAGCTGATGAACAATTTGGCTGCGGAATCACAGCAAACCAACAGCCTAAAGCTAACATTAATCATGTCAACCATTACGGCAGTCCTTATTTACTTTTGTCTTTAAAAAAAAAAAAAAGACCCAAAAAACAAAACAAAGCTACCACAATGTATCCTGTAAGCTAAAGAAAACTGCAACCACTATGATAACAACACAATAGACTATAAATAGACTGTTATTTTTAGACCTCTGTGTTCCTTAATTACCTTTAAACTTACCCACTGGTGAGCACTTTGTAAAGACTCTGATGCACACATGCACTTTCTGTATTTCCGCAGGGCACACAGATTCTGTATTACGTCTTGAGGATGGGATGCTGACACTAACTGACAGAAGCAAGCACAGAGAAAAGCAGATATTTTTAAATGAGAAGGGAGAAGAAGGCAAAGCCCCTTTAGCTCTTGCCCCTGCACCTGAGCCTCCCCTCGTGCAGCTGGAGCTCGCAGGTGTGAGGAGCTGAGGGCACCCGCTGAGCCACAGCCCTGGCTGAATTTCATGTTGCCTCAAGTGGCATCTGGATCTCTATGAATTTGCATGTGCCAAAGAGAACTCAAGTCAAGTGGGTACATCCTAATGGTAATTCCTAGAAACCAGGTTTTGTCCTCACTGGACATAAACCCTGTTGCTGGTTTATGCAGGAGGCAGCTCAGTAAGGTGCTAAAATCCCTTTCACAATAGGAACAGCCATTCTGAGACAAAAAGTCTATGCATGTCTGCATCCATGTGTCTACTCACAATTAAGAAACAGATTGAAATGACTGATGTCACAGTTTTAATAAGGAAAGCCAGAAACACCAGCAGGACATAGCCAAGTGGAATTTGTTAGAAGAGTTTTTCAAGACCCTTAGGAGAAAATACAGCCTTAATGAAACAGACGTAATTATCAAGAAAATTAGTGGAAGTTATGCAATGTTTCTTTTGGTTCAATGAGATAAATACTTCAGACTGCACCAGCCGTCTCAAGGAAAAAAAGCAGAGGAACTGCTTTTTCTTAGGGAACTGATACCTTTGCTGAGTGCCCTTGGCCTTCCCTTGCTGGCCTCCTCTGTGCTCCCTTCCCTGCTATCCTGCAGTCCCTGTCTGTAGGGCTATCCCAGCACTTTTTGCTTTCCTCTGGTCTTACAGCCGCCACCACACCTAACACTCATGGTACCTCAGCTTTTCTAGTGCTTCCACCAGCATCTCCAAGTTGCTAGTGAACCTCCTCCTGTATTCAGCAATTTCTTCCCAACCTCTGAAGTTCCCCACCTTTATCTCAATGCTAATTGCTAATTTACTTTCCTAACTAGGCTCTTCACATATTGTTTTTGTGATTTTATGGCCAAGCACTTTTGAAAGGAATTTTCTCCTAGAACAGTTTGTGTAGCTCAGGGAGCTCTGTTTACACTTGTCTTTGAAGTGCTCCATGTAGCCTCTCCATTAGTGCTCCCAGACTCTCGACAGGGCTCTGCAGGGCCTATGTAGCAGCATTGCTGAAAGGATCAACTTTCCAGCTGGGGACAAGCCAATAGCCTGGATCTGGGTATTCTCTTAATATTATTTATTTATTTATTTATTTATTTATTTATTTTCCCAACACTGGAAGTCAGATAATATGTGAACAGCTTCCTTTTTTCAGGAATTTACACCTTTCCCTAAAGACAGATGCCGCAGGTATTTTCTTTGGTTTGTTAGGTGAGGCAGAGAGACAGTGCCTAGGTTTTGGGCAAGGACATTTTGCTAGAAAAGAAGCAGCAATGCAGAATTTATTCAAAGATGTAGCCGGCTTTGCACAGCTGTAAAAAGAAGTTTTATCACTATGAGTAACAGTGCCATCTGCTGACTCCTGCTATAACCATATTGGGAGGGTTCCATAATAGATAATTAAGCAATAAATTCTTCCAAAATCCAATATCTTTTCACAGAAAACAGCTGCTGATAGTTTTTTTTTAAGTCATCTTATAGGATCTAGGGTAAAAATACCTTTTCAGTATGACTTCTGAAGTCAAGAAATCCTTAGCTGCTTTCCTAAGGACTTGAAAGACTGCAAACTCTTTTATTAAACATTTCTCTGACCTGTACAGGATATTTGGATTCTATTACAGTATTACACAAAGACTTGCATAGGTTGTCATATCTTTCCCCAGTTCACCATCTCTCTAAGTGATTTTCTGGGCCTGACCAACTGAGTGCTGGTCTTTTCAGAGAGAAGACCTTGAGGTCCACAGGCACATTCAAATCAATGGTGTCTGAGCTCAGCTATTTGGAAGAGAAACTGTAGCTTTTGGAAAAAACAGAATCATACTTAGTACATTGAGCCCCTCAGTCTTGGCAGGCTAAACTCAACTACTGCTCCTTCAGGATCCAACACAACAGACTGATACGACCACTCTGTGATTCTGTGATCTGTTTTGGGTGGCAGTCTCTGAAGTCCTGATTGCAGCATTCTTCATGTTCAGTCACATTAGGTAACTTCAAGCTAGTGACCGGTTACTTTTCAATTACAGTGTGCTTGATATAGCTTTTCTTTTGAAAGAAGCAAGAGACTTTACCCTTGTTCTTGCTAGGATTAAGTTTTTTGTTTGCCGTTCATTTTGCCACAATTAGTTGAATGGAAAGACAAGCCCGCAACAGAAAGTGAAAAAAAAAAAAAAATCTTGGTGCAGGCAAGCAGTATATCTTCATGACCTGCTGAGTCAAGCCAAATCCTCACTCAAACGACACTGTAAAGCAGAGTTCTTCACAGTTCGGAAGAATTTGTCTTTCAGCTGGCTTGCCAGGCACATGGGGATTGCCTCTAAACAGAAGATGTGACTCTTTTCAGATGGTCCTTTCCTGCCATCCCAGATGGCTGAGTGGCATCTACAGCTCACACATTATAGAAATCTTTGTGGTAGAGCTGGCATCACAGAGTATCATCAATTTAAAAGCATTATCCTATCATAATACTAAGTTTGCTAGACCCAAACTAGCCAAAGGAAGCAGCTTTACATGTCTCATTTTTATTCTGTGCTAATATGACAAAGCTTGGATATGTCAAGGATATGTAAATAAAAAAGCCCAGACAAAAACTGAAAAAAAAGGTAGAAACAGCATGCAAAATTTACCTTAAAAATTAGGTATAGTAATGGGCTTGTACAGTGTTGGGCTTCGTGTGATAACAAGAAGTTATGAGTCTTGTAATCTGTTCCTCAGTGCTGTGGTGTTTGGCAACAGAAGATAAAGCATCAGCCTTTATAGAGGTATCCATCCCCAGAGCATCACGAAGTGATGTAATACCCCAGCTGGCTGGCCGTGTGGCTTGGGCTGGCAGCATCAGAGCACCAGGGACACCGGACTCAGCACAGATACCACCACCTGGAGATCCAAGCATCTGCTGTGAGGTTAGGCAACGTGCTGCAGGATCATTGGCTTAGCGATCATGGGGGTATGTCCACACGCTCAAGTGTCCACTGTGCAGAAAGCACGGACAAACCATGTACAGGGCAAGACTGAAATTAATAATCCCACTGATGTGAATTTTTGACTGACCATGCAGCTATATATGCTGCTTTGCAGCTGCCTTGGAAAAGGCACTTATGTGGTAACCTGTTCTTCTGGTCTGCTCTGCTTGCCTCAGGGGGAGTTTTGCAACTCTTTCTAAGGGGAATGGGGCAAAACTCATCCTATGTGCCTATGTACATGCTGCTGCCATCTGGTAACATGAAAGAAGTCTGTCTTCTTTTCTTTCCAGATTGGAAAGGGGAATTTGGAGGTAGATTGAATTGGTCAGTATGATAGTAAAACGTGCAATAAGACCAATAACTTTGGTGTGTCTCTTTTTCATACTGTTTGCACTGCACAGAATTCATAGCTATTTATCAGTTTCTCTTATCAGCTGGCTTGCTCTTTGAAACAAGGGCAGAAGGAAGGATTTTATTGCTTACAGAGGCCCAGTTGAGCAAATACTATTCAAACAACCACTGCCAATCCCACCGAGGGCTGACTCCCGTGTCTTTCAGGCCATTTTCCAGTACATGCACCACAGTATGGCATCTGCCATTTTCCTATCAGTGTGACATTTCGACTTCCTGGTCACCCTATCACCCACGGAAATCACTAGTAGGATTCTTCTCTGGATGACCGCTGCTCACACGAGTCATGTGTGTTCCTGTATTTCTGCCTTGGCCAGCATTACCGTTCCACATTTTATTTTGCTGCTGAGATAGGGGAAGGTGCTGTTCATTTCTTTATTTTTTCAAATTAATGTTGATTTCTAATCCTGTCCCCCACTCTTCCTCCCTGCCTGAAACTCAAAATTCAATATTGTTATGATGATGCAATCTGGGAGAAACATGCCGCCCACAACATCATCTTTGTTGTCATCTGAGAGATCCAAGTTGGACTGACAACCTGTGAAATCATTTATGAGGCCAGGAAAGAAGATATCTTTCATTCTACAGTTTTACTAAGGTTTACTGGGCAATTTTACTGAGGTCTGCTGGATAGAAAGTAAGGTAGGTACCGGAACTGGTAAGATCCAGTTCTGCCCAGGCAACCATATGTTATAAGTTGCCCTTGCGCTGCGAGCTGTGGCAGGGCCTCTTGGCTGCTCCACAAGAGAATTGCTGTGGAAGTCCTTTCAAGAATGCAGGAAACATCATATATTTGCACTTTGGTAAAATCCAGCTCAGATTCACTACCAGGACAGACACACATCATTCTGTGCTGTATTATTCAGCAATGACCTTGGGACCACATAGGCCAGGTGTGTGGGGTGGTTCTTCCAGCCAGACGTGGTGAATGTACATGGAAACCAACACAGCTGTGAGTGGTGTGCACCCAGCAGCTGGCCAAGTGCCCACAGAGACTCCCAAGAACTCTCTGAGGCTCAGAAGAGCCTGCTGCCTGATCTGAAGAGACACTGCCACTGATGGAGGTGTCCACAGGGTGTATACAGGTGTGTACTGCTTCATAAGTATGACTTCTAGATTCAGAAATTATTGTTTGAAATTGTTTTGGAATCTTTCTTTTTTCTGAGCCATTACAAAAATTATGAGCTCTCATCCTCTCTATCTCTGTTTTTTGACTTGCTCTTCCTCTTTATTACCTCTTTTTTTTTTTACTGTTTTGTGTTTGATTTAGTTCCAGTTTAAAATTCAGCTTATAGAGAAAAGATGGAGCTACATTGATGTAGAAATGAATAGTCTAGAAAGAAATTTCAGCTCATCCTGAAACAGGTGACTACTTTTGGTCACTTGAATAATTCTTCAGTCTCCATTGCCTGAACTGAATAACTTTCCATTGACCATAATGTTTAGACACCCAGTTTACATGTGGATGCTGACACTGAAGTATATTAATCTGAAAATTAATCCTATCCCTTGAGCCTCTGAGGTGTAGGCCAGGTCGCTGTGCAAACTGACTGGTTTGAAGTTCACCACTCTCTTACCCATATAATGCCTCTTGGTATCTGACTATCCTGACGCTGCTTTCCAGTTGTGGTCTTCAATGATGTCTTCATTTTCCTCCTTCCACTACAATTACAACCACCTTTTAACAAAAGCATTCTTTTCATGACACGCCCATACCAATATTGACTAATTTTACCCAGGTTGACCTTAATTGCCTTTCCAAATTCATGTCAGTTTTTATTAGGAGCGTGTCTCTCGACATCTTCTTTTCCGTGATGGCTTTCATTCTTAGAAAAAAAGTATCTTTATCGGATGAAGGAGAGATCTGCATGCTTGACTCTTCAATTTAAGTATTCTGGTTTTATTTCTCACAAAAAGCCCCTTCCTTTTAGAGGCACATTTTTGGCAGGCAGCTTCAATGCTATCTTAAACATCACAGAGCCATCCTCAGCATTTCCTGAACCAAGCATTTTAATCCCTTTACGCTTCAAAACCTCCTTTCTGTGATAACCTTTATAGTGTGTCCACCTCCCTGCTTAAGAGTGGAAAGAAGTTTCCAAGGCTCTGATCTTACTAACTTGCACTTCTATCAATCTACGCTCTTTAAAGCTGACTTGAAGGGTTTCATTGTATACTGGCAGGTATCAGGAAGAAATTGGTGAGCAGTCATAACGGTTATAGGTTTTGGCGATCATTTTTACTGATTAAAAGAGCTGCTTTTTCTCAAATTAATTCTATTCTGTTTTATTCTTTTCTATATTTTTTTCTCGAATGACTTCTTTCTAGTTATAAGAATGTAATATATTTATATAGAATATATGAGTTATATCTAATATCTATACATCAATAGAACTATATTTCTATCCCTATCCCTGTGGACCTCTTGTTACCTGAAGACTGTGCCACTTTAGACAGGTTTACGTGAAGAATGAAATCAGCGCAATAGCTGGAGAAGGAATTTTAATATCGGAACAGCTCTTGTGTAGGCACCTATTTGCTGTACAAATGGCAATATTTAATCCTGTCTGTACACAGCAGGATTTTTTTTCTGTGAAGCCTGTATAGCAAAAGATCTTTTTCTCTAATTCTCTAATTTCTATGCCAAACCCTATGGCTGTATAGAAGCAAAAGAGTGTTCAATGACCAGGTCGTATTTTGTGTGTGTTGCCTAAAAACACAATGATTTTTTGCTCTTCCAAGTAGACAATAACTGTTAAATGTGCATTACTGCACATAAACTGGAGGCTGGAATATCCTTCTAGAGCTGTGGTCCCTCTATGCACCATACATAGAAAATACTTGGGAGGCTTGGAAGAGGTTCACATGTGGTCCTGGAGCCCCAGTCCCACTGTAAATTAGTATTTTCATGCTGGATCCCAGTTTTACCGATCATGGGGATGGAAGAATTTAGCACTGTAGTCTTTGTTTATGATCTTTATTCTGAAGACTGAGATGTACCAGCCCAGGGAGTGCTTTGCCTGGATCACAGACTGAGTTCATCTCCCTTACTATTAACTGAAACTCTGCACCTTTTCAACAGAATATTGCAGTGGAAGAAGTACAGCAAGGCACTGCAGTAGCCAGTGTGCTGCAGAAGGGCTTCTGTTCTGCCACAAGTTTTGGGTTATTTTTGGCTGTTTACTGAATACACCCTTTTGCACTGCAATACACAAAGGAACCAGCAAAATGGCATTCTTCCCCCTTAATACCTCTGTGTGATTTTAATCCCAGAATTTCTATTTGTAAAACTGAACACAATTTAAGCAAAAAGAAGATACTACAGCTACACAGATTACAAAATTGGAAGAAGCTATTTCAGTTACTTAGGTGTTTTGGACTAGAGCAGAGAAACTACTCAAAACCCAAAACTGCAGCCAGTCTCTCTAGTCCATAATTGCGGTCTATGTTGGTTCTTGTTCCTGCAGGGTGAAATTGAAGGCCAGGGAAATAGCCAGAGCCGTGGTGCTGCGGCTGCCCTGCAATGCCCTGGTGGGGATGTGCCAGGTGGCTGAGGCAGCCGAAGGGGCTATTTTTGTCCCTATTTTTGCCCCTTTTCATTTGCTGGTGAAGTCATGAAAAACAGATTATTTCTTCAGATGTCAGCAATACCCAGGTGGTTGTTCCCCTGCTCACTTATAGCTGTTTAATAGCCAAACCACTTCCCAGCTAGTGATTGCGAATGCTGAGATAGAGGCATCTGTTTGCATAAAAACAAATTAACTCCAGGTTGGAAAGGGCAAAGGGAAAGGGGAAGACTCATTCTAAATAGCTCAAGCCCCAAGGCAGGCAAGACATTCCAGAAACACACCACACGCTGCCCCGCAACGCTGTTGGAAATGGTCTTCCTAAAATAACACAGAAGCAATTTTTGAAATTGCTAATCAAAAATCACAAACAGCAGTAAAGCTGCAGGGATGCACCTAATTACTGACTGTTGCCACAGTCCAGTTCAGTCTTTCATTTCGTAGTTTGGCCCAGATAGTTTACCAGATTTGGTCACAATATGTGGCAATATGCTTTGACTTTCCTGGTGCAGAAGAGCTTTCAGTGGTGTGAGATGATTAAGGACTCATTGGTCTGGATTTGCCTAATTCTGCTGGCTGAAGTGCCCCTAAGCCTTTGAACTACTAAACAGACAGCCCTGTTATTATTTTTTTCTTTATTTTTTGCTCTCTTGTGTGTCTTGCCGCTGTATTTCCTAAAAGCAACATCCTGCCTCTCAGCGTTGGAGCTGGCTTCCTACCCCTACTTCTATGAGGGAAGCCTATTCACAAACAGCCCTCCCAAGCCTTCCCCAAAGCTGTTACAGGGTCAGATAAAAGCTTCATGGACAAACACACAATCAGCCAGTTAAAAGCATCTTTTCCAGGAGACTACTCTGCTCCGGATGGCAATTTTCCTGAGGTTAATTAGAACATGTCCAATATTCATTGTGTTTCCATCATTGCAGCTTCCCTGTGAGCTGCTGTAGAGCAGCACAGACCTTTACGGCTCTTACCTCTTGCAGTGACAGCTTTAGGCTGGGCAGAGGGTAAGCGGGGAGGGGAAAGGAGGAGGAAAGGGGAGGAAGAAGAATGGTCAAGTTTGAGATAGAAGAAACAAGGAGAGACAGTCTGTCATCCCTCCAAATTCCCCCATAAGCCCAAATCCTGTAGCCCCTAAGCCCAAACCTTCCCCCTCAGCCAGAACTAAATAACGCCCCCCTGCCAAAGACACAATCCCCGTAAGATCAAGCGTAACCTACTGTGATGGAATGAGGTCTCAAATTCAGATTTTGCAACCTCTGTTTCTTGAAACATGCATGATTTGAATGGCCCCTAGTAAGTCTTGGGTGCATCACAGCTTTCACCCGTGTATATTTGTCAGCATTCCTGCAGTCTTTTTTTATCTGTCTGCATGAGCTTCAGGAGCCTGGAGTGGATGAATAAAGATTTTTTTCCACACAGTCTAATATCTCTGAATCCTGGAACTATAAAACACAGCTGTTGCATGGTGCAGTTCAGACTTAGGTGTGTACGTGTGGTGCTTTGGGTCTGTACAAGGTTAGGTTCACCGGCTTCTGGGCAGCAGGGCGAATGGAGCAACCTGCCACACGTGTTAGCACATGCACGCAGCTGTGCCGCTAATGGGGACCCTCTCCTGCCTTCAAGGTTAAGCAGGAGAAGCAGCAGCTTGAACATTGTCCCACTGCTGATGTGTCTGCAACCACTGGAAGGCTTATGTGTAAGGTGGACTCTGAAAACATTTTCATGGCAGTTCCCGGACAATAAGGAAGAGCCAGGTATTGGCAGTCTGTTCAGATAAGGGATCAGGAAAGAGAAGAGTTAAGTGGAGGCCGTGCCCACAGAAAGCTAGGCTGAAACTCTCTCCTGTGCTCTCTGTCTGGCATGCTCTAAAACTGAACCACAGTATCTGTGAAATCACTGCTGCGTTTCAACAAAGTCCTCAAAATTCGTTCAAAACCCAAGACAATTCCAGGCACCAAGATATAGGATGACTCAGGAGTTCTGTAAAGCAGATAGATACCACTCAAAATGACGTCCTACAGATAAGAATTTGGCCAAGAAGCAGTTCTGAATTTCCATCAGCTATTGCAAATCTATTTTGAGGTCTGGCACCAGGTAAAGTCAGAGGAGAAAATGAAAATTCTTTATAGGCTTTTCTTCAGAATCAACTCTGGACTGGTATTGTCGTACGAGGAAAGACTAAGCAAGCTGGGCCTGTTTAGTGTGGAGAAGAGAAGACTGAGAGGAGGTTTGATCAACATGTTCAAGTGCTTGTGGGGTGATTGTAGGGAGGATGGGGCTAGGCTCTTCTCTGTGGTGGCCGGTGACAGGACAAGGGGTAACGAGTGTAAGCTGAAACACAGGAAGTTCCATGTCCATATGAGGAAGAACTTCTTTACTGAGGGTGACAGAGCCCTGGAACAGGCTGCCCAGAGAGGTTGTGGAGCCTCCTTCTCTGGAGATCTTCCAAACCCACCTGGATGCCACCCCATGCCACATGCTCTAGGTGTCCCTGCTGGAGCAAGGGGACTAGATGATCTCTAGAGGTCCCTTCCTACCTTAAGCATTCTGTGATTCTGTATTACAATTATCTATATATAAAAAAATGAATTACTGGCACTTACATACTAAAGTGTTTATCTTGCATTTTTCATGAAGTTAATTAAGAGATCTCAAGTTAAATGGTTTTGTTATTTACAAGCAAGTTAGGTATTTATGTGATAATCACCCTCAGTGTTTGGATCTAGTCAATCAGCCTTTGGAACAAGCTGTGGCACCAACTGAACTGGCTGAGGTCATCTTTCTGGGGGACAACCACTTCAGTTCAAGGTGTCACATGCACTCCAATATGCCAGCAATCAGCAGGTCAAAAAATGAAAATGGGATTTAGGGAATGAGAAAGACTTTACAAATCTTTTCTATTGGGAAAATAAGTTGATGGAGTTTCTCCATGTTATTTTGGGCAAGATTAACACTTAATAAAGGCAAGTGAATATGCACTGATAAGCAGTTGCTTCAGCTGCAACTAAACTAACAACAACAACAAAAAAGGACAGAAACACAGAAGGAGACCATTCTTAAATGTCTTGACATTTTAAACATATATTTGGAGTTGCAGGAGACAACCCCTGTGTGTTTTTAGCTGTTTTGGGAGCAGCTGCTTAAATAGCAAAGAGCATTTCTCAACCAACTTCTTAGCTGGGCAGAGTCAGGAGTCAAGGCTGGATTCAAAAGGCATTGCTGCTGGTCACCTCTGCATTTACTGCACCTTACTGCAAAACTTGTGGAATTTTGCATTTTAGCAATTCACTTGTGAGCCTCAAAGATGTTTTTAACTGGCTGGAAATAGTGAAATATAACAAACAGGAGTGTCAGAGTTGCACTTCACTTAGTATCTCCTAACTCTAGTCTGCTAAAGCAGACTAGGTCACTGAGGAAGGGATCTATTTTTTAACTACAGTAAATCACTTTTATTATAGTATAACTGATAGAGGGAACCTATGGTGACGAGCCCAGACAGAGTGCCTCCGCATGGACATGTGATCTCCCCATGCTGGATGATACACTGTTTGCAGCCTCACCAGTGCCTGTCTGTTCTACCAGTGCAGGATGAGACGACCCTTCCAGACTTTCCAAGAAGGCCCTCTGCTGCATTCCATCTCCTTAGTATCTCCCTGCCCATCTGCAAACTTACCCTGCAGGCTCCTCCGGCAGCACCGTGGGGAGCATGGAGGCTGTGGGAGAGGAGGCTGAGAGGCTGTGAGTGTGGGCATTCCCTGCTTGCAGCCCTGTCCAGTAGCTGTCAGGGAGTTGCTGCCATGTGCCTGTGCTCAGGGATAGGGCTGCTCACCTTGGGGTTCGTCCATGGCAATGCTGCTGCCCAAGCCACCAGCAGCGGCTAGGGGCCACTGTAGAGCCCAGGAAGTGCCGGGTTTGTGGGGGGCAACCCCGGGCCACCTGTGTCCTGTGCTGGGCAGGGCTGCCCGGGAGGGAGAGCGTGGGTGGGAGGCAACCTGTGCACCCCGCACGCCTGCCTGGGCCGGCGCAGCCTTCCTCCCGGCAGGAAGATCATGGCCATGCAGAAGGCCAGGAGGACGTTCCATGCCAAGGAGACGCCGAGCACGTAGAAGAGCACGAGGCTCACGGCCACGATTTTGCACACCGCCCGCACGCGAGGCTCCATGTCGCCGAGGCGATGGGGCCTCGTGTTCAAAGTCGGCGACGAGCTCTGTGCCCGAGTCCTGTTTGAAAAGGGCGAGCCAAAACACGTCCCCAAGCTCGTGTTAGTGCCCCCTGGCAGCCACCCTCACCCTCCCGGCTCCAGGCTGGGCAGCAGCACCCACAGTCCTGCTCAGCAGGTCCCTTCCCACCTGCTGCACCACCCTTCCAGCCCCTGTTCCAGCTCTGGCTCTGGTTCCGGCCCTGGCCGCTCTGCTCTGCTCTGGTGCTCACCCTTGGAATGGGTGTCCACACCAGGAGAGAAACCTGGCAATGTGCCACAAACCAAACGGAGTGAAGACTGGTGAGAAGAAATCTGGGAAGGGAAGGGTGTTGGATGCTAACTCTGTGTGCCCTCCCTGGTGCCTGCTGCCAGACCTGGTTTACCATGGCCACGCTGGGACACCCTGTCCTCAGCAGCAGGGACCCAGACTCATTCCTAAGGCTGTGGGACTTCGCTGCAGGGTCTTTCCTTTGACTCGGGGCTTTCCCGGGGTATTTCGAGGCAGGGGCATTCCCGTGCCTGGCTGCAGCCCAAGTTCCAGCGCTCCCTATGGCTCCTGTGCCTGCTCCTGCTTCGGGTGTCGCAGCGAAGTGTGAGGGAAGTGTGCAGCGGTTGGTGGCTCTAGGGAGGCCGTTGAGGACAGGGAGAGCCGCGAGGGAAGAGAGGCTGGGCAGAGAGCCCATGAGCCAGCTCTTACCCTGCTCCCTCTCTCCGTCACCTGAAGGTCAGGCACTTTTCCCGCTTGCTCACACAATCGCTCGCTCATGGGCAAAGTGACACTCAAGGCCACCCCAGCACCACCTTTAAAAGGGGCCTGGGATTGTGATGCGATGGTGACATCATGGCAACACCGCTCGGCCTGGTGACTTCCATCACATCCAGGGGTTGTGATAGCAACATCCCTTGGCCTGGTGACATGCCACGGCCTGGGCTTGTGATGCAATGGTGATGTCACGGCAAGGCCATTGGACCTAGTGACACCCCAGGACGTGGGATTGTGATGGAAAGGTGTTGTCATGGCGAGACCCTTAGGCCAAGTGACAAGTCAGTGAGGTGCTGACACTACTGTCATCTAAACACCAACACCTTTCCAGGGTTGGAATGGCTGGCCTGCAGTTCCCTAGTTCC
The DNA here is from genome assembly GCF_059628265.1 of Tinamus guttatus. NCBI lineage: Eukaryota > Metazoa > Chordata > Aves > Tinamiformes > Tinamidae > Tinamus > Tinamus guttatus. The sequence continues at coordinate 2,858,313 of NW_028289250.1, forward strand.
TGCTTCATGTCTTTTTTGAAGATTTGTGTGATGTTGGCTTTCTTTCAGCCTTCAGGCACCTCTCCTTTTCTCCCTGACCTTTCAGAGGTGATGTTGAATGACCTAGCAATAACATCTGCTGGCTCCCGCAGCCTGCTGAGTGCATTGCATTTGAGCCCTCGCATTTGTGGATGTCAGGTTTACCTAAGTGATCTCTAGCCTGATCGTCCTCAATCAAAGGAAAGTCTTCCTTTCTCCAGACTTCCTCTCTTGTCTTCAGGGCGTGGGATTTGTGACGGAAGGCCTGAGCAGCAAAGGCTGAAGTAAAGGTGGCATTCAGTAACTCTGCCTTCTCTGGGTGCTCTGCCACCACAGCACCCACTCCATTCAGCAGTGGACCCACCGGCTAGACTTTGTGCTCTCAAAAACAACCCTGGACTCTGCTTTTGTGTCGCTTTGCAATCCAAGGAGACAGTGTCCAAAGCGTTCCTGAAGATGTAGACCACATGCTCTGCTCTCCCCTCATCTACCCAGTCTAGAGTCCTGCCCTCATGATGAGCTGCCAGAGCGGTTAAGTTTACCCTTGGGGATTCATGTGTCTACCCTGATCTCGTTCTTCTCCTTCCCAGGCTGGAGCTGGCATGCACGCTGAGCTGCTGCGGGATTTTTGCGGGGCTGGAAGGGAGGCTGCCAGGCCTGCAGTTGCCGATGGGCAGTGCCTGGCCCAACAGGAGCTGGTCCCACAGCCAGAGTGCCCATGCGGGCAGTGCTAGTCAGAGTGCTCAGGGAGGTGGCACTGCTGCCATGAGCAGGATAGGCAGGAGCAGGGCTACCTGCAGGTCCGTCCCAGTGGTCCCTGCTCACGGAACTGTTGTGATCAAGGGGCGGGTGAGATTGAGGAAGAAGAATCACGCTCAACTTCCACTGCGTTGTGCCCAGATGTTTATTGCACCAATCTGAGGTAACAGGGACACTGGGCTCAGCACGACGTTGGTTAACGGAGCCTCTGCCCTAGCGCTGAGCTTTCCGGTGTCTCACAGCAGCTCCAGTGGAGCCTGGTGGAAAGCCTGGCGGCTCCACTGAGTTCAACCAGGCCAAAGCCAGCAATAGCCTGGGAGGCCCCGCTAGCCACAGGCCCCCTAAGTCTCTGTGCCCTGAGCACACCCTGAGCTCAGCTGTTCTGCACTTCTCAGGCCACGTCCTGGCTGCTCCTCTCACTGGCAGTTCCAGAGGTGGCTGATGATGTTGTTATCACAGAATCACAGAATGGTTGAGGTTGGAAGGGACCTCTAGAGATCGTCTAGTTCACCCCGCTCTGCTCCAGCAGGGACACCTAGAGCACGTGTCACAGGGCGGTGTCCAGGTGGGTTTGGAAGATCTCCAGAGAAGGAGGCTCCACAACCTCTCTGGGCAGCCGGTTCCAGGGCTCTGTCACCCTCACAGGAAATAAGTTCTTCCTCACATGGAGATTAAACTTGCTATGTTTCAACTTAACACCCATTACCCCTCGTCCTGTCACTGGCCACCACAGAGAAGAGCCTGGCCCCATCCTCCCTACAGTCACCCCCACGTGCTTGAACATGTTGATCAAATCTCCTCTCAGTCTCCTCCAGACTAAACAGACCCAGCTTGCTTAACCTTTCCTCATATGATTCATGCTTCAGTCCCTTAATCATCTTTGTGGCTCTCCTCTGCACATTCTCTAGAAGCTCAATCTCCTTCTTGTACTGGGGAGCCCAGAACTACACACAGTGCTCCAGGTGTGGCCTCACCAGAGCTGAGCAGAGGGGCAGGATCCCCTCCCTCTACCTGCTAGCAACACCCCTCCTGATGCAGGGCAGGATCCCATTGGGCTTCTTGGCCATGAGGGCACATTGCTGACTCATGGTTAACTTGTTGTCAACCAGGACTCCCAAATCCCTCTCTGCAGAGCTGCTTTCCAGCAGGTCAACCCCTAATCTGTACTGGTGCCTGGGGTTATTCCTCCCCAGGTGCAGGACCCTGCCCTTGTCCTTGTTGAACTTTATGAGGTTCCTCTCTGCCCAACTCTCCATCCTGTCTAGGTCTCTCTGAATGGCAGCACAGTCTTTGGGAATGTCGACCACTCCTCCCAGTTTGGTATCATCTGCAAACTTGCTGAGGGTGCACTCTGTGCCCTCGTCCAAGTCATAGATGAACAAGATGAACAGCACTGGACCCGGTACTGACCCTGGTAGGACACCACTGGCCACAGGCCTCCAACTAGACTCAGCACCATTTATCACCACCCTCTGGGCTCTGCCATTCAGCCAGTCCTCAATCCACCTCACTGTCCACTCATCCAGGCCACACTTCCGGAGCTTTCCTATGAGGATGTAATGGGTGTCCACTTTGCCTAAATAATCCCTAACCCAACCCTCCTTGACCAGCAGAAAGTCTTCCTCTCTTCTGCTTCTTTCTCTTGTCTCCAGGCTCTCTAGTTCATGGGGACTAGCCTTAGCAGTAAAGACAGAAGCAAAGAAGGCATTTAGCAACTCTGCCTTCTCTGCATCCTCCGCCAACAAGGCACTGTCCCCATTCAGCAGCGGACTAACATTTTCCCTAGTCTTCCTCTTGCTGCTGATGAATTTATAAAACCCTTGCTGTTGCCCTGACATCTCTTGCTAACTCTGATACCAGACGGGCCTTGGCCTTCCTCATTGCATGCCTGCATTCCCTGACAGTGTTCCTATATTCCTCCCATGTGGCCTGGCCCTTCTTCCGCATTGCCTTCCTGCTCTTTTTCTCATTAAGTTTACGCAACAGCTCCTTGTCCATTCACGCAGGCCTCCTGCCCCCCTTGCTCGACTTTATGGGATACAGGGCCAAGGGAGGCGTCACGGGGAGAGTTTTTGTGGGCTGAGAAGAGGCGCAGTGAGAGGCAGGTGGTGTCCTGTTGCACCTCTCACCAGTGATGGTGGCCTTGAGGTCCCCAGTGCGATGCACAGATGTTTATTGCACTGACAGGTGTGTTGTGCCTAGGGAGAGGCATTGGTGTCTTGCGCCTCTCCTGGATGATGGGGGCCTCGAGTCCCTTGGCATGGTGCACAGATGTTTTTTCACCACCCCAAGGGGACAGGCGCACTGGGCTCAGTGTGCGCTGCTCAGCAGAGCCTCTGCACAGAGGCTGAATTTTACAGTGTCCTGCTGGAGACCCTCCTGGCCTGGCAGCCCCTCCACCCTCGCCTCCTCCTGAGGGCAGAGGCACATTGTGGGAGCCCCCTGCGCAGCACTCGCAAGCCCCCACAGGCATAGCTAGGAGGGAACAGGGAGGCCAACGCTGCTCTCCACCTGGTGCCAGCTGCAGGATGGGACGGAATCTCACAGTCTGAAGACCACAGCTCAGTGGTGTCCCAGAGCTCGAGGCCCAGGGAATCTGAGAACTCGCTGCCATCACTGCTAGTTGACTCGGGGGGTGATGGAGACCAAGCAGGCAGCAGGATGGGCTCCGATGTGCACTGCAAGTTGGATTTGCGCACGAGGCTCGAGGGCCAGTCCACACGAGGCCTCTTGGGAATGAAGTCAAGGAGCTGATGCTCTTTGCCGTGCCCCAGGAATACCACCTGGTCCTCCCTGAACCTCATGCGACAGTGAGGTGGGGAGGTACCGTGAGGCTCTTCAGCCGCCAGATGGTCTGTGGCTCTGCACCTGGGAGGGAGAAGGGAGGTAAGCAGGGAGCCCAAGGCTGCCTGTTGTCCTCTAGCAGAACGCCCTGACGCCTGGCAAGGAGAGCTCGCCCTTCTGTCAGCCTCCTGGCTTCATCCTGCTCCTTCCGGAGACATGCAGTGCCTGGTGGCAGCCCCCAGTAGGGCAGGGCTCCACTTACCCTGCAGGCTCCTCCGGCAGCACCGTGGGGAGCGTGGAGGCTGTGGGAGAGGAGGCTGAGAGGCTGTGACTGTGGGCATTCCCTGCGTGCAGCCCCATCCAGTAGCTGTCAGGGAGTTGCTGCCATGTGCCTGTGCTCAGGGATAGGGCTGCTCACCTTGGGGTTCCTCCATGGCAATGCTGCTGCCCAAGCCACCAGCAGCGGCTAGGGGCCACTGTAGAGCCCAGGAAGTGCCGGGTTTGTGGGGGGCAGCCCCGGGCCACCTGTGTCCTGTGCTGGGCAGGGCTGCCCCGGAGGGAGAGCGTGGGCAGGAGGCAACCTGTGCACCCCGCACGCCTGCCTGGGCCGGCGCAGCCTTCCTCCTGGCAGGAAGATCATGGCCATGCAGAAGGCCAGGAGGATGTTCCATGCCAAGGAGATGCCGAGCACGTAGAAGAGCACGAGGCTCACGGCCACGATTTTGCACACCGCCCGCACGCGAGGCTCCATGTCGCCGAGGCGATGGGGCCTCGTGTTCAAAGTCGGCGACGAGCTCTGTGCCCGAGTCCTGTTTGAAAAGGGCGAGCCAAAACACGTCCCCAAGCTCGTGTTAGTGCCCCCTGGCAGCCACCCTCACCCTCCCGGCTCCAGGCTGGGCAGCAGCACCCACAGTCCTGCTCAGCAGGTCCCTTCCCACCTGCTGCACCACCCTTCCAGCCCCTGTTCCAGCTCTGGCTCTGGTTCCGGCCCTGGCCCCTCTGCTCTGCTCTGGTGCTCACCCTTGGAATGGGTGTCCACACCGGGAGAGAAACCTGGCAATGTGCCACAAACCGAAAGGAGTGAAGACCGCTGAGAAGAAATCTGGAAAGGGAAGGGTGTTGGATGCTAACTCTGTGTGCCCTCCCTGGTGCCTGCTGCCGGACCTGGTTTACCATGGCCATGCTGGGACACCCTGTCCTCAGTAGCAGGGACCCAGACTCATTCCTAAGGCTGTGGGACTTCGCTGCAGGGTCTTTCCTTTGACTCGGGGCTTTCCCAGGGTATTTCGAGGCAGGGGCATTCCCGTGCCTGGCTGCAGCCCAAGCTCCAGCGCTCCCTGTGGCTCCTGTGCCTGCTCCTGCTCCGGGTGCCGCCCAGGGGGAGTGTGCAGCAGTTGGTGACAGTTCAGGTGAGGCTCCTTGGGGGCCAAGTTGAGCCTCTCATGCTCCTTGTTGTCCCCCAGGAACACCACCTGGTCCTCCCCAAACCGTACATCATGGAGTGATTGTCCTCTACCTTCATCTTGCCTGATTGTCCTCAACCAAAGGATAGTCTTCTTTTCTCTGGACCGCCTCTCTTTTCTTCAGGGTCTGGGATTTGTGAGGGAAGGCCTGAGCAGCAAAGGCTGAAGTAAAGGTGGCATTCAGTAACTCTCCCTTCTCTGTGTGCTGTGTCACCACAGCATCCACCCCATTCAGCAGTGGACCCACATTTTCCCTAGTATTTCTTTTGCTACTGATGGAATTGAAGAAGCCATTCTTGTTGTTCTCGAGTTAATCCTGACTGATTTTATTCCAAATTCATCTTAGTCTTCCTCATCTGATCCCTGCATCCTCTTACAGCCGTCCTCTAGTCCTCCCGAGTGGTCTGCCCATTTTTCCACATTCCGTATACTTCCTTCTTCAGACCCTCTTCCCCAGTGGAAAGCAGAGCAGTTGGTGGAGCTGTGCGAATGCTGCCTAAGAACTGGTCCATGGCACTCTTAAAGGCAGTGACATGGAGCAGAGCATCCAGGGCTGGCTGGGACCATGCAGGGCACTCTGGCTTGAGGATGAGACCCCAGTGCCTCATATGCTCATATACATCCTGATATTCTGTGTTGTTTCCAGTTTGTATTTTCCTTTCCAAAAATCTTATTGAAAGTGAGTGAAATTGAATAACCAGAGGAGAGGCAGTTTAATTAGCTACATTGATGATGGCAGGAGAAGGAGCTCTTCAAAACAAAATATATGCTTATCCATCCACCCAACATTTATCCTGACATAGTTGAAAGAGATGCAACAAATGACTGGACCTTAAAATATGTTTCATATATACAAGGGATCCCAGCCTTCACCACACAAGTGTTTCGTAATGTGAAAACAAGCTGTTTGGTGTCATGACAAATACAAGATGTCAGATTCTGGTTGCACGGATATTCATTGCTCTGTGTTCATTAATACTTCTAATCTATGTCAGTGGAAGTGATGTACTTGCATTAATAACACATGAACCAGATGACTGAGAGGATTACTACTAGCAAGACACCTGCTCCTCAGCCCCCATGGAGATTGCTTAGCTCTCCTGGAAAGAAAGTGCTCACAAAAATGTCCCTGCAGTATGAGGTGTGATTTGAGGCAGAGAGAAGGAATTTTCAAACATGAACTACCTTGGCATTTAACCATATTGTTCTCTTTTCCTGTTATAGAGAAGAGAAAATACAGATGAAGTAAGTCACTGAAGTTCTCCTTCGAGCAGTGCCTGGGAAGGACAGGACCTTGTTCCCATTTTGTATGTGCCCAGCTATTGCTTTGAGGGCACCAGGCATTGTGGCACATACAAAAGAGGTCTGGGCACCTTTCCTCTTCTGTTAAAGCTGTTTTTCCGTGCTTCTGGTCCAGACTTCTTCCTGTCAGCCCTGGTCTGGCTCTCGCTGAGATGAATCACACACTCTTTGCATACTGCACATCCCCAGGCAAAATATTTCATGGAGATGCAACCACAGTTTAGTCACAGTTTGAATTAGATCCACTCGGGCACACACTATGGCGGGAGGGAGGAAGGAATTGATTTGTTTGTTGCATATATATTGCCTGTTAATTTTTATTGCTTGTAAACTTTCTCTCTATAAAATCTGTGTGAAAGCTGGACTACTGTGTTAAAGGAAAGTTACCAGATGGGGAAAATATGGTTGATTAAAGTGGCTGTTTCCATGTTTGCTCAGTGTTGTGACACATCTTCACATTGGGTAAGGTGATTGGCAGAGAAATAACAGCAGTGAGTGCTGATGAGTGTATGCGTCATGTATAAATGCCTGGAGCTGACTAGTGTTTGAGTTCCGCAGACTTCACAGAGCTCCTAAGTCTGATTTATTGCAGGTTTTGCTGAAAAAAAAATAGAAGAAATAAGAAAATTCAGAAGTCAGTGTCAAAGTTCTGCTTTAGACTACTGAATGCTAAATGAGAAGAAGGCAGGTAGACTGTCTCAAGCAGGGAATTGAGCTTATTTTAGTACCAGAAGTATTTTACACTCCTGTTTATTTTTGTGTATCATCTTCCTCCCTTCCATTCCAGGAAGGATGGATGGTTTTTTAGTTAACCTCGACTTCTCTAACTTCCCAGATCTGTCATGCTTTCAGGTGGGATAGCATTCCCACCTCTTAGTTTTGACTCTCGCATGTTTAGACTGCAGAGTATTCCATCTGTGTGTGTGTGGACATATACATAGAAATATACAGCGATACATGCAGATTATTCCCAGTGACCTTGAGCTCTGATTTTGCTAGCCTCTGACCAGTAAAATGAAGTGAGAAAAAAATAGCTTTTAGTAAGGTATAAGTATAATGAAGAATTCCTAAGCTTGCTGGTCTACAAATAAGTACCAATTAGACCTGCACACAGTGTCACGTCCTGAAGGCAGCAGCAGATATACAAAGAAACAGATTTGCACTTTGGGATTTTTGAAGATTTTGAAAGGGCTTGTTCCATTAGAGAGAGAGACATGATTGTTAGCTATTCTAGCCACTGGGATGGGAAACCTGATATTCAATCCTCCCTAAACTGCTCCCTGTGCTGAGGAGCCACTGCACTGTTTACTCAGACTCTGTCTGATGTCTTGTCCCATGATACAGAAGGACTCTGGCAGCTAGCCCCATCCTCAATATATTCCTTATGACAAGCATCACTTCAGTCCTTGTGGACGTTGCACCAGCCGGCTGCTTGTCTCTTCTCATACTCATTCTGAAAAGCCTGTTGACTACCCAGTCATTTCCCTATCTCTGCATCAGTTGCCTCTGTCATCTTTCAATTCATCTCTCAACTCAAGTCATACACAGCAGCTAACCTAGAACAGTCTGTATTTTTTCTCAGCCCAAAATATACACTGATGTCAAGGCTCTGAGATCCATTTTTTGCTGCAGGCATAAGGCAAAGCTTTTTACTGTGGGGTCCTTTCACCAGGTGTCTAGCAGTCTCCATCACCTTCCACTGAAGCACAGGTTTCATAGAAGGCCCTGATCTTTTTCTCAGCTAATGTTGGGACAGAGAGGCCCCTTCCTGTCTGACACATGACTGCATGGGGTAAAGCTCAGACACAGTAGGGAATTACAGCAGAGGCGGCTGGTTCTCTTCTAACACGCTGCCACCAAACTCTGTAAGGGTGAGTTGGCAGAGGTGGCTGAGCACTGGAGCAAGAAATTTGCCCCTTAGGTACATCTGCACTGTGGAGGCATAGTACCTTGTTAGTAGATAATAGATGCCTTGTTAGTAGATGGTTAATCGCAAGGATGCCTTGGTAGTGGACAGCAAATACAAATGTCTTATCAGCAAGGAGCAAAGCAGGAAAAGGAGGAGGACTACAACCGCATGTGGAATGTCTTGTCAGCAGATGAGGAACAAAGCAAGGAGAAGATCATCACAGCTGCATGACTGGCAAGATGCTGATTGCTTGTCATCTTTGCAACACTTGTGTTAAAAGAGTATAAAAGAAGTTGGTTTGAGAATAAAGTCTCATTCTGCATCCCAGGCTGAGTCTGTTCTTTCTGAAGGTGCAACACTGCACGGCTGGGCTCAGTGAAAAACACTGCAAGTAATGAATTCAAGGGCCAATTAAATGAAGAACTAAAACACAGGTATCAAAGCAAGATGCTTGATTAAAAAAATGACAAGAATATGGCTTGCAGTATGTAGGTAGGATCAAGCAAGGTCCTGCTTAATTCTGCTGAGCATATGCATGAACAAACATGCATAGGTGATAGCCTCTGATCTGCTGAAGAGGTCTTCCAAACTGCCAACAGAAAGAAGGACATGAAAACTCTTTACCAAATGGAAAAGAAACAAAACACTACTCCAGCCTTAGAAGGTAGAGGGAAGTAACCCTTTTTTTTTTTTTTTTTCTGTTTTTAAGAAACAGGAGTAAAGTCAGCATTAAACCTTGCCTGGCTCTGATTCCTGGGATCAACTTGCCATAAAATCCACTTCTGCAGCACCAAAGGCCATGATAACTTGTAGCAGCTGGTTACTGCTTCCACAGGAGAATCTGCACACTGCTGAATTCACTGACAAGAATTAATTTTGCACCATATGGTAGTGAAGTGAAGCTCAGCTGAAGTGAAGGCCTGAGAGGCAAGACTACCTTTGAATTTCCCAAAGAAAAAGTGGTAAAAAAAAAAAAAGCCAGAGTAAGTATATCATAAAACTAAGCTAATTTTGACTTGATTATTTGCAGACCTCACTGCATAAATATGAGAGACTTTTGTCGTTCAGGGAAGATAGTGATCCTGGTGCCTGGATCAAAGTCTTTTATTCCCGCAGGCCCCAATAGCAGTAGAAGCAGCAAACAGACGGAGGTAAAACGTGGGCCCTGAAGCTGACATTAGTGCAAGTGATGTCTTTTTGAAGAACACAACTTTCTTTTCACTTCTGCCTCCAATACTTCTGTTCCTCAGCTCTGCTTAATACCCAAACAGCTCCACACTACAGCAAAAGGCTCTGCAGGCCATAACCGTTTATAAAAGATTCCATATGCAAGTGCCACAGTCCGAGTGCCAAGGTGAAATCCTTAGGATGAATTTTATTTTAAATATCTTTATAAATGAGAGAATAATCAGACTGGCTCTGCTTGATAATTTATGAGCTTGAAGGCAGGCAATAGCTTATGATCTTCCCTTAGAGGGCATGAAGCGCTTTCTGCCAAAATGAACAGTCCTGAAGTCATTTTTTAACTTGTCTAAGCTAGGTTTTTCCTTTCGGGCTTATTAGCAAAGGATGCCTGCCTACTTGATGCACATTTTAAAAGAGAAAACACAGTGTGGAATAATTTCTGTGCAAGAATACGAAATGCAATTTGACTGGGCAGCATGATGTCGGGCAAAAAAATTTGTTTCAAGGGGCCTTAGCTGTTCCAGCAGCTGAATATTTGAAAGTAACCACTGGCCAACATGCGATCAGTCAGAGCTCCCCCTTTTTAGATTTGCCTTTCAGGGCCTGATATGCAGAGGGCAGGTACTTTTCTCTTGGCAGTTCTCCATCAGTTGCTCTGAAAATCTTTGATTTCAGTATCATCCTAATGATCCTTGTCCTGTTTGCAACTGTTTAACTAAACTGCAACAACAGAAAAAGAAGAAAAGCAATTTGGGGACTTTTAAAACAATCGTTTATTGCTGAACTTTAGAGAAAATTGGGAGATAACCAGGAAATGTATGTCAAAATAGAAAAGGGTGGGCTTAATTATTAGAGCGATTAGTTCTAGAAGGGCAGACATGACATAGTACTCTTAAGAACAAAAAAATCTCATTCTGCGTTGCCGTACTTGTTCCTTCTCTGCTTCTGTGTGACAACTTTCCAAACGGACACTTGTGCTTTGCAGTTCTGTGGTCAGCCTCATGCTCACACACTGGACGTGCTCTCTGACCCACGGAGGTCACATCTGACATTGAAGAGAAGTGGGACGCAGTGCAGAGCGCTGGGCAATCCAGGCACGGTGACTGTGGGTGTGTGCCATGAATCCGCAGGTCAGCGCAGCATCTGCAGACAGACGATGAGCCTGATGTGGCTCTGAGAAAAAGCCTAATTGATGTGAGTGAGTGATTTCATCCTTTCCCCAAAATTCAGAGCACAATCTGTTCTATTGCCAGGTCCATTTAGGCCACGCACATAAAGACTTTGCAAAATGTCCTTGACCTTGACACAATGCTTTCCTGGTCTTTGCTGAATTTCAGTGAAAAGAAATTATCTTCTTCTGCCGGGGAGAAGGAGAATAATGTTGCTCTGGTGCTAGCAGTGGGTAAAACACTGAAGTTGATTTAAAAAAAATAAGTCAAATGAAATTTGAGTTCTGCGGCACCCCAGGAATTGATTAAATGTATGCTTTCTTTTGATGTAGTGCTCCGCTTGCTCACTCTGCTGACTAGGGATGTCTCAGGGATTGGATTCCAGTGAGCAGGTGAGTGATGTTCCTCACATGTCCGGTACCTCACAGGTCTGTCACATTGTCGGGAGGGGTGGGATGCCCTCATTAACAATATTCTCATCGGGAATGAGAATATTATCTTGGTCTCAAAATGTGTGGCTGAACACCCGAGAGAAGCTGAGCTCTCTGCTGTTGCTCAGAGGAGGGGAAGCCTACGCAGTGCCGGTGAATTAGAGCTGCATGAACCCACGAGCCTCCCCTGCCTTTAGCCAGCCCTCCCCTGTGGACAAGGAGACAACCCAGCCTTTCAGCCCACCTGTTTAGCTGGGGCTTTGCACCAAAGCTCCATGTGAATTGCCATGTGGAAAGTTGCTCGCTGGAGGCTTGTGCCAAACCCGTGGGAGAGCCATGGGAGACCTGCTGCTGGGTCCTACATCTTTCTAAAAATATATTCCCTTTTAGCCTGAGAATATCCCATCCGAGGATTTTTTCCCCGATCTCATTTATTTCCCATCAGTATGTCTGCAATTACCCTCCCTCAAACCCTCTCTCTCTCCTACCAACATGCCTTGCCTAATTCCTCCTGAGATGCCGTTGGCTGGGATGTTCAGCAGCTGAGCTCCGTTTATTCCTGCTGATGCAGGCAGGATGGAAAATGAAAGAGATCCAGAGCCTCACAGGGTCAACTTTTGCAGGGAAAAGAGGGAGGGAGATTGCCTGGCAAGTAGCAAGGCTTGGTGACTTTTGATGAGCCTTTCCGTTGTTGCTCTGAGAGGACAAATGACATGGGAAAGACCCATATGTTACCCTTCCCTTGATATGCCAAGAAGATCCTGGCTACCTGGCTCATCAGATCCCTGACCAATGCACTGTTTTATGCAGCCAGCTTGCTGCTTTGCACAGGAATTCTTTTTCTGTTATGTTTTTTTTTTTTCCTTATGCACTACCCTAGGATAAGGAAACATCTAACTACCTAAGGCCTGTTCTAACCAGAAACACTTCATGACTAGTGTAAGGTAAAATGCCACTGGAGGAAGATGAAGCATGCCTTCATCTTCTTTTCCTAGAAGGCCTTTAACTGGATCCTCACATTTTTCTAGCATTGGCCTTCTGACCACAGCAGCTTTGGGGTCAAGAGCAGTGAGTAGTCAGGGCATGGTTTGATTCTTCCATCTCAAAGGTCTACTGTTGATACAATACAAGACACACCAGAGGATGGAGCAAACCTAGAATGATTCTCTTTGCTCAACACATAGAGACAGTATTATAGCTCAGGAGGAGTGCAGTGACTGGGGAGAATGACTTGTAGGTGACTTACAGGCCTCCAAAGTCTGTCTTTTTTCAGAAGACCGTCGCAACAAGACCATCCAAGCCCAAGATCAGGACACCTTTATGAATAAGAAGTTGAACAAAGCGGGCATGGAGAGCATGCAGGAGAGCTGCATGGATGAACAGGAGCTCCTGGCAAAGCTCAGACAAACTAAGGAAGTGTGCAGAGTGTGGAAGAAGGGACAGGCCACATGGGAGGAATATAGGAATGTTGTCAGAATATGCAGGAATGCGACACAGAAGGCCAAGGCCCCCTTGGAATTACATCTGGCAAGGGAAGTCAAGGACAAGAAGAAGGGCTTCTTCAAATACATTGGTAGCAAAAGAAAGACTAGGGAAAATGTGGGCCCACTTTTGAATGGGGTGGGTACCCTAATGATACAGAGAAGGGCTGTAGGGCTCCAGAGATGGCTGGGAAGGGAGCAGCTGTTCAGCTTAGAGAATGCACACTGTAAAAGTACACACTACAACAAGTAAATAAAACTTTAAACAGATCTTTGTCCTGTAAAGGTTTCACTTAACTCCTGGGGAATAATGTTCATGGTTGTTAGGCAGACCTTAGGTACAGATATTTCTCATGTGGAAACATGTATCTCATGTGGAAACAGAAGAACCTCAGGCAGAGAGCCCTTAGTGTCTTCTTGGTGTTGTTGGTCCATATTATTTTCCATTAGCCTGAGTAAAATAAATCCCCCCCCCCCCCCCCAAAAAAAAAAAAGCCTAAGATAAGCAGTATTCCATGCATTCTGCATTAGGCTGTTAAAGAGCAGCAGAAAGAAAATGTGCTCCCCATGTCCCATACCAATATCCATGGGCAGATTTGGAGTGTGACTGTGTGGGTTTGCCTCACCACCAGGCGACACTCCTGTCTATTGGAAGGCTCCTGCTGCCTCTGTCACTGCCTGCAGGTAGCAGAAAGGTTGAAATCTGAGATTATCCTGGAGTTCCCTTTCCAGGTGGGGAGCAGCCTGAATGCCTCTCAGGCACGGCCACTGCCTGATTAACAGAGGTTGTTGCAGATTAGAAAGGCTCACATTTTATTTTGTAAGAATAAGGTGAAGAAAAAAAAAAAAAAAGATGAACTGACTTCAGATTGCAGGAAGTTTCCCTCCTAGTAGAAGGGAGGGCAGTGCATTTCTGATGAGCTGATTTCCCTAGCGGAGCTCTGAGTGAGTGAGAGAAGGCAGTTGTGGTGAAAAGCATGAGGTGTCCAGGGCCCAAGTCCAGTAGGACCAGGAATTCTTGAGAAATCCTGGCCATGCTGAGCACGTTCAGGAGGCCAAGATGTTACTGTAGTATCACTGTTAATACCTGAGTTGCTGTCTGCAAAACTAGAACTCCTTTCCCTCCAGCAGTGCCACGAGATAGAAATCATTCTTGTATGCAAGTGTCCAAATATTATAGAGTGACAGGCTATAGCCACCCCTTCCATGAAAAACATTTTGACTGGTACTCTCTTTTATTTCAGGGCTTGACTCCCAGTTTTTGCTACTGTAGATTTTAGACAGGCTAGTCTGTAAAAAAAATTCCTGAGATTAAAATCGTGGTATGGCTTTAGATTAAAATAGCCCCCCAAAATAGTAAAAGGGGAATATAAAAAATACAGGTAGAGCATGGTGTTTAAGGACAATTTTATTTCTGAACACACTCCATGGAGAAATGGCATTTACTTCTGACTCGCTGCTCAGGGTAGATGTGCGTGTGTATCGATGCTCAAGCAAATACTGAAGAAACAAAGGGGTGCAAATTCCAATTTTCCTGGAAATAAGGCACAGTCAGAGATTGTAGCCCTCAGCCCTGTCCTCTGATCAGTATGAATTGGCTATAAGGCCTGTGCAGAACCCCACTGGGCTGTACTTACACAGACCTTCTTGCAAGATTACAGATTTATGTTTTTTACTGCTTAGAGAGTGATTATAGAGATAATGGTGGCAATTTGTTAGACAGCTAACCTTTACAGAAACTTCCTAATGTGAAGATCTTCTTTTCACATCATGCATCTTAATATGAATAATGGTAGTCTCATGAATTTGCCATTTCAGGTTTTCCCTGGCCTGTGGTGTCTGTTTTCTCCTTTTCTACAGAAGTGTAAAGCTGCTGCCCAAACACAGGCTTTCCAGTACACAGGCTTCCAGTTTTGACCAGGCAATTAAAAACTTTGCCCACAATCAATAAACAGAGTTTTCCGAAGTGTATAATGCAGTAGGCATGGAGATGAAGATGGATTTTTCCTGTATCCACAATAAAACTGAGTGTTTACTTGTCTTGCAGTAAATATACTTACCTCCTTTTAATCATGACAATGAAATCAATAAAAGATACTTTACTTGTCCATCCAAAAACTAATAAGGAGAAGATTTACAAGCAAGCAGGGTGCTCTTGATAAATTATCAGAGACTCAAGGGAGCTGGCTTAGCCCCTGGATCTGTCAATCTGAATATTCTAGTTAGGACTTTTGTAGAGCTGGATGAGTTTGAAAATTTTCCGCATTGGTCCTCTAGGCCTTACTTTATTACTGTGGCAAAAGAACAAAGAAAATGCTGTATATTTAATTAGAGCTATTATCATACAAAGGGGGAACCAGGCCATATTAGGGAGCCAATTACGGGAACAGCTTGTTTACTTTTGGACAAACAGTACTGCCTATGAGAGCTCAGTCTCAAGCACAGCTCCTGCTGACTTCAGTAGGAATCTGGTATGAGTCAAAAGTGGAGACTCAGTAGTGCTCTACAGAGAAGCATAATGATAATTATAACAAGGATTATAACTGGAGATTTCCAAAGTCAATCAGACTACTTCTGTTAATATCAATAGCTGCCTTGTGGCTAAATTGCCTAGGCTAATTCTTTTTTAACACCTCATCCGTAAGACTCATCGTTAGAGAAATGCCATATCCTAATATATACTGCAACTTAAACACAATGAGAGCTTCAATCTGTTTTTTAATCTCTGTGATATTCTGTCTTGTTGCCCACATACTGGGAAAAAAGTTTATTGGAGGCAGAAGACTGCACGGACTGTTCCCTGTCAGAAGGTCTGCAGGCTTCTTGGCCCTCCAAAGGGATAGACCCTCAAGACTTGTGCTGCATACTGACATTTGAAAAATAAGCAGTAAACAAAAATTAAAACAAATTTAAGTGGTTTGCTGCAGCTCTTAATGTTGCAACTAAAAAAAATGTACTGAAAGGAAATAACATATTGAAACAGATTGATAAATGAAGGGAAAAGCTCAGTCAGCAGTTCAAAACCTTATGCAGTGCATAAAATGGTAGTTTCTAGCCAATAGAAAGAAAAATGCTATTGCCTTAAAGAGTCCCATAACCAAAGGTTCTCCATAAAAAACAATCATCTCCTTCCCATAACTTTGGATGGCAAGAACATCCACCCAAAGTTATCTCTTCAGGAAGAGAACTTGGAGAACAGAAAACAGATTCTTGTTTATCCCAACTTTCCTTTTGCACAGAGCATGGATTTGCCAAAGTACTTGTGCAGGGTCAAGCAGATGCCCATCCTGCAGGAACAGCAAAGTCATGTGTCTTCATTCATGGCAGGGACCTCTAGGACATGCTCCTCACCATATACAGAGCCAGTGTCACTGAGTGGGTACCTGAGGTTGTCTGGAACATTTTTAGGCTTGTTCATTCTCTGGATCTGTTTAAGAGGAGAGTGGTGTACTCAGAAATAACAGCCCATGTTTTCAGAGTTAGAATCCACCATCAGCAGTTAATTCAAACTGGCCTGATTTTCCATGCCCCAATTTGAAACAAGCTCCTCACATCCTCACAAAATCAAGCCATTTTCAGTTTGAGACCTACCTTTCGGTAGGGGATTGGGAACATTATGACCTGCCTTAAACTGTAATGTGTTACAAAATTACAGGGACAATTTATGGGCTAGCAGATAGTTCCCTTTGCAAGTAACTGACTCCCCAGTGCATTATATCCTTATAATGAGTCAGTAAAACAAGTCACAGCTACAGCACAATGAATGTCAAGAGGCACAATGGACAGCAGGTATTTTTAATGATTTAATCCATCAGCCCCCTGCACACGCGCTTGTACTTCTTGGCAGTTTACTGTACTACACTGCACAAGGAAACCGAGTATTTCAGCTGCACCTGAACACCATGTTCCAGTGTCAGCCTGGCCAGAGGAGAGAGGTCAGAGCACAGTTCTCTGGCCTAAGGGCAAACGCTGAAGACAAAAAGTAGAAAAATCTTATAGGACCCAAGGGCTTGAGGCAAGGAAAGATAGACACAGAGAGCGTTCTCTGTCCATGGGGTTTATAGCAGTGAGGACTCATCCACTGGTTAGCCCAGTTGTGACTGAGGTTTATTGTGGAATAGTTACACACATGCCCTTTGAATGGGCACAGGGATTGAAAGCTGCACAAAATTCTTCCCACGCACATAGATCCGTTCTCCTTGAAAAGCAGAATAGGGCAAAACCGGGCACAGCTTTGCAAGGCCTAGCTGAAAGCCATAAGCTTTTGTTATTTTGCAGACCAGTGCCTTTCAGTTATTGTTTTTTTACTTACACTGTTTATTTATAGCACTACTCAAGCCTGAGTACATATTTTGCTGTGGGGTGAATAAAAGACTAAAAGAAAGACAGCTATCCCTGCCTACAGTGTCTCAGCAATAAACCCAGGTCAGCTAGAAACAAGCTAGAAGTGCTGCTACGCGTTTGCAGCCGAAGTCTGCTCAGAGCCGGTTTGGGAGCGCTGGTCTGCGGCACCAGCTCTGAAGCGGGGCCTCCCCATGTCGCGTCGCGCCGCTGCCCGCTCCGCGCGTGGCGGCCGGATGAGAGCCCCGCTCCACGCATGGTGGCCTGATGAGAGCCCCGCTCCGCGCGTGGCGGCCGGATGAGCGCGGGCGCGGCAGGGCTGTGGAGGAGGGAGCGCCACACGCCACCCGCGCGCTGCCAGTGCAGCTTGTGGCTGCCTCTGCCGGGCTCCAAGGAACGCGCTGTCCACCAGCTCTCCGGCTTCGGTGCGACGCGCGTACAGAAATACCTCCCTCTAGTGAAGACATGTAACTATTGCCAGAGCATTTTTCTGCTTGAGGTACTGCCTTTATATCGTTTTATCCTCTGCCGTACACATTTGCTTCTGACTTTTATATTTGCACTAAGTTTATATCCACTCCTTAAAAGCGAAGGAAGGAAATTAATGACACGTCCCATGTCTTCCCTTGCAGAAGCCCAGAGCATCACCAAAATGAAGGTGAAGGGCAGCCCTTATGTCTGAGATTTTTTTTATAAATAACACATTTGGAAGAAGTGACATCCATCTGATCCAGGATCTTGGCGAGCCTTACACTTGTGCTGCAAGAGAGAGAGACTTGCATTTTCTGGGTCTTGCATTTTCTGGAAGCACAGTATTTAATTAAATTGTCAATGGTGTTAATTCATGACACCTTAACATAGCCCATCCTACTGGTGACATCAAGGCCTCCAAAAAATCTCCAGTTCAATTCCTGAAAGCAGGGATTTAACCTTATAACGTCTCACACCTGATTGGCCATCTTTCTCTAGTGCATGTCGGCAGAGTTGTACCAGTGTTGACTGAGTGTTAAGTAACAGAAATGGTATTCTCAGCACATGTCTAATAGATACAAGGGGGCTGGAGGGTACCACTGATCTTCTTCAGCTTTTGCTACGGTGACAAGACTGGGAATAGGATGATGCCTCATCTTGACATGCTTTTCTGTGTATCCAGTTGCTATATTAGCAACTGGAAATATATATGGAAATAGATTCTTTCTGTTATATTACCTGATATTCAAATTTTTGCTTTGGTAGGAATTAAATTAGTCTTTAAGAGAAAGTAGATATGGACATAAACAAGTAAGAACCATAAACAGGACTTGAATATCTTTCTCAGACTACAGATAAATGGTGTTTCAGAGTAGCATAGCAGCTGCAATGAGCTAACCGAGTAATATTTATGGAGGGGAAAAAGAAAATTGTCAAAAAGCTAAATTGCCAATGAAGTGTCTGAAGCTTTTGTTTCTTCATAATTGAGGTGAAAATCACTTAGTAAGTATGAGAAATGCACTTTCTGGGATGTAACCTATTTCCCATTGGGAAACTTGCCCTTTGAATTGAAGCAATAGAAAAGCAAGGGAAAATGCTTTTGAAAGTGCCAGAGAAATTCTGCGAAATCCTAAAAAACAGAGTAAGGAAAAAGTGAGAGGAAGCAGCATCTGATTATGTCATTAGCTGAACCTCAAAAGCCTTCATTTCTGTGGCAGAAGTAAAATATAAGCATTGCTTTAGGCACTTGTGATTATTTTCTTGTCTCTTACGCAGACTTTTTCTCAGTTCCTGAAAAAAATGTATTTTTATTAGATATATAAACCACTATGAAATACAAGTTTTCTTCTCCTTGTCTACCATGGCTGGGAATGGGGCAGATTTAACCTTTCCTTTAACTATATTTCCAGATCTACAGTTTTAGCCTCTGCAAACAACTGCCATCAGATTCAATTCAAAGTTTCTCCGTAGTGCAAAAAGACTGAATTTTGTTGTATTAAAGGTAAAGGGGATGAGCTGAGTTGTGGTGTCTGGCATGGTGAGAGAAGCAAAAAGGCAGCATGGATTTTTTACTGCCCTTGCAATCTCTTCAGGCACTTTCCATTTTCTTTATGCCTGAAGTATTTCTGGTTGCTCCAAGTCATGTCACAGCTGATGGCCTCCTCTGCCTCTCTACCCTGCCAGCTGGTGTCTTCTGCTTTTTGCTTCTGCAGTCACCTATAAAATGTTCCGCCCATGTGGAAGGAAGTTCCACTCAGCAGCACACTCCAGCTCACAAAAAAATGCTCCCTTTTTGGCAAGATTTTACTAACCTGGCATATTAGTGAGATGATAAATATTATTGACATCCTTTAGCTCTATCCGTCCTTCTCCCTCTCTTTTTCTTTACAGCCAGCTGGTTCAGATGTGGAGTCAGGCTCTCTCTTGCCTGCTAATCCCAAAACCGCCGTCCCATGCTAGTCACTGCCCACATCCTTACTGCTGCAGAAGTCAAAGGTCCTGAGTCTTACTGGGGCCACACACACATCCCTCCTCTGACTTCAGCCAGTGAAATCTTCAAAGCACCTTTCTTCTATGTTATTTAGTCTCACTACCATGCAGACTGTCTTCTTTCTTTCCCTGACTTTCTGCTTCTTTCCTTTGTCTTCTTCTGAGATACATACTGCAAGAGCACCTTGTTTTTCTGAAAATAACAAGAATATTCAAGCCATTGAAACACGCCATGGGCTTCAAATGTATTAGGACTAATTCATGAAGCGAATGACTGGACATTAGGACTCTAAAAGTGAGATTTCTTTCATTCTGAAGACTGCTGTGTGATTATGCAAAGCTGTTCCCTTATGTCTTCTGCCAGACAGAATATGTAGACACTTTTCTTGCCTTTTTGGAGGGGGAAATGTTGTGCTTGTGCATAAACGCTCTGTCTCCTATCTCCTGTTCGAATTAAAATGAGACCTCGCAGAGCTAGTAAATTGCACAGCGCTGGGCTGAGCAGACTGGCAGCTCAGAACAGCCTCATCTCACAGCACATTGCTTGTCTCAGCAGCAAGGCATCCCGGAATAGGCTTGGTCTCTGGTTTCTGGTCTGTAACTCATTGTGTAAATGCCAGCCAAATTAAAGCGAAGCAGATGGGACAAGTCATCTGAAGATTAATGAAGCTAGTTGCATTAAGAATTAAGTTTAGAGACATCTTTTAATGGAAAGGGTCCTTTCTAGCTCGTAATAACTGGTCAAAAGAAAAGGAACAAGCAGCAAGAACAGACAAAACCTATCAGAACACACCTACAAATAGTAACTGAAAATGATAAACTTTTCAGACTTAATCTCCATAAAATACAGTTAGAAGTCTCAAAGACTTCATTTCTTTCCTAAGTTCCTATATTGCTTTGTGAATTTTACCATTTCTCTTAAAACGTAAAAGTAGAAGCAAGTAAACATTAAAAAAGTGATTATTCACAGTGTAGTCTACCATGACATTTACAGTTGCCATCAAAACCTTTCATAACTTTGGCTGAGCAGTGACATTTTACTTTGTATTACTGGCTATACTTGCTTTGAAAGTGAAATGGCTATCAGGAATCAGTACTGCAAACAAATTATTATTTTTTTAATCTCTACAAAAATACAGGAAAAGCTGCCCCTGTGAGTGCCTATTTCCCTGCCAATTCACTGATTCCTGAAACTAGTTCTCCCAGGGCAAATCCTAACAGACTGTCCTCCAGGGTTTTAAACACAGAGCTAGGAATTAGCTACATATTTGGTCTATGAGCTGGGAGTAATAAAGGTGTAGTAGAATTATATAAAACGCAAAATCGTAGCAGAATATTGGCAACAGGAGCACTGTGATTGAGAAGAGCACAGCGTTCTGACAGAGACAGGCCAGGATTTCAGAACTATTGGATTGCTTGATCTATCCACCTGTGTACAGAAATGGCAATTGCCATACTTTTTCCCCAAGAGTAAGACCTGGCATTTCAGGGAGGAAGTACATAAATCTCCAACAACAACAACATAAAACAAACAAAAACACACTGTCTCTCTCTAGAACCTGGAGTCATCAAATACCTGGTAAATATGCCTTCATGCAGTCATTTCTCTGGTGCCGCTCGGAAAAGACTGTCATCTTAAAAGATCAAGGCAACCGGGTCTTCAGTTAGAAAAGCTTTCATGATCTTTTCAGTTCTGCAAAGGGCTTCTGCCCATGTTTCAGTCCCTTGTCTAAATGCTTTATGAAAGACCATAACTGAAAGCTTTTTCTTATGGCCTTACTGAATCTGGTCCTAATAGCCAAAAGTGTCTTGTATAACCAGGAATGGTGACTATCCAAATTCCATAGATTTCAATACAAGAAACCTTGGGAAAATAAGTTTGATATACTATGCTATATTTCCGAAACACACAATCTGTAAAACTAGAATGTAAATTCTTGTACTGAGTACAGACAATAAATTATTTTAATACAAAGGAAGGTAAGCTCCATAAAATTATAGTGCTTAAAAGTTGTCTTTATCCTCCAGAGAAAAAGTGAAAAAGGGCAAAAATCCATAAGAACACAGAATTTGACTTTTGTTCAGCTCTATCTGTAGATGGTAAGCAACACTCATGTCAGTTAAAACACAGTAGATTAGATTGCTTTTTGTTCTCATGGTAAAGTGCTAAACATTACGATTACTTAAACTACTGTAGAGTACATATTTTGATATTACTCACATTTTGTTGTAGTCTTTGTACACTCTCCACCCTCCTCATGCAGAATATTTAGCGTTATAATGTAATATACTTCACTGTAATACCCTGCACTAAACTGTGGTATTGATCCCTTAGATGTAAAACTGATGCCAAGAAATTTCACCAGTAGGGTTTCTGGGTCCAGTGAATATAGATTGACAATCTCAAGACTAGACGTTTTGTCTCCTAGGCTCCATAATAATTTAAGTGAAATTTTGCTTTCTTGGAATATGCACAGGAAGTCTAGAAAACTGCTACTGGGCTTCTCTGAAAACTTAACATACTCCAAAGTATACTCAGTTAAACAGTGTGACATGAATTCTCTCCATCATCATATCTGCATGGTTGAAATAAGTCTGCCAATGGGGACCTTCATGAACTGCACATCAGATTATGCCATATTATTCTTTAAAAGAAGGAAAGCATGAAATTTAGAATCGTGTATAACATCACTAGGTTTGATAATGTAGACTTGAGTACACTGTGTCCGAGTTTAACTCAGTTTATAAATTACTCCATTCAGGTGGAATGGTTCAGAATGGTTCGTGGATTGATTTCTACCACAGAATGTCATTATAGCACTTGCAGTGACATCAAGAACAGGACTTCAGCTTGATCTTATTCTACAGATTTCATTACAGATTCATATAAGAAAACAACCAACACGTGCTATTGCCATGGAAACAAGATGGAATATCATGAAGCAGTATAGCCCATATTCCAAAATAGAGAGGACAAAGTTGGACAATTATAGCACAAGATTGACAGGCTTTTTATTTCTACCCTGTGTAGATCAAAACTTAGCTCCTGCTCTTTGATACAAAATTCTTCAGTGCAGTTTACAGTGCTGGTTTCAGGCTGTGGTTTCATTTTCATATTTAAGAACACAAAAACTCCAACCAGTTAGTATAGACTATGTTGTATAGGAGGACAGAGGCTAAAGAGGGGCAGAGACATCACAGGTGTGTAGGTGTGCTGCCGTACAAGGAACAGGCATCACAGAATTGACTGAGGAGTGAGTCAAGTTCAAGTCAACCAATACTGACAAAAGAGAGGCAAGCAAAACCACCAGAAGCCTGAACAGCTGGTATTTCATTTATAGGAGAAAGGCTAATTCCAAATGCAATGGCTATCCAATATCAGTGGCCAGAATAAAAAGAATGACAATTCTTGTGACTTGCACTGACTAGCACTGCACACTACTGAAGCAGCACTTCAGTGCAAGTAGCACTTGCACTGAACTCTCACAATTTCTCATCCTGCCTAGACATCCAAACACTTTTGGACATCCCATACTATAGGTGTAGGACATATAAGCGGTCTAACTTCTCAACCTTCTGCCTGTGACTAGGTAATTGAAAAATATTTTGAGCCATTTAGAACAACTCTGATCTAGAAAGAGGTTTGACTGTATTACCAAAAATACTAGAAATTCTACAATGATGGAAGCAAGAGTTAAGGGGGGAAAAAAATTATCCTTCCTGTAGAAAGGATACTTTCAAGAGGGTCTACTTTTCAAGAGAGTTGTACACCCAACTGAGGGTCTACAAACTGCTCTACTGGAGTCACTTTTAGTGAAACAGCTGTGGGCAAAACATGACTTGGAAGAGAAAAGCAGAAATATGGTTCTAAGGAACATTCAGCAAGCCTCAGGAGGTTGTACCCAAGGTAGCATTTTGCCATGACAGAGGTTACTGGGAGTTTCAAAAATTTTGAGAGAATGATGCAAAATGTGAAAAAGAAAAATATTACAGTATGCAGATATCATGTGAGTGTGCTTAGTAAATGAGGCTTTGGGAAGCCTTCCAATGCCTCAATATGAATGTGTGGTTTGTGTGGTATTTAATTATTATAAACTCACAAATTGTCATCTACTTCAGGAGCTCATGTTTCCTCCAAGTTAAACATATTCATTGATAGGTTAAGCTTAACTGTTTCAACTTTGGTTCATTCTTGACTCATTCTGCTTTGATTTGAAAACAGAATAAAAGATAGTGAGAATTTGGAAGAAGAATTGGAATGCAATATGAATTTTTGATTCAAAATTTTATTTCCAATAAAACATACAAACTTTAATAGTAGAGAGTACCTTTTATACCTTTAGTAGTACCTTTAGTAGTAGAGAGTACCTTTAACAGTAGAGAGTACCTTTTATGAGAGTACCTTTTAGTAGAGAGTACCTACAACAAAATACCAACACTTAAAAAGAATACTGGTTGGATTTTTGCAATAAAACTGGACAAAGAGATAAAATTTATTATAAAAAAAAATAGAATATAAGGGTTTTTTTTTTCATCCTTGAATATAAATATTCTTTCCTAACAGTTAAGTACAAGTCAGTGCAGTCAACAACTCAAGTAAAATTACTTTTTCTTCCCTAAGCCTTTTCCTTTTTTTTTCTTTTGTACGCCTGGGCTTTTCTTCTCTTGCTCTGCTTGTAGGGCTGCTTCACCAGTTGCCAGTGCTTCTTGTTTGCTGAGCTCAGCCTCGAGGAGCTTGCTTCTGTACGCTTCCCGAATGCTGAGAATTCGGCCTCGTGTTTCATCTAAGGATGCCTAGCCAAAAAAAGAAAATCAAAAAGCAAAAACAGCAACACCCCCACCAGCGCATGAGTGTTGACTTACTCACAGGGAAATGCATCCTTTTTACATTTTTATATTTTCTGCATCCTTTCACTATGTTTCACATTGTGTCACTGCTACATGATTTTGTGGGACTTGGTAGGACCTCTCTGCTCTTCTTTTTACCTGCTCGTGCCTTCTTATTGATTGTCACAGTAACACAGCTATGTATTACAGTCTATCTTTTCACCATGAGGAAGAGAAGAAAGTTCATGAAAATCTTTTTCAAATTATTGGCATAATAAGTTAATTGCATAAGAGGATGGATAGGGCAGCAGATTTGTTACCCATCTGGATCTAGTCCTGATTCAGTTACTAACTTACATTGCAATCTTAAATGACTCCTTTAAGATCTTATTTTCAGCTGTACTGAAGTGGCTTGGGAGACAAAGTCCCTTTTTCAGAAAAGCATGAAGGAGCCTAAATCACACTGACCTTCAATGAAACTTAGGTCAAATGGGACTTGGGCTCTTCCAAAAGCTTTTCCCTTTCCATTCTGGACAATGGGGAAACCTGAATATCTTTGTACAGTTCTCTGTGGTCTACAGATGAAGATACTGTAAAAGGCTGATCAGCATAGTATAGGTATTCAAAAGTAACTTTGATTCTAAATTCTTATTGTAAAACATTTTCAATGGCCATGCATTCCAGAAAGAGCTGAGGCACTCCTCTGAAAAGAAACTGACCTTCCAATGTTAGGCATTGGAAATTATACCAATACCTGAAAACCCTGACATGTATTATCATGAGGGAATCAGCAAGTCACTGGTAAAAGACCCTGGCTCCTTGCAGGCCTCTAGTTAAGTACTATACATCAATCTGCCTGGGAACTTACCAAGATGTTTTCAAGTGATTGCTCTAAATTAATTGGTCTAATTTAAACTTATTTTTATTGTCTCTTATCCAGTTTTAGAGCTCTGGAGAGGGGAGAGTCAAATTTTAAAGGTTATTGTTCCACCACTGTGTAACAGAAATGTTTGTTTCAGTTGGCTCTCAAAGCATAAGCCTATTTTGTTAGGATCTGTTCACCAATTTTATTGCTTGAGTCAATGCCAAGGATGGATGTTACACAAATACTATAAAATTTACTGCTTGTAGCCATGTTTCTTTAAGGATCAATAGTTCTAACTATTTGTTTATTAGCTTTATGCATGTTCCAGGAAGACTGATACTATGTTCTGTCTCTGAGCTGCTAGACATATTAGGAAGGGCTCACCCTTCTACATAAATGATCATTTTCCCTATTACTTTCCAGTATAGCATATACAATTCTACAACAGAAAAATGGGCAAACTTTATGTGATATGTGTCTGGTCATATATACCAAATGCTCAAATTATTTTCACTTGCTGTTATGGTGATATTCTTAAAATAGCGCTGTTGCAAAGAGCTATACCAGGAAATGTAATAAGAATGTCATATTAAGAATATTGTATAGCACTATATTGTTTCTAGCAGCTTCAATCGTAACTTTTGTCCAAGTCAAATTTCAGGCTGTTACATTTAGTTAATTTGGTTAATTACTAGTTTAGTAATTGGTAGTCAATACAAAAGTCTTGAGAATGATTGATTTATTTAAAACAAGATATTTGTGCTAGTGCTGGATATCACTAACAGTTAGACCTACCTGTAGATTCTCATACATTTCAAGCATATTCTGCTTCAGTAAAGTTCTAGCATTTTGATCTTTTTTCCTTTCTTCCAAAGCCAGCTCTCGAAGTTCTCTAAAATGGTTGATTTTTTCTGCTTTTTGCATCTCTTGCTGCTGAATGACAGATTCAGTTCTTAGAACAGCCTCAGACATTGTTTTTCTGCAGAAGAAATGTAAAAGAAGAGATTAAATTCACATGTATGATAGCATATAATCCTCCAGGTAAGAATGAGTTACACTTGCAAAAACAATATATCATATTCATTTTATCATATATCATTTTAATATGTCAAAATTCTTAGGTAGCCTTTCATTTCTGTGGTTCACTGGGATTTAATTGTACTTGCTTCAATTTACCTCATGTACACACTGTAGTCTACAGGCTCCCATTCCTTTTGCTGCGTTTGTAAGGTTGAATCTGTAATTGTTTGTGATGTTTTCTTTTCAGTGGTAAGAGAATCTACAACAAAACAGATTAAACTCGTTATTCAGCTGCACCAAGAATTTCTCTTTATGTATTTTTACATAGTTTTTTTCCTGTTTTGTCTCAGCAAAATATATTATTATATGTAAGAATATAGGTTAGAAAAAAAAAATCTTAGTTTAACTTTCAATACTCATGGCAGAATCAAAGTAGTTGCAAAAAGCATATCAGAGGGAAATGTATGTGCCTTAGCTAAATCCACACTACTTATGAAGCAGTGGAAATATAAGTATAGCCAATATAAAATAGTTAAGTAACATGAGAACTGCTTTTGATCAGTAAGGAATCATGTCCTTTAAGGTAAAAATCAATTAAAATCTGAATGAAAAGTGCTTGGGTACAGTTTAAAAATTATATTAATCTTTGGGCAGAGATCTAGTTTGGGAAACACCAGATCAAATAAATAAAAGAAGTCCAGTGTGTAGGAAATGTTATGATTTAAAATTAACAATCTGCAGAATTAATTTTTAACCATATGGATAGTAATAATGTTATGTATCCAATAGTTGAGCCTTTAATGTAGTATTCTCACAGTAGAATACCTTATCTGACATTGTTTGCTACTGTATTGAGCTGTATTATGATATTTCAAGGCTTCCTTATTTCAGTTTGACTGAATATGTTGAAAAGAGTCTGTGAAATCTTATGAGATTTAATGATGATAATAGTTTCCTTGAAAAAAATTCTATTGCCCTATTTATTGCAGTAATCAATGAAACCTCTAAAAATATTATTGGAATTTTATCTCCAGCAAGAGGAAAGAGAAATTTAAGCATTAAAAAATTTTACTCCTCTCATGAATGTGTTTGTGACAAGGCTTACAATTAATCTTTCTGGATGCCTTTTCTTTGGAACACTTGGAAATGCTTCACATGAAAAACTATAGTTAAGTGCAGTTGATTTCTATGAGTTTTTGTGTTCACCTGTGCTCTAAAATTGTATCCATGAGAGACAATGAGAAATATTATCAGTAATGGACAAGAAAGAAAAATAAATAATATTAAATTGAACTTGGTCTAAGTTACAAAATTATAAACACCTTCAAGACATCTCTTTTTCCTTTAGATTCAAATGGAATCTCCTATTTGAAGATCCATTCACAGGCAGTACCTGCAGCATTGCTGGTGAGGATTATGAAGGATCATGGGAGATCAGGTTAACAAACCATTAAGATTAATTAAATGCTAAATGGGACTACTAAATGAGGATCACTTACGGGAATATTAAATTTATTTCACTTTGATAAATATAAACAAGCCTTTGCACATACTATTTCAGATGCTAAACAAATTTTTGGTATCTCTACACTAGTGACCTCTCTTACCAAACATGGAATTGAGGGACTGTTTTTCAAGGAATTTCCAAAAATATTCCAAGTTAATTTAGGGTTACAATTCTAGTGCTAGAGGACTGTCTACAGTTTGCTTCAGGATAACCTGGCAGCATCCAAGCACCAAAAGGAACAGAACAATTAAAGACAGGACCACAGAATTGTCGAGGTTGGAAGGCATCTCTGGAGATCAACTATTTCAAATCCCATTCTCTTTACACCCTCCCGTCAGATATTTAGCCATATTGGTAAGAACACCCTCAGTCTTCTCTTCTTCAGGCTGAACAGGCCCAGCTCTAACAGCCCTTCCCCATATGAAAGATGCTCCTTAATTATCTTGGTAGCCATTTGGTGGAAACCTTGTAGTAACTCCATGTCCTCTTGTATTAAGGAGGCCAGAACTGGGCCCAGCACTTTACACGAGCCTTGCCAGGGTTGAGTAGAGGGGAACATAACCTCCCTCAACCTGCTGGCAATTATGCCCAGGATAATGTTGGTCTTTGCCACACGGGCACATTGCTGGATAATGATCAGCTTGCTGTCCAGCAGGACTCCCAGCTCTCTATCCCAGGGATAGAAATTATAGAAACAAATCATGCACCTTTACCAGGGCTATTCTTTCAATTTACTACCAGTATTTCATGCAAAAGTCTTTTCTAATATTCTGAACGGGCTATGAGGAATGCTTAAAAGCCTATTGTTGAATTTTTCAACCTATGCTAAAACACATGCTATGAAATGTATAAGCTATACTTGAGAATCAATGGTAGGAACTCTGGAACTGTGATAGCTTACCCACTTAAATTTGTGGACATTTTATCTTTCAAGTAATTAATCTCTTTTTAAATATTTAAACTATGATGCTCACAAACAGGATGAAATCTTGACAGAAAGCTATACCCTTACCTCTTTCTCCTGGACTAGGTGATAAACTTCTGATCTCAGTCTCAGCTACGGGTTCCTCTGAACCTTTCACAGCAAACTTATTAAGAAACTGCATGCGTTCCTGAAAAGCCTAGAGATCAAAGTTTTAGTCCCAATGAGAAGAATTCTACTGAATACTTTAAATCCCAAAGATTTTTCAAAAGCAGGAAACTAAGTGGTCAATAAGACAATAAACCTTTGAATCCAGTGCATGTTTCATGCAAGCTGAGATATGATACTGCTTTTTTATTACTGGCAATTGCATTTCCTTGGTAAGATCTACAAAAACATCAACCATGACAAAAGAGAGTATTATCAGTGAGTAACTGTGAAGTATGGGTGGCGGGAAGGAAAGAAAGACAAACACGACAGGACTCATATTTCATGTCACAGTCGTACTCAAGGCATCTTTGCAGCATTTTTTTTCTGAAAAATAACTTGTCAATATTAAACATCCATTTTTTCTAGTAATATATTGAAACCTTTTGTTATTAAGTTTTAATGTGTTGATGAGAAACAATCATTGGTAATTTATGCCAAGGGCATCAAGAGTATATGAGTAAGAATAGTTAAGTTAACCTTTCTGAGGTTACCGTTTCAATAAGATGAAAAGTACGCAAAGTACCACTTTAGGCTTCAGTTATCTTTGATGCCAAAAGCAGGTATCACCATACCACCAAAGACTGTTTGTCTTCTTTAAAATTTGATCTAAGCTCACCAGGCTTTCTCTTAAAGGCTCAGACTAGCAGAATGAACAGAGGTATCACATATCATCTAAGAGTAAGGCATCTAATTCCCACAGTTATAGGGCACATGACCCCAGAAACAGGCAGACCTTTGAGGCAGGGAGATCAAGAAGAAAGGAGAAGGGAAATTACTTAGTACAAATAACAAACCCTCAAGTTAGACATCCATTTGTTAGCATATTACATGTGGATGGATGCTGCAATTTTCTTGATGATAAGTGTTCAAAAAGAAGCCACAGGCATAAGAGGCTTTCAGAATGGAAGTCTTCAACTGCAATTTAACTGAATTTCTAAGAAAAAAAAGGCAAACAGCGTGATAGAACCAGCATTTTGAAGAAACTCTTTACACATCAAAGGAGAGTAATTTCCAGATAATCTTAAGGACACTGCATTTGCATTTTCAGTCTCAGCACTGCCAAACAAGCTGCAGGGTAAGGCATCCCTCCTTAGATCAAAGTTTAATAGAGTACTCTCAGAAAAACTTGGGAGGTCCACATATACAGAACAGAAACTAGAAAATCTGAAAGTAGGAAGACTCGTGACTGGGCTCATTTCTTAAAGTTAATATACAAAAGGCAAAATGTTCCTAAGTCAGGTTAATGGTCATTGATGATGGTGATGTAAGGGGAGGATTTTTATATATAACCTAAGATTTCATTTTTTTTCTATTTATTTATTTAGATAATGTTTTTCCTGTTCTGAATCAACAGTTTAATCTTTTGCTTCACTAGGAATAACTCTAACTATTTTTACCACCCTAAGCAATCCTAGTGTCAAAAGTGATTCCAGATGCGGTGGATACATCTGCATTAGTATTGCTTCTCCAGTACAGTGAATTCATACAGAGGAGCAGATACAGGACAATTTGAGTACTGATATGGCCAACCACAAGTTCTTCCACAAAAGTCTTTCTGGCATGTTTATAATGAGATATACTGGCATGTTTATGGTCAGTGCATTTCTGGCTGAAGGCAGCTGAACAGCCAACCTGTCAATACCTGTCAATAGCAGCAGCTACACTTGTGTAGAGGTAGTAAGTTTTCTAAGGAAACACTTTTCTGTTTATTGAAAAATCTAAAGCCTTGGGCTCAAAAGAAAGGCCCAGTAGATGATCTGGATTCTTGCACAGAATTCACGCAAATCAGCTCTTTTGATTCTTTAAAGTGTGTAAAATTCCTTGTCTTCCATGAAGTGGTGGAGAACCACCTGAAATCAGATTCACATTGTGGGAAATGCTCTGCCTTCATAACTCCTGGATTTGTAATAAAGCTGCCTCAAAGATTAAGCTCTGATTACCTTGACTGCTCTTCCTGGCTCTGCAGACTCCCAAGCTTGTTTCATAGCTTTGATCTCATCTGCTCTCTCAGTGTCCTTCTTCACCTCCAGAACTTCTGCCTCTTTCTGTTCACTAACTAGGCGTAGAGTCCAGTATGGTCTGCTTGAAGCAGCTTGCTGAAAGTGAAGTATAGTAAACAAATAATCTAAATGTATTTATTGATCTAAATCTATTACCACCATTTAGGATAAAGTCACGTTTCTGAATCCTGGGGTCATGAGAGACTTTGACATACATTACTAGACAAAAAAATGTCTGCCAAAGGGAAGGAAAATCACAGCCTGTAGAAGCTCTGTAAAATATTTTGTTGACATGCCTTCCCCCAGGCAGCTTTTAGTTGAGACTAAAAGTGGGCATCATTATCTTCAAGAATTACCTCATCTTGAACCTTGCATCTGTTGTAGTGGCAAACTGTAGAGCTCCCAAGAGCTAGCATCCCAGTGCGATGGGCATGCCCCAGAGCTGGAGATGAAGGCAGAAATCTGCCATAATCTGAAGTTGTATCATGTCTTCATGGCCAACAGGCTCAAGTGCAACAGCAGCCCTGAGTACTGTGAAAGAAGGGCTAAGGCCCTTTTACAGAACTCTGTATGATGAGGTGTACATGTGATTCATAAGAAGGCTTCCATATTTAGTCAACCAAACAATTCAGTAGAGATTTCTTCACGAAAAACTTCATGGAGATGCCCTTTCCTTGAACTACCTGCCATGAGGCAGCCAAAATCCAAGCAAAAGCAATACCATTAAAGGACGAATTTTCAATATCTTCTTGCCTTCCTTTAATCCATCTGCAGTCCATATACAGTAGCCTTTTGGTCAACCATAGAACACACACTATTCTACCACAGAGAATAAGAATTTGTAAGAAGGTTGGTACCATTTTTTTTTTCTGTCACGATATACGACAAGCTAGTGACAATGGTAACAGGCACTGAAGATACATGGGATAGGAATTTCATCTCTCTGGATTCCTGTGAGAGCCCTTACAGCAAATAATTCTAATGAGAGTACCGGTAAGGCAAATTCATGGAACTTAATATACCTGCATAGACAGAAACTAGACCTCGAAAAGGAACAGACTGTGGCTTGCTTCACATTTAAGCAAAGAAATAAGTACATAACATCTCTAAATGCATGGTGTATGTTTCACATGTGCAGTTAATGTTTCTCAGGTGTAAGACTAGGAAGCTGGCAGAGAAAGCATAGAAAAATACACATTCCTTGGATTTGTTCTCACCTGAGATTCAGATTGAGATGCAGGTGATCCTTTGTCTTTATTCCACTTTTCTTTTTCTGTCTTCTCAGTTGCTCTCTCTTTTTGTTTTTTGTTTGCTTTAGGAGTACTTGTGGGTTTTTGTCCTTCGGAATAATCAAACACTAGGGAAATATTGTGCTCCTCATTCTTTTCCCCATGTACTATTCATATGTAGTTATGATGCAAGATGAATTAGAGATATCATCATCATTCATAAGTTTATTTTCCCATACAATATCCAGGGTAAAATAATAACACCAACCAGCCAACATGGAAAGAAAAAGAAAAGTCAGTTAATAGTTGCTCCTACAACAGTTGCTTCAAAATATCATCACACTAAAATTAATTGTTGGACTAGGGAAGAAGTTGGGGACCAAACTTTTAAAGCTAGACTTCCAAGGCGGTCAACTTCTGTGGACTTTATTTGTCCTAAATAGCACTTTACCCAAGGATTAACTGTGAGTTTGCCATGATCTCCACATATCAATCACTGCATTGTTGCCTTGTGTACGGGTCAGACCAAAAAAAGTGCAATGCATGAAATCACAGTGTGAGTCTCAGCTCTTCTACACAGTCTGCATAAATCTCTGTCAGGGCTATGGACCAAGGGAAGTGAGAACATCAATGCAGGTAGAGTCAGTGTTCTCTCATCTCACACCTTAGTGAGTCCAAAAGAGTGAAGAGCAGAAGATGCATCATAAATGAAAGGAAGTGAAGGTAAAGAAACATACATGAGATTTGATACATACTTAAGAAATCAAAGTGATCAGTCTCAGACCAATCAAAATACATTTGGGATTAATTATTTAATTAGCACCTGTATGTGCTATATGTATGAAACATGTTTAAGCTAAGGATGCTGAAAACTGACATTCCTAAAACTTTTATTTTGCCTTGTCAAGGCTGGGGGGAGCTGTTAAGATTATTTGCATGATATGTTCTTGCTTAAAAAAAAAGGAATAAATAAAGAAGGCTGCAACAGCATAGACCTTTAATATCATAAGAAGCATGGTAGTCGAAACAGCCTGGATTAGACCCACAACAGTACAAGAAGGATTAAAGATCACAGTCTGAAATTGCAGTTTCACCCTCACTTTATATTGCTTGAAACATGGAAGTAAATGTCGAAAATTTATAGTCAGTACAAGCAAACAGGTAATTTTTCCTGGAAAAATAGGAAATGAGTAACTGGCTTAGAACCTGACAGTAATTAAAATGCACCTTCACTTAATGATAAGCTCTTTTATTCCCTCTTCACTTCTGTGCAAGATTTGATCCTAAGTTCACTGAAGATTTTCCACTGAGCTTTGGATCAGATCTACAATGTCATGCCTGGGGATATATACAAATACAAAATGGTAAATATAAAACATACACACTGAAGCAATTTAAACATAGCATGGTCATATCATTACATGCATGTTGGTACATTATTTAAATAGCATGAGGAGATAAAATAATAATTTACATAATTTATAGATAAATACATGTGTAATATATAATATACACATATATAGCATATTTGTGTATTACGTGTTCATTAAAAATAAAAACATATTTAAATAATGTACCAATATGCATGTAATGATACCAACATGCTATGTTTAAATTGATTCAATGGTACAAAAGCATATGTTAAAGAATGAAAGCAAAAATCTAAATGGTCTCTGAAAATATTAAGATAATGAAACAACTGCAGGGGAAATGCAAATATAAAATAAATACTGACGGCATTACTTGAAGTTACAGTATCATTACATAAATGGCTTTTCATTTAATTTGACTTTATCATAGCATATTAGCACAATAAATCAGGCTTTTGTTTATGCATTATTCAGTGAATTATTAATTTTTAAAGATAAATTCTTTATTGTTTATATGAACACTCAAGAGAATTTTAATTTGTGAAATGATATTAGACAAAAACTATCCATGTCATTGCATACCACAGACTTCTGCTGGCTTGTAAGGATTTTATAACTCTGATTTTTAACATTTTAATGCTCTAGGCGTATCTACTTTGGGACATCGCTAAATAGCAAGTGAGCTTATGAAATGCCATTGCATGACCATTCTGCTTTAACTCCTGGTGTGGAGGCATAGAACAGGATTCAGCTCAGCTCTCCTAGCTAAGCGTAGGCCGCACTGCCCATGTTCCCCCAGATGTCCTCCCTGCCTTGGTAGATCCCACCTCTTTTGGGATCATCCTCCAGGGATGTCTGCAGTGACACTGGATGCAGCCCACTGCAATGCGAGGGAGATGTGAGTAGTTCCTTGGGGCTTTTTCCAAGGCCAAATGTTTTGTACTGAGATGTGATAAGGTAAAAAGAAACAAGTCGAGATAACAAGGAAAGTAAAATACCATGTCTGAAAAAAGATGCTGCTGTGATTAGTTTGCATTAATATAAAACTTACTCCAGGTGGCACTGTTGCCTTACATGAAAAAGCAGTATCTGAAATTGGTGAAGATTTATTGCTGGAATTTTCCACCTGGATCACTGCATCTTTCTTAAAAATCACATGGCGAAAGGATGTCCTTTGGGCTTTGTGCCAACATTGCTATTATATGAATTATGTGTTTGAAAACTGGCGCTGACAGAACAGCCTAAAATGGCAAAGCTCAGTTTTCAAATAGCTTTTCTACTTGTTCCCAGTCAGAAAACGATTCAGTGATTAAATGCTGCTTTGTTCCAAGTATCTAGTCTAGAAGTCTTCCTGCTATCTAAAGTAAGAATTCCAGATAAATATTACCATTATGATTATATGAAATAAATGCTAAGCAATAAATAAAATAAATATTAGTGTTTATACACTGTTTTAAAACACTGTTGGTGACCTTTAACCTGTGCAAGCTAGTTAATGACCCAGACCCAGTTAATGTGAAATGCAAAATGGATGTGGGTTACTTCAAAAAGCAGCAACTATGAGGGGATAGAAATCTCAACCTTCAAAAGGGATGCTAAGAGGGCACCTCATCACTGACAGCTAGCTCGAGTCTGGCTGATGATAAATGAGCCAATTTAAATGGTGAAGGGCAACAGTGAACTGGAATGCTCTTACATTGACAGGAACACGAGAATACTCACGCTGGTAACATTGACAAGCTTCAGCAACAACAGCTGAGAACTTGCAAAGAAACTCCATGGTGGAGTTATTTGAAAGGATATACACCAGCAGTATGATTGGTATGCTAAGTGCAAGGTATTACTTTGTAATCCGAAGTATACAATGTAATAGAATGTCTATTGTATAAAGTAATCTCTCATCAAAAAGAAAAATCTATCAGGAAAAGTCTATAATCAAAAGGAAAATGAGAACAAATGCATCTAGGAAGCAAATATGATCTTGTGAAGAATGTAACTAATTAAAAGCTGATGAAGTAACTGCTTAAAAAGATGTCTGTACACAGATCTGTAAGGCTACCTGCCATTGCTCCTCAAATATGAAAACTGAATAGGGATTATAGTAAACTAAGAGTATGCATTTTTATAAAGTTCTGGACTACTAGCTGAAAAAAAGACTGGAAAAATCTCAAATGCCACCTCATCTGTAAAATAACAAAACTGTAAAATAGGAAAAATATCTGTATTTTTCTAATCTGTAAAATAAGAAAAATATAAATATATAATATATAAATATATTCCCATACCAACAAGCCAGATACCAATCTACATTTTTGGGGGCCTAAGTTCTGAATCTACATATTGAGACTAATACTGGCAGCAATGATAATTAACAAATAATAAACATAGTAATATTTAAATTAAAACTGAATGCATGAGTTTTGAGGCATAGTTGATTCTGAAACAACATATTATAATGAGAAAGATATTTTAAATATATTAAGAAGCAGGTTAATGTGACTTGAAAGTAAATGGAATATATCCTTATTTAGAAGCACTTGACGACAAGCAAGCAGAATACCAAAAGAACAGATTTTCACTTAGGCTAATTAGAATTTCACACACACAGTGGCACAGTCAGTAGTTAGGTGGGATCTTATATGGCTTTGTTGAACAGTAGAGATTTTATGCTTTCACTGTAACAAATCACACGATGAGTATTACTTTTTTATCACTCTAAGTTCTCACCAGGGAGATGCTTTCAAACTCTGTAACTGAAGGTGAAGCCTCAACTCACAGTTTAGTCTTTCAATCTAGTGTTTTTTATGCATTAGTTAACATTGAGTCCAGAAGTGCTGCATACATGAACTGTGAAGTGTATTCTTACATGACCTAACCAAAACACAAGGCCTAAGTTGAAAGGTTATTGTTTCAGGGATCTCCTATAGTTTTGTTACTGCACGGTGAATTTTGCTCAGTGACAAATTGCTAGATTAAAAAGGGTCAAACAAAAGAGAGTTTTTCTGAAAGAAACACAATAAGAAGTACAATAAATTTATTTGGCTTCTGGTATGTATGTGTGTGTGTGTGTGTGTGTGTGTGTGTGTGTGCATATGTGTGAAGATCCTAGAATATACCAGAAAAATCAAACAATAACTGCACAAGTTAAAGGATCTTTAAAGGAGATACAGAGATGCAAACTTGATAAACAGAGAAAGATTAAAAAAAAAAAAAAAGAGGCAATTTTGAAAAAAAGTTACTGGTTTTCCCAAATATTACTGCCTTAAACTGAAATCAACTGCTATAACTTTAGAAAGCTTTAAGTTTGTAAGAATGCCTGATAAATAACGTCTTGTTATTAGAGTATTTTAAAGTATGGAAGCTGCTCATAAGTTAAGGTATTGACATGTGTAGACTGAAAAAAAATCTTTAAAAAATCCGTTTTGAAAACATTTTCTCTAAGTGCTTCTATATTTAAGATCTAAGTCTATTTGTGCCAGTCTCCTGGTTATGGGAGAAGCAAATCTGGGACATTTTATTTCATTTGTAAGATACTTACTAATATCCTAATTACTTTTGATTTTTTTTTCTAACATTTGTCAAGAGACTCTAAGATAATCTGGAAAAAAATCTGTAATTTCCCTGATTCATCCTGTTTTTAATACATAACATACACTTGGGATTTTTCCCAGTCTTGTTTTCTGCCTGGATTTTTCTCATATCAGTAGAGAACTATACACATATCCCAAAAGAATTGAACTTTGTTCCTCTTATTTGTGTGTTTTCTTACATTATCAGCAGGCAGGTTTCTCAAGCTTCACTGGCAACCTCTATATTTGGATGACTTGACAAGTCTTTCTGACTGTAGAAGCAGAAATGCATGTACATGTATTCCAGGTGTCTTCATAAAACTAAGCCTGAAGAACGTCACATACATTTTGCAGACCATGCTGATTTCTGTCAGTTCTGAAGTTACAGAACCATGCAATCTATCTTCAGTTCTATGAAACACTGAGCAAATAGCTTCGTTGCTTAATTATTTCACTTAAGCAGTGAATAAAACAAAAAAAAAATGTATGGTTTTGGCCCATAGAAATATAACATTTATTAAAAAAAAAAAACTAATAACATGACACATTAGAGTGACATACCTTTGATGTCATTTTTCTCCATTTCTTTCCACTCCTGAACAAACAGAAACTCACTCTCAGTAAGTGGCCAACTATTATGTAACACCAATGCTTGTATAATATACTTGTGAAGCTGTGAAACAAAATACTACATGTTAATACATTGGTGATATTACAATTACAGTAAGTAGTCAAAAGTTCTATAAAAAAGAAAATTGCTATCTATGGAATTCAGCAAATGAAAAATGTAATCGATTTACAAGCTTTCACATTGCAGTATTCACACAAGCTTAACAACACAGTATTAAATCACACAGAATGGTTAAGGTTGGAAGGGACCTCTAGAGATCATCTAGTCCAAACCCCCTGCTCAACCTAACTACACTTTATGCATGGGCACACAAGATTCTTTCTTCATTTGAGGGGAAAGTAAAGTGTCATAGTATTTTATTTTAATTCTTACAGAATTACAAATTATATGTTCAGCAAGCAAAACTAAACTGAGTTGTTGAAACTGCATTCCTTTAAAGATGTCCATGCTATATTTTCCTAGGCATGTGGTGAGCTGGGACAGACTTTAGTCTTACATGTTAAGACCTACTACAGCACTTGGAGCATCAATGCTAGGGCTCACTTCTGACTGCATTTGCAATGGCGGTAGCAGGGTTAGTAAATTACTTTATACATTATGTACACTGAAGAGGAAATAATCCCAAAAGTCTTTTTAAAATTGTTTCCTGCTCTAAAGCCAGTTCTGAATCAGTGGAACACCCATGGAGATTATATGTCAATAATCATTTTTTTCTTGGGGAAAATAAATTTCAAGGGAAATACATTATTTTGATGTCCCTCTCTAAGAAACTGTCGACTCAGGTAGAAGATTTTGTGTGTTTGGCTAAAGAGACTGGCAATACTTGCTTGTCTAGTAAAACTATTAAAGTTGACACTCTTAAATTAATCAGCTCCGAAGCCACAAAATCAAACACT
Source organism: Tinamus guttatus (assembly GCF_059628265.1). NCBI lineage: Eukaryota > Metazoa > Chordata > Aves > Tinamiformes > Tinamidae > Tinamus > Tinamus guttatus. The sequence continues at coordinate 2,896,661 of NW_028289250.1, forward strand.
GAAGTATCAGAATTTCAAGTTTATTACAGATGTTTCTTAGCCCTTAGTTGAAAGTTATTCTAGACTTGAGTTAAATCTGACAATGAAAAACATTTAAAGAGGGGAAAAAAGTCCTCAAATTGAAAACGAAAATGTGTCATTCGTATTCATATAATATATTCATATTACCCTCCCCACATTGTTGCAGCTTCCAAATGGAACAATCTTAGTTTTGGATTCCTTGTTCTTCTTGTCTCAGGGTATCAGAATTCCATATTTGTTAAAAAAAAAATCAATACCCCTTCATCACTTTTGCCTCCCTATGATATGCAATTCCTTACTAGCTGTGGACTTCCATTTTTCTTTTCAAAGCTTGTCAGAAAAGATTCATCATCTAGTATAGCTGGACCTTCATGTACAAATCCTGGCTTTAGAGAAGTTTTGGTAATCTTTGGAGATGCAATATAACTTCTTTTTTTGGATATTCCACTTTCTGTTTCTTTCTTTGCAGTAATGGGAAGAAGCTGGGCTTTGCTTGCTGCAAGAAAACAAACAGTGTTACATTTCCAGAAAGCCTATGAGTTAATAACATGAGGAAAACAGGAAAACAGATGCCACCAGAACCTGTAAGAAAAAATGAAATATTACAGTCATTTTTTCATGTTGTGTTATGCTCACAAGGTTTCCATTAAAATGTATATATGTATGTACCTGTACATGTAAACGTACACGTGTATGTGCTCTGTGTATGTACCTAAGGAGCCTGCTCAGCCTTGCTGGTTGGACTGGGGGCTTGGAACTACAGCAGCCTCACTAGGCTACCAGATTCAGGAAGTCCTAAGAATATAGACCACCACTTCCAGCATTATTCAATATGATATATAACATCTAGTATCATTATCTATGATATCTGTCTATCTATCTTACATGAACAGCTACTGGGAAAGGAAAGAGGATTCTAAAAGGGATCTAAAAAGGGAAAATCACATTAGAAATTGAGTAAGAGCAAAAAAGCAGCTTTGCTGGAGTTACAGCAACAACAGCTTGACCATCAACTGGGAAAGAGAAATGTTTTTGACTTTACTGAGGACAGAAGCCTTTCCTTTCCATAAGTCTTATTCTAGAAGCAAAGGATGATACTGTATCACTGCAACACTTCAGTATAAGATAGTTTCATGTGTGTTGAGCAGATGTCCTGGTAAGTCTGCATGAGTTGAGAGGGGTATTAGTCCAGATTCGGCAAGTTTGATGGGAGATGTGTCAGTGTATCAATGCCAAATCAAAGATCAAGAATCTAATGAGAAACATCAATGCAATCAGGAGACATTGTTTCTTAAGGAAGTCAAATGTCAGAGATCACTGAGCATACAGTATCTTTCTTCTCTAAAGAAGAGTGGTTCCTATTTCCTAAGAAAATCCAAAAGAGTTGCAAAATGAGCTTCAGAGGTGTGTCTCTGAGATGCTTTGAAGAAATATTTCATTCAAGATGTCTCAAACTCCTAATTACAAACACTTGCTTTTCTCCATGACATTCGAAATCTTCGGCATCCAAATTATAGGTTGCTATCCCTATGGTAGAGAGACCTGAGACAGAGAGCACTGCAAAGCTGCAGAAAACCATTTACCAAGTCATTTTTGCCTTGGGACTTCAAGGAAAGCAATAGTCTCTTCCTTCTAGCCTATATTTTTGGAGTAATGCAACTCAGCAAATGTCAAAAAAACAAGGAAAAGCTGTTCCTGAGCAGGTCTGTGTCTGTGGAAGACATTCTCAATCAAATATAGCCTGGTGAGCTTTCTACTATGAAGTTCTTCATCAGAAGAAACCATAACCATAGGGCTGTCATTCAAAAGAATTGCATTGGGATGCTGAAGAAAGTGAGATTATTTGGAGATCAGGATCTTTTATGTTCCTCCACACCCACATGAAAACCTTCTGAAAAGAAACAAGTCAGATCCCACATGAAAGAATAATTCCACATACATCCTTATTTGCATGTAATTTCTGATGAGCAGGAATTCCTCAAAACCTGTTAAACACTGTTATCAAAGGACAGTGCAGAGAATTCACAAGAAATCTTCAAAGAAACAAGACCAACTAAAGGTAGACTCTCATGTAGCCAACAGAAAGAGATAAGCTCCTCTGTAGGAGTACTGCATTCTGGATGTTTGGAGATCTGAACTACCCCTCCGGAGGAGCCTACCTCCACTCATTACGGTAAGAGGGATTTAAGGACTGTTATCTTCACTAGGCTATAATTAGTTTTCATGAATACCTCATTGTCCTCCTCTTTTCTCTCTCCTAAATCTGAAAAGTGTAAGCACTTAAGAACTCTGTACTGGTCAGAAGATGATGTTGCCACAAGGATAGCTCAGCTCCAAAATGTGGAATCCTCTGAAAGATTGTTATTCTGCCCTTGCTGAAAAGAATAATTATTAAAGAAGTTTCAAAAAATGTATCCCTAAGCACAGTAATAGATCTAGCAATTGTCAGCAGGTGGTGCTGTAACATCAAAGTACTCTTACGGTGTACATAAACATACTCAGTCTTGGTTTTGCTAAGAAAAGCTCTGACTGAAAGGACTCTGTAAGCAACTCTGTAAGAAACACCTTGCCTTGATTTTAGATTCAAGTGTCCAAACGAAAACTACTGTATTGTATCAGGCTGATATTATTATGAAACTATTGTTGCCCATTTCTGCTCTCCCTACATCAATACACTTGCAGTATTTCAGTACATTTTTTCTTTACTGGCAAGCCAATGTTTTGGGACCAAGTCATCTGCTACATTTCAATATAAGCACATATATTCAAAATCAATTGGCTGAATGTAGTTGGTAAGAAATAAAAGACATTTATAAAACAGCTCTGACTGCAGATGAATTAATGGACTGTGGGCGGGAAAGGGGGATAATGTTTTATTGATGATGCTTGCACAATCGTGTCATTTAAGAATACTTCTGCCAACATCCTAGTCAAATCTGACTGCCTGTGGCAGGCACATGTAGAATATGCATGATACTGAGTATGCTTCAAATGTGAGAATTGTGTCTTGGTTAACTTACAAGTTTGGTAATGTGGTGCAGTGATCGTTTCTGAATATGCTTATTTAATGAAAACAAACTTTTTAGAAACTAACTAGCTACTGACAGTATTAATGTTGTTGCACTGGCTATTCTATAAATCCCCATCTAAACTTGGTGTCAGTATTTACGGAGCATTTATGGCATTTATATTATTATATAATATTATATTATTATTGTATAAACCATAATTTCCAAGAATATCTGCCAAAGGTAAAGAAATGTTATATTTAAAGGGTGCAAAATGCACTTACAGACACTCAGCAGTTTGGCTAATATGATACTCTCATATTGGTTATATGAGTACATTTCATGATCTTTTCATTGAGCTTGGATATTCTGAAAAATTTAGAACATTTACGTGAATTCTTTATGATATGCAGAATGCATACATGTATATAGGAAGAAAATGGCAACATTTGGTCAATTGGTCTAATTGTTTTGTTTTAAATCAACAAACTGTTGTTGACTATGAACAAGCTTCATAGCCACTCCTTCCAAATGATCATTCTCTATGCACTCAAACACACTTAAATGGCACCATAATATTCATTCAACTTTTGAGCAGATTCTATAATCATAACATTCTTTATTTTATTTTACTCTCATTCAAATGTCAGGTCTACAACCTTTTACATAATAAAGTACTTTTCACCACCACTTTTTTTTCAGTTAGAAATCAGTCCTTACACTCCTGGAGAGGAACCTGGTAAGACTATCTTCCTATTTTTGATTAATGTAATAGATATTTTGTGACAGATTCACCTTCAATTAAAATGGTTTAAAGACAGCAATATATTATTTGTGTTACAGTAGAAAAAGAAGGCAGAATAAGAGAGAAAAGTCTAATATTTGTATCTGACTTTATGTGAACTTTCCAAAGATTGTATTGGAAAAGTTCCTCCCACCTATGCCCCCTGATACACTGACAGAGACAAAATATCCTTCTTAGTCATTCTAATTCATTTGCTCCCTTCCAGCATCTGCTGGAACCCACTACTCTTCCCTTTCATCTGATAGTACCTTTTAACTTATTTCAGTCTTCAAGTCTTCAGACTACAATTTTTATGAACATGTTGGATTACTGAAATTTCCTTCTCTTTACTGAGGGTAACTTGACAATTTATTTCAAGTATCTGTGATGATGCTGACTATAATCTAAGTCTTCCTGCTTTTGTTTCCACCAGTCTGCTGTTAAACTATTAATCTATTCCCACATTCTAGTAAGAATAACTAAAAGCAGCTGTTAAATGACTATCATGATAAGTCAGTGACATAGTCCTTAAAGCTTCTCTAACTCTTCCATTAAGGGCAGGACAGCTAATAGGCTATAATTTAAGAACACAGTCTCTACAGAATTTATATTTGCTCTTCTGGAGATAAGGTATAGTTAAGACAGGAGTCATGTCATTTTACCAACACGCCAAAATTAGATATTTTTTCTTCACAGCATTGGAAACTTATAAAAAGAATCATTTTAAAAACATGCTAGAAACTATACAACTCAAAATGGTGGAGAAAAATGCATGAAATATGAAGTGATTTTGAGCTTTAGCAAAATAACAATGCAATATTTGAATGACATGTCTCTGCCTCAAGTTCTGAATATGCCTGAACACAAGCAGAAACATTGCTTTATAGAAGTCTCATTGTTTAAAGGTCTTCATGCAGGGACTTACGGTTTTAATATCTTACAAAACTGACGCATTGTTGTGTCCATGGACAGTACAGTAGCTGACTTGCTAAGAAACTACTGTGCTATTTCAGAAAACCTGGAATGCCTATGAAAAATAAACTGTTTCAAAATGAAATCCCTACATGAACTTCAAAACAAATGAAAAAACACTAAACAAACAAAGAGAACCCCAAAAGCAACTTCAGAAGCATATTTTTCAAGAATGCTGCTGATTTCATAACAAGAAAATGAGGGATTTTATGGGGAAAAAAAGTAATTACCTAAAACCATTGTAAGAACATATAACCTTTAAGTGAATATATGTATCAAATACAGAATACAATACTTACGTGAGGAATTTAAATGTCTTTCATTACTCAAAAAATTAAAAGCGGGGATGACTACATGTCCCTTTCCAGTGGCACTCACAGTTTCTTCCTCGTTATCTAGGACTTGTAGTTTAATGAACACATCAGATTTAGAGGTTTGTACCTGCACAGTAGCAATATGTGATGCTGTGACTTTTACTGAATACCTAAAAAGGAAAGCAAAATTATACCAAAACAATCATACCAGATGGTTCTTTTTTAGAAAAGTATCTAAGCATATGCCGACTTGGAAGTACATGATTAAAAACTTGTGGTTAAGTGTTTTCCTTCAGCATGCTGAGCTAGGTCTTCCCTACTATAGTTTAGGGCTGTGAACTCCTGATCAGTATAAGCATACTTTGCTGTAAAATGGGTGGTCCTGTTTTGTTTGGTTTTGTTTTTTTGCTCTCTTACCATATGTCCAGATGCAGATCCTCCCTCATGTAATGCTAGAATTTGTTCAAAAATACGGAAAGAAGTTCATGGAACTGATTCAATTAAAAAGTAACATGGTAATGAAGAAAAACTAGGATTTGGTTTAAAAGGGTAGAGCTATCTCATTTGATGGCAGCTGTTACTCTGGTCACCTTAAAATACTGGGGAATTAAAAGACTGCAGAATTAAAGATTTAGAATGAAATTCAAAGAATAATTTTATTGCCACTTATAACTTTATGTGTTAAAGTTTTAGGAAAGCTCTAACTATGGAATTTTTTTTTAAAGTTAAAATTCTTAGACTAACCTAAGTTAGCAAACAGACAAGCAAACGAATGCTAAAAAACACCCTGTCACCTTGAGTTCAGGACATCGAGACAAAAACATATTTATATTTTTAAATAAAATTCTTAGAAGACCTTTGACAGACAAAGGAGAAACAATCAAGGGAGACACATAGTTTACAGAATTTCAGTGTATACTGTTCATTGCCATGTCAATTTTTTTTTTTTTTTTTTTTTTTTTTACTGTAGTGGAGCTTATTCGGCATGTTGAATAGATTTTACCTCAAGAATAATCAATTGATTTGAAATACTGACAGTTAGTTGTCATAACATTGTTCTGCCAGGAATCATGGCAAAATATTAGAGATGCACCTTTCAAAATCTACATGTGATCAGCTTTAAGTACAGGACTTGTGCTAGCTTATTGTATAGTCCTTTTCTATAAAAACTTAAGCAGAGAAATTTTGTAACAAAACTAATAGTTTGTATGGTACTATGAGATTAATTTCATTTTTGTTAAGCTATAAAACATGCTAATGCTGTTTAATGTTGAATAGGCATTCATGTAACTTCTGAAGGACTACTCAGCTAGAATAAACTGGCTTCAGTCAACATCAGTTAGTTACAAAAGAATTTAGAACACTAAATCATCATGTTCTCATTAAATATGTTCTCCTAAAATAATCTACATGCTACAGCAAATGCATAAGTTCATGATTAAATTAAGTTTTTCTGCCACTACTGCAAGATGAAAATTCGTCTGATCAATCAAGAAACATAAGTGTTATTATCTCTGGATTTTACTTCTAGCTTTGTGTAACTAGCTGGAAAAAATACACCAAAATCCGTGCAACCTTCTCTGCACCTGCAAAGTCTCTGTTAAAGTGCATGTTCATTTTCCCAAAGTAGCGTGGAATTTCAGTAACTGAAACAAATTTGTTTTCAAGATTGAGGCTATGCAACAATGTTATTAAGATTTTAAAGTTACAGTCTGTGTACTTCATTAATCAGTGTCAGTATTTCAGCAAATTACAATAGTCGTTTATGAAAATGATGATTTTAGTATCAAACACCCAATGGCCCATGAAATTCAAATGTTCGTTTTAACATCCTCCTCTTCTCAGGATGCTGCAGTGGTCCACATAAAAAGCTGAATCTAGTTATTCTTCTTTCAATATTTACCTGAATATTATGTGTTTGTCATTGGGTATGTAATACTCTCTAATTTCTTTAGTAGAATACAAGTTGTTTATAGCCTCACGAGAGAGGAAAGGGAGTGGAGTATGGGATCCAATGAGCCGCAGCCTCCATTTCCCAGATGCCATATGTAAGTCACCACTATGTGCTTCAGCCATAAAAGTATATCCTTTCTGAAAGTAAAAAACAAGACATTTTCACCAGGAAATAACATTAATCAAAAAGGGCTCAATGACTGCATGCAACAGACTTTTTGTCTATAACTAAATGTACTTCACAAGCAAAAATATTATAATATCATGATATCATATCATGCAGTTTTCTATTCTGCAAAGTATTCTTATGACAAAGTTCAATAGAAACAAATATATATTCAATAGGTTTTCTTTCTTGGTACCTCATACTAACATACAAACGGCTCCTACATAAATCACTATATATCTCTGGATTCTGTAACACTACCATGCTTTCTCATAAAAACACCAGCAATAGTAGCAATAAAATTCATTTTCTTTTGATATGGTTTTTTTTCCTCTTCTTGATATCACATCAAAAATATATGTAGTAGTAGTAGTACAATTTCTAAATAATGAATTAAAAAATCAATATGAAAGACTTTAAGTCAAGAACTTTAGCTCCAAGCTTAGAGCCAGGCACATCAAATCTACACTTTACTACTGCCCTGCAAACAGCACTGTGTTACACTTCCCAAAGACATTCTCCAGAAGTTTGGCCTTAGGGATATCTTTTATAAAAGTACTTATCTGCTAAATTCTTGCCATAAGACAAGACAACATATCATGTCAGTGTAAAAGAAAGTAAAAATCCTAGCAATCAGTTTTTGGTTGCCCTAAATCTGAGCATATTTTTCAGGTGTGGGCACTGAAGTATAATTTGAAAAATAACAAAGCAAAGGGCAAATGTTTTCTATAAAACTGAATTGAAAGTAGTAAGACTGGAGTTAAGACTTACCTATTGACAAAGAGAAAAAGAAATAGGAAATCAAACATTAGAATTGAAAAGTGAAACGATGTTGCACAAAATGACAAGAGATATGCAAAAGATAAATAAAGCATGAAATGGCTCACAGAAATCTGAACTTTATCAACCAAGACAAACACAGAAGTCTTTCCTGACATTAAAGGTAGGATTTTTAAACTGAACTTCAATATTTTTAAAGTAGCAATTTTCTTATAATATGCAGTGTAATACATAACAGAGTGCTCTTACTCAGGCACAAATGCAAATTAAATATTCAAAAATACAGTTCTATAAATAAAACACTTAGTAGAATTTAAAATTCTGGCCTTATGTCAGCAAATTTAGCACAGTTAATCTCCAGATGATTACATCACCTATTGAATGCCATAATTTTGATTGAAAAAGGAACAAGCTGTTGATGGTGAAGATTAAAACAAACATTCTCCAAAATACTCAAAGCCTTAGTTTTCTTGTTTTCCTCACTCGTGCTCTGAAAGACCCTCTTATGATATCTTGGCTCCTTAATTGTCTATGTTCTTCAGCTGTCTTGAATTGTTTGCCTAATTAGGACTGTGTTTTCTTTAGAACTAGGCCAAATTACTCAGCTCATTTCAGCTGTTGTTGAAAATCAGAGAGAGATCGCTCTAAAGAATAACGTTCAGTTCTTCACTTCTGAAATAACTTTTAAAGTGAAGTTTAAATCAAAAAAATCCTGCTCCCCTGCTGCCTAAATCTATTCCCACTGCAGTTTTTAAGTATAAGGCCATTAAAATTCAAATGGAATGAAAAGCGAGACTGAACACTTTTGAAAGTCCACCCTGCATGACTTATTTCCCAGCTGCAATTCTCAGTGTTGCAAACATCTTCGCTTCAGTTATTTAGATTTCAGCTCATTAGCCCTTCCCAATCAGCCCTAAAGAAGGCTGCTTTATTGTGCATTCTCTCAATCCTCGATACTGAAAAGAAGGAAGTACAAAAATCCTACAGTGCAAGAAAGATTGACACAAATCAATTCCAAGAGGCTACTGATGCAGCAAGAGGGGTGAACCATATGAACTTGTCAAATCCTAAACAGGAGAACCTTTGATTTGCTCCAGAATGTTAACAGTACAAACTAGGAGATGTTTTCTGTACCAGAAGGAGGTGACCATGAAGAGAGAGGAAACGGAATTTTGGGAAAGGATACCAAAAAGAGAGTTCCTAACAGTAAGGTGCAGGAAGTGACTTACTTCATTAAGCATCACTTCATTAGTTTATTACTCTTATGTGAACTAAGTAGCCACATTTTTTTTTAATGCTGTGCTGAGAAGAGATTTAGCTACATGTTCATGTGCTTTCCAGCAACCGGGTACTTGTGAGAAAAACACTCCCTTTTGTGTGCCTATTTATAATGATTTACAAAGCTTCTCCAAGTTTAATGTTCACAACACATATTCAGAAAATTTAGAATTAATGTTAAAAAAAAAAAAAAAAAGGATGAGTGGCCATTTTGGCAGAACGTAATTAATTAGAAAACACAGTAACTGCATCTTGGGGCTGCTAAGACCATTGAGTAATTGAGTCACTACTGAGAAATAATCAAATACACCTAGACAACCCCTGCCAGATTTATGTCTTATTCTTATAAACCTTCACTGAGAAATATCATGACCTACTTAGGTAGGTGTTTCAATTCACTATCCCTAAAATCAAAAAGCATTTTTTTTCCTCCTATATTACCCAAAATTAACCTTTCCAAAAGTAAGCTAATTTTCTTGGGTCCTTTCACAAGTAGTCAAGATGAATAACTGATCAGTGTCTTTGCCTACTTAGAGTTATAATTTCCAAACTAAATAGACTGTAAATGATGACTACTTATCTTCTTACATTTGTTACTGACTTGAAGTTTGAGGAATGCTTATCTCTCTAACACTTTCTACAATGTGTTCAGAAGACTTGTGAATGATAAAGTGAGGGGCAAAAATAAAAAATGTAGCCAGTAATAGAAAATATGACCATGGACGGAGAAAATTGAATGCAGAAAATCCAAATACTGCAAAACAAGTAGCTAAGGTCTGTGTCTGGATTGTAATAGCTGCAGATTGCTGGTCTGCAGATTTTATCCTTAGTGTCAATCATTTTGTAATAAACTTTAATGTATTCCAGGAGTGGCTGTGGCAGCAGAATAACAATACCCGCTGATATGTATTTTTCACCTCTAAGCTGCTGATTCACAGTTTTGAAACAAAACACCTACATGGTGGGTTCTTTCAAAAAAAGCACTTGATCTGTATTAACACTGACACTTGGAATTTAGGCATTCTGTATAATTTCTTACTGTATTACACTGTTGACTTTTTTTTAAACAAAACACTTTTAAAAGGAAAGGTAAAAATTAAAATACCACCACTGTATCCTGTATTTTAAAATAATCACGTAATGTCTTAACAAAACATCAAGGGAATTGAACTATATTGTACAGTATAAGGTTATATTTTTATTGACAAACTCAGCAGCAGAGCAGTAGCATTAGTAAGAAGTGTAGTAACAAGTAGAAAAATGGAGCATAACTACACCATTCTGCTCTAATACTCCTAAATCAAAATCACTCTTTTTATTCTTGCTAACCATATTTAATATTATGCGGTGTAAGGCTTAGAGAATAATAGCATCAGCTTTAAGAAGGGAGTTCTTCAGCAAAGAGGAGGAATAGAAAAATGTCTATTTTAATTAGCTGGCAATAGAATCACTGAGAATTACACATTATGTACTGTACTCCTAAGAAAATATTGTAATTCTAGAAAATAACTGGTGGGTCAGGGCATAGCAAAAGGAGTATTTCCTATAATAAAACCACTGTACTCCACAAATGTCCTGGTAAGGTATAATTTGTAATACTGCATATAATCTTGGATATTTTTATTCAAGAAAGCTATCTTGCATAGTACGAGCACTGAGAAAAAAATAGTAGAATCAGGGGAATGGTAAGTCCATTGTGCAAGGCAGAACTACACAACTGTAGCTAAAGAGCTGCCAAAAGGGGATCTAGAATGTATCTGAAGCTGTGATTGTGCTCTTCATGACCTGTCACTTTTCTTTAAAGGCAGTAAGTTATGTTTCATCACTGAGATTTCTTTTTGGCACCCTGTCACTTGCCACTGGCACTATATGGCCGAATACCATTACTGAAGATCACAAATCTGTCGTGAGAACTAATCTGAAGGACCTGCCTGCAACCCTGTTTTTTAAACCACATTCCTTCAGCCGTAGCCATTCCTACTTGGGATTTTCAGCCAGTATTTACTTTAAACACCAGGTAAGTGAAGTTTATTCTAGCAAAAAAATCTTATGTATAAAATTGGAAGTAGAGTTACAAAACAAAACACATAGAAGAAAGCTACCCCTACGATGTACAACTGAGATCAACTCCTTGCTATTGATAGGTGAGACTGGGAAGACTAATATGTGAACCTGTCTCCACTAAAAAGTCAGCTGTGAATATGTGGAAAGTATAGTCAATATTACTGATAAGAGCACTCTAGAATAGGGAAAGGAGTAGCAAATGTTTATTCGGATAAATTAATTAGGTATGATGAATTTCTGAACTATCTGAAAGATAGCTAAATAATAGGTTAAAGCAATCACAAAACTTTTTAATTATGTCTGATGAAGAATAGTTAAGGTACTGCTTGACCACAAAACCAATGTTCTGGCTTTTATATTTTAATCGACAAAAATGTGGAAAACAATGAGTCTGCATAGCCTCAACAGCTGAAAATATTAGGAAATAACTAATAAAATGAACTATTCTCACTCCTCTCAATACTGCAAAAAGGTGAGTAATAGCTAAAAAGATTCCAAAGAATATACAACAAAGCAATCAAACCTCCCTCTATAACAGGGTAAATACACTATAGGGGTGGAGGAGAAACAGCGGATAGCATTGATCTTGACTTCAGTTAAGTTATTGACATTGTCTCGCTGGTCATTCTTCTAAGTCAAGTGAAATGTGATCATGATGAAAAGCTGGGTGGCTGTTGGTTTGATAATCAAAATAATTTTAAATTGGGGAAATGGTCCTGCAAGTAGCATAAAAATCAAGAGTGAAATACACCGTATTTGCTCAAAAATAATAAACTCTGCAAATACAGAACTGGAAACAATCAGAATTCAATCCTTTAGGAAAGTATCTAGGATTTGAAGAAGCACAACTATTTCTTTTTTCTTTTTTCTTTTTTAAAAAGGTAAACACCACAGATAAGTAGGAGTAAGGCCCAAAAAACATGTAAATTAATCACTCTTTTCTCACCATTTGCACCGCCTCAAGATAATCCTTGGTGCCCAGTTCACTATGAACAATGATAAAAATCATAAACAAGAAAAAAAAAAGAGCAATTGGAAAGAGTTGAAAAGGTAAACGAGACATAATAACCAAGAATGTAGAAAAGAACTTAAAAGGAAAGATTGAGAAAACCATCTTAGCTTAAGGCAGGGGGCAGAAAAGTTGTGAGAATTATGTTATATATATATATATATAACTATTATAGTAGTTATACTATCTATGCATATAAAACTATTTTTTGGAGTGAATTAAGTTTAATATTCTAATGCTGCTTCGGTTTGAGGGGGGAGCATAAGTAAACTGTATCTGGCGTCCTTACTTCAATTACCACTATCATTTGATAGTGGTTTGTCTGTTTTGTGCAAACACAACTTACACAAACTTACACGTAAGGCTATTCATGCCTCATTCTTACTAAAGTTTCTGATTCTTCAAGGTATTTCTGTCAGATGGACTGCATCAGCAGTTACCAGATTATCACTGAGTACAAAAGCACAGAGAAGCTGGCAGATATGTCACCATTTGGAGATAACCACAAATACCCAAGAAAATTAAGGTCATTCCTTCAATGTAAAAGGTTTCTGTCTTTAAAATAGTATTTTTTACAACCACTCTTTGCACTTACCTTATTCTTGGGATAAATGCGAGGTGCCACTTTGAAAAAGACATGTGGCATTTCCTCCAGTGTGTCATTATCAATTACATGGAGTCTACATGTAGGGATAGAGGTGTACATCTTTGGCACTATAAGCATGTCTTCTAGAACATGAAATGTCTCTCTATTAAAAAAAAATCACATTAAAAATATTTTAAAATTCTTTTCACTAATAAAATGATTTCTGGAACACACCATAACAGCAACCATTAGAATTGCAGGAAAGTAAAATCATATTTTTATACAGGTAAGTGATAAACTACAGTGAATAAAAAACATTGCTTCTCCATAAAGATTACATAAGGCATGAACTCACCTAAAAACCACAAACCAAACATTTGGTGGCTGATCAGCATATGTTACAACATAGTCAGTAAATGAGATCTTGGACCATTCATCCTCGTAACAAGGAAACTTTTCAATTGACTTACAGTTACTCTTAAACATTTCTCTAGAAAGCAGAAAACAAGACAAACATTTAAATCTAATGAAGAGAAGGCAAATGACTGGACATTACTGTATACTACTCATGAAAAACACTGCTTTTTGTGTTAGTGTAAAATAATTGTACAAAATGTGTTACTAGCGGTTATTTAGTAGCTGTTCAAAATGTAGTACCTCAAAACCACATGCATTGTATTTCAGTACCTCAGAAATGGTAAATCTGAGGGGATGGGGAAGGTGCTTTTCAAGTTCAAGAGCTAATGGCCTGTAATTGCCAACATGAATATTTGCATCAGACAGTCTATCCGTAAGTGCAATTAACAGCCCCAAATTAAGGCTTTTTTTGAACAAAAAAAAATGATTGCATAACCAAAAGATTGTATAACCATATAACTTAAAGGCTGATTTAGTGGCCTTAAATGTAAAGGTTTTCTTTTCACACATGGAAAAAACCTTCAAAATTTACTAATAAGGTAAATAAACACTCTGATGTTACTAAATTCTATGAAATTACAGTTAATCTAACTGGTACCTAGCTGACATCATGAAGTTTTATTAATCACTAGCAGTATCAAAAAAAATCCTTTGGGCAAAGCAACGTGAATACCAGCAGACAAAATTCCCCACTATGTGAATGGAAGTTGAAGGGTAGTCAGGTGAAGGTTAGGAAGAACATAATGGTTCTTGCTCCATGTTTTGGCTCCTTCTGGTGATTTTCTCTGCAGATTACAGGAGAAAGTACAGATGTGAAGGTGACGAGATCCTTCTTCCTGTCACCACCTTAGCCTTGAACTATTCTTCTATCTGTTTTCGGCAGGATATTTTCATTGCTCTGTCTCATTCAGTGTATTGAACCATTTATGTAAAGTGGACAACATCCATTTTCAGTGAGGCCTGTCTCCTTTTTGATTTACAAAAAACTTATAAACACATTCAAATTGTTCAAAAGTTTTTATCCACAAAATCTAGCTAATACTATTTTCATATTTTGTTATTATTAGCAGGACTTAGAGAAAATAATCCCACATTCATGTTTTTAATGATGAAAATAGCCAACCTTGATAGTTAACTAAGGTGAGAACCACCTTAAAGATCCATACATCACCAAATGCAATTTAAAGCAAAACAGTTTTAAACCTTAATTCTTGAAGTTTTGCAAAGATTGTTTCACCATCGATAAAAAGTACAAAAATGTGCACAAACTTGTAAATTCTTTAAAAATTTCAGGAGGAACAAACCATCCTGAATTTCTCCTAGGAAAATAAGACATAATGTGAAACAGGTGTGAACCCTAGCACACACTTAGAAGTTTTAGGGCATTTTGAACTAGGCCTTCGTGTTGTAAAACAGTACTGCTTTTGGACTCAAGCCTGGGCTTAGAGAGGAAAAAAAAAAGTTCCTACTCTAACGACTGCCACAAAATTCCTACATGTCTGTCAACTGTAAGAATAAATAATAAATAAAATCACGGTACCACGATTTTCACACTCAAATATGTACCCTTAGACAATGCCTAAGAATCTAGCCTAAAAGTTCTAAAACATTGAAAGCAGATGAAAAACTGCATCTGATCTTTGTTCTTGAGAAATGTTGCAAATCTGAAATTCAGATTTTTTTTTTTTAATTCTAAAAATGTTTGGAACTAGGGCTTGATGTTCCTGTCTGCATGCAAATGTTTTACTCACTCTAGTAATGTGGATTAGAAACACCAAAAACTGAAAAAAAAAATGCCATGAGAATTCTTCAAATTGGTGTTTATAAGGAACGAAAATTTGTACCGACAGCTACTAATTACTGCCAGTTCTTACTCCTCAGTACTGACACAACTGAGCTACTGCTGGCATTATGTGAACACCTGCAGAGGGATATTTGAAAGACTTCATGAAGACACATGATCTCCAAACAGGGCCATGCTTGCAAATAATTTAAGGAACACTGCTGTGATTAATGTAGCTGACTTTGTAGAACCCGTAATTACATACCAGGGAAAGCATCCACCTGGAAATACACCTGCTTTCCTTGAAGGAATGATAAAAACAAATTGTTTGATGCTAAAAACTGTATTACAATTAAATAAGGTTTCTGGCATAGCTGCTGCCTTTGCTGATCACCTAATGTTGACAAGGCATCCCTAAGAGGAAAGCAGGAATCAAATGCTTCTTTAAAGCAACTTTAGGTGCTTAGTCAAAGAATCGGAAGAATCAGTATCAGATTTATACTTACAAAACAGTTTATAAGATACAAAAGGGAAAAAAAGAAAAAAACAGAAGAAATGCAATATTCTAGCTTTCTAGCTCAAGCTGCAGGAAAACAGCTTGTGTATAGTAAAATCTATAGTTAAAAATTAGATTGTCATGCAAGTTTTTTTTGCCATAGCTTAGCTTCACTGAAAGAATCTCATTTTTTATAGTTTAACTGAATTTTGCAATTTTAAAATTAGTAATACTCTCACAATATTTACTTTGTGAACCAGCAATTTATGCCAAATCTGTGCAATAGGCTGCACAAAATCTATGCAATATGCTGCACTAGTATTTGTTAAATCATTACCTCAACAACATTATAGCACACTGTTCAGAATTTAACTCGAACAGAGCCCACAATTTTTTCAAGGTTTCTTTGACGTTAGCATTTTCTTTAGTACCTGAAAATAATGGAAATAATAAGTTAGAAAATTTATATATCTTTCTAAATACACACCTGAAAAATACTTGCGAAAAAACAAAAAGCTACTCACACAAGTCAATTTTCTTATGAGTCATTGTTTTATTATCAAAAAATTTATAGAAATCTCACACAACTGAAAGCTAATCTTTGATAGAGGAAATTCCCTTAATCATATTATTGCTTTGCACTTGTCAGCATTTCTGCTATTGCAAAAAATGATGAGATCAATACCTTTTCTGATTTACAGATCTTCTTTATAACATATTCTATCTTAGCATGAGATAAGAGGCGATTTGTGTTCCAGGAAAGACAGTTTGTCTTCCAGCAGCTTTTATTTGCACATACTGCTAAGGGGTAAGTAGGTGCCTGGGCAATCTCTACAGACAATAAAAAGAATCAGGCAGACCCAAAAGGTAATTCATCCTACCTGCGACCGATACCTCTCAGATGACAGGACATGCTGCCCTCGCAAAGTGTTTATTTCTATCCACAGGATAAAAATGATGATGAGGCAAACTAGTTTAGACCTGACATCTAACTTCTCCTGTCTAAACTTCAGCTATTGTATAATGACAGAACTGGAGAGGAAAATAAAAAGGAAAGAGGGAAAGTAAGAATACTGTAAGGACAAGTAACAAAGTAAGAAAAAGTAGCATAGATAATGAAGAAAAGATCTAGAAAAGTGGTATGATTGATTAAAAGGTGAAGCACTGGAAAAAAAATGATCAGAATACAAATAATGGAGTGGAGACAAATCAGACAAGGATAAGACAGACATTATAAGAAGAGTTTTGATATACTCGGGGCTTAAAACATAATAATCTAAAGAACAGCAAATTCTGGGCTCTGAGATCTGCAGGAATTAATAATACTAGCGAAAGTTTGCTAAAACTTTCCTAATCTACCTGTTGCTTTGTAAATACAAATAGAAGGGTAGGATATTTGGAATAGAAAACTTATGTAAAACTAGGATAGAGGTTTAGGAGCCAGACGGTCCTGGAATTACTGATGGGGAGATGAAGGTAGGAAAGAGAAATTGAAGAGCTCAGTTGATGCAGGTAAATATAAAATAGAAGAAACTCCTGCAATGATGATAATTCAGAAGAAACCTCCAACAGAAGGGCAAGAGCAATGGAAGTTGTCTAGGCTGGATTCAGTAAGGTTTCCACACCACCTCTCATACCACTCTCACAGACAAACTGATGAAGTATGGGCTAGATGAGTAAAAAATGACAAAAAGGCTGAACGGCAGAGCTCATAAGCCTGTGATCACTGGCACACAGTCTAGTTGGAGATGAGTAACTAGCTGTGTACCCCCAAGGATAAAAGTGGGGGCCAATCCTGTTCCACTTATTCATCAGTGACTGTGATGGGTGTGCTCCTTCCCCAGCTCAACCTGACTTTTCACATGTAGGCCCTATTCAGGTGTTAGCCAGAGGGGAAAGGAACAAACCCATGCAACTAGTACTAGTTGGAGGCTGACCTACTAGAAAGCAGCTCTGTGGAAAAGTACTGGAAATCCTGATGGACAACAAGCTGATCCTGAGATAGCAATGTGTTCTTGTGGCCAAGGAGGCCTGCAGTATCCTGGGTTGCATTAGGGGGAGCATTGCCAGCAGGTACAAGGAGGTGATCTTTCCTCTCAGCCCTGGTGAGATCGCATCCACAGTGGTGCGTCCAAGAGAGACATGGGCCTACTGGAATGAGTCCAGTGAAGATGATGAAAGCTTGCAGTCCTTATGAGCAATGATGAAAGCCTGGAGTCCTTATGAGCCTCACTCATAAGGGTGAGAAGATTGAAGTTGATCCCATCAACGCAAATAAGAATCTGAAGGGAAGGTTAAGAGCATAGGGCCAGACTCTTTTCAGCGGTGCCCAATAACAGGACAAGAGGCAATTGGCACAAACTAAAACAGAAAGTTCTACTTGAATATAAATATTTTTTCTTTTACTATGGGAGTGGTCAAACACTGGAACATGTTGCCAGAGACACTGCTGAATCTCCATCCTTGGAGACAGTCAAAGACTAACCAGACATAGGTCTGGGAAACCTGCTCTAGGTGACCCTGTTCTAGATGTTGGCCAGAGGTCTCTGCCACCTCAGCCATTCTGTGATTCTGGGAACGATCTACTGAATATGGAGTGCATCTCTCACAATGGAGCAGTTTTCCTTATCAAGATTCTCAGACATTCACATACTGTGAGGCTAGAAGGAAGGTGGCTTCTTCCTCGGGATCAATCTGACTTTTGTGTAACAGCTTTATAACACATTAATTGTTATTTCATCCCATATAAATGATCAATTAAATATTTTCTGAATTGCACAAACATGATTTTAAAGTTCGCAGTGATGGAAAACCCCACACAAATCTTGTGGTCTCCTTTTTCCAGTATTCCTTTAATTCAGTATAAAACTCTCAAAAATACTTCTGAAAAAGCTCTTGAAAAAGAGTTTTAACAATGATATTTTGATTTTTGGAGCTTAAATTCATACTGTTAAATATAGTTTACTATATAGATTAAAAAAAAAAATAACCTGAGAGTATAGCATGAGACTGACAATCCCCTCCACCCCCCACCCCGAATTTCTTCCTTATGATTCACAAATCTTCATATATATTTTCCTGTAAATTATACTTAGCGTTTCATCAAAAATGGCTATGACAATGTTAAAATATTGTTTGGTAAAACTCACACAAACCTATTTGTGGCAAAGACATAAAAGAATGACATGTATTTAAAACTGTACTTTTCAAATAGCAACCTTTCAGTCCAGTTCTAAGCTAAAACTATATTAATGCTGCTTTAGCAGCTATCAAAATCAATGTAGTAAGTCTTTCCTCTACCTCAATCACTTTTTAATGTCATATGTGCTACAGAATGAGTTAGGTTGAGCAATATTCTCTTTTTTTTCCAGAGGTTCTACTATAATGTTTTATTGTATTGCAGTTCATTTAACAGATATTAATAAAATCCTTAAAGCAAATATCTGAACAAGATGCAAAATAAAACTTTTTTTAAAAAGCTATTTTAAAGGACATACCTGGTTTTCTGCCTTTTATCACTTTCCTAACATAGGTCCCCCTCCAGCTGGCTTGAAGTTTGAGTGCTGCTGCTTCTTCTTCAGAAGTGGGAATTCTGTTTTGCCAGTTACTTGGGAAAGACGTGTCAAAAAAGTCTGAAAGAAGAGAGTGATAATGAATGATGACAATGGAAATCACATAGCTGCTTGCTATCAGGGAAAAAAGAGAGAGAATATAATCCATAAACAGAGTGGTTTCCGCATAAAACCTCCATTTATGACAGAAATAACACTCTGGCAATTTTCCTCTATAAAAAACACCATAAATTAATTCATGATAAAAATAAATATGATTACTGTGTAATTACATAAAGTTAACATGCAACTATTGTGCTAATGCCAAACGCTAAATCATTGAGGCCTTACTTCTTACAAACAGCTACTGCAGTATTTTTTATCTTCTAATGTAATTTTGAAGTAAATTTCCAAACATGAATCAAAATAATTTAACATGCTAAAGTCTGACTCTGAATACATCTTAAATGAAGAGCTTTGCAAGATTTTAAATGTTTCCATCTATATGAACGGATCATTTTATTAATTAAAATTTTTAAAACAGACATTATTGAAAATGAATTCAGCTTTCACTAAAGAGCCATGGAATATGGTAAAAATCTCAGTAAAGCCATGCATTTATCTGACTTTGATCTTCTGTCACTGATGAGACTGGAAGTGGAACAGAAGCTGGTTGATTCTTACAGGGTTACTGAGGAGATCTTTGTCATTAGCATTCCTGGGAGCCATCAGCATCAGGATTTTGTGAGAGTGGGCATGCAGCACTACAATGAGGCAGAGCCAGGAAGCCAATTTGGAACTGCACAGAGACTGAATGAGGGCAGGGAGAGAGGAAGGAAAAAAAGGAAAAAGGCTCCAAAAGGAAACTCCAATAAGCAGAGAAGAGTGTTGGGATCCAGTACAAAAAGGGGACAAACTAAGGAAAGATTGCTGTCTTCAGACAAAAGATTACATATTTTAAACTAACATATATTGAACGTTGTTAAATTTGGCTATTTTTCTAACTCTCATTCTTGATTACTATCTGATTTCCAAACCCAGGAAGGCAATCTTTAACAATTAGTGACTCTGAAAGGTTACACAATACTACTTCAATAGACAGCAGCTTAGGGTTCAGCAATATGCACAGCACAACCACTTATTATAAAATGGAATTATAGAATCATAGAATAATATAGGCTGGGACCACTGGAAGTCACACAGTCCAAACCCGTGTTCAAAACAGCAACAACTTAGAGCAGGTTGCTCAGGGTCTTGAGCAAATGTTCAATTTTCCTAATATTCAATTGGAATTTCCCATTTTCTAGCTTGTGTCTTATCACTTTGCATCTCTGAGGAGGTCTGTCTTCTCTATACTCTTCCATTTTTCTGCCAAAATTATCTACATTTCAAAATGAATTTGTCCTGGCTACATGCTTGTTTAGGTCAACAAAACAAACACCCAGAAAAAGAAAAATACTATTTCTTTTCTGAGATCTGTCTCACTGAGGAATTTCAAACACTTCCTGCCAACGGTAGAAAATTTAGATATCTCATAAGATACAAACCACACTTACCCAAGGAAGAAAATACATGATCATTGAAAAGCTAATTCCCTCTATCTTAACAAGTGACAGATACATTTAAATTGTTTAGCAATATTGGTAGAGTACCTGAAGACACACTGTCATCCTCAGAAATCTCAATAGCTTTAAAATCCAAAGTGAACGATCTGAAAGCAAATCGATAACTGGGAGGAACTTTGTTGGCTAATACATGTTTGATCAAACACCAAAATGCACTATTGAAAACCTAAAATGAAAGACAGAAAAAAGATTCATTTTTTAAAGGCTGATTTACAATGCTTTTTATTAATGTTTCAAACATGTTTTTTCTTCCTTCTTTCTGTAAAAATGCAGTTTATACTTCTAACTTCCTCTAGCAAAGATAATGTCAAAAAAATAGTCCTTGCTGTTGGACTGAAATGCTTCAAGCCAAGAATGAAGAAAAAACTTGTTCATATCTGGTTTACTAAATACAGACGAGATTCTACAAGAAAAACTTATCATCTAAGACTCCTTAGTGGTTTATATGAAGTGAATTGAGAGTCTCGGTCCAGAGCATTGAACATATCATTATTATCATCATAAGGCTTGGCTTTCTGTTATATGTGTTAGAACAGAGTCCAAAAACTGAATGGGCATGTTTACTGGAATAAGGAGATGGCATCATAAACAAAAACACAAATACACTGAAGAACAAAAGAAGATTTGGTGTTCTACTTAGGGTGGTGATCAGTGGTGCAGAGTCTAGTTGGAGGCCTGTAGCTAGCGGGGTCCCCCAGGGGTCAGTCCTTGGTCCAGTCCTGTTCAATTTATTCATCAATGATCTGGATGAAGACACAGAGTGCTCCCTCAGCAAGTTTGCTGATGATACCAAACTGGGAGGAATAGCTGATACCCCAGAGGGCTGTGCTGCCATCCAGAGGGACCTGGACAAACTGGACAACTGGGCGGTGAAAAACCTCATGAAATTCAACAAGGCCAAGTGCAAGGTTCTGCATTTGGGGAGGAATAACCCCAGACACCAGTACAGGCTGGGGACCGACCTTCTGGAGAGCAGCTCTGCAGAGAGGGACCTGGGCGTCATGGTGGACAACAAGTTGACCCTGAGGCAGCAGTGTGCCCTCGTGGCCAAGAAGGTCAATGGGATCCTGGGGTGCATTAAGAAGAGCGTCTCCAGTAAGTTGAGGGAGGTGATCCTGCCCCTCTACTCAGCCCTGGTGAGGCCACATCTGGAGTATTGTGTCCAGTTCTGGGCTCCACAGTACAAGAGGGATGTGGAGCTGCTGGAGAGAGTGCAGCGCAGGGCTACAAGGATGATCAGGGGCCTGGAACATCTGCCCTATGAGGAGAGGCTGAGGGAGCTGGGCCTGTCCAGCCTGAGGAAGACAAGGCTGACAGGAGGCCTCATCAGTGTCTATAAGTACTCAAGGGAGGGAGTGAGGAGGATGGGGCCGGCCTCTTTTCATGGGTGGCCACCAACAGAACTAGAGGAAACGGCGACAAACTGAAACACCAAAAGTTCCACAGGAACTTAAGGAAAAATTTGTTAACAGTGAGGGTGACAGAGCACTGGAACAGGCTGCCCAGAGAGGTTGTGGAGTCTCCTTCTCTGGAGATCTTCAAAACCTCCTTGGACACAGTCCTGTGCCACGTGCTCTAGGTGACCCTGCGTGTGCAGCGAGGTTGGATTAGATGACCTCTTCCAGTGCTCTGTCACCCTCACTGTTCATCTTCTGTAACACTTGTTTCAGTAAAAATCTATTTATGCACTGAAGACCTATGCTACAGAGATTTATGTAAAAAGTGTATTTACTTATGCATATGGAAACATTTGAATTCATCATGCATAAACAGCATAAAAGCTAAATAAGAATATAGTAGATCAAAAAAAAACAAAACAAAAGAATGCAGGAATACTGCCTTCAGTACCATAAGCCATACCAATGCCATCATTATTGGTCACCAAAAGGAACCATCCTATCTTTTTCTTTCTGAATTTCTGGTCATGTCTTTCAAATCCCAAATTAGATAATAAAATTAAGAAAATTAAGAAAACAAGACACTCAGATTTAGAATGTGCTTCTCGAAACATTAAAATTTGTTCCTATTAAGAGAAATACAACACACAGTTGCAAATTCTGTCGTTTGTGCTTACACTTAATAATGAATGTGATTGATATCTGGAGAACTCAGGAGATCCTTTTTGAAAGTGCAGTCACTGTTTTGAAGAGGTTAATGACAATGTTAAGCTGTTATCCAACTTTGGCAGTCTTTAGTTATAAGTTTATTAAATTGTTTGTTCACCTTGATGTGTTCTTCAACTAGCCTAGTTCCCTGGATGCCAGGAGGACCGTGTGTCAGTTCCAATCCCTTCAGAGCTCTAGGAAGTTCAAGCTTACTGCTGAATTTTTTTATCACATTTCCAATAGCTTTCAGGATAGCTGTAGCCTGTTCTATAAACTGGTAGCTCTCCTGGGCAGACAGAAGAAAAACAACCATTATTAGCCAAATAAGATTTTCTATTGTTTTATGTTGGTATAGTAACAGTACCTAAAATTTTAACTGTACTAAAGTATCAAACTTTTATTAGGTTAACCAATTGCAATTAATTTTATCAATTGTCAACTGTCAAACTGTCCCTGGTATGCAAAGCATTCAAAATGACACTAATTTGAGCTATTGAAATGAAAATAATGTAACACTAAAACAGGCAGCATAATACATCTGCTTATAGTTTTCAATTTTCCTGTTTTACTAGTCCTAGAGCAATTAATCAAAAATAAGGTGCTTGTTAGTGCAATACACAGCTTTGCTTGTATTATAAAAGGACACAGATGAACATTTATACCCAGCTGAATGCAATATCCAAACATATGATGCCTAAAGCATCGTTAATCTTCATCAAGGTTTCTGTGCAAGAATGTGGATACCATTTTGCGAAAGATACTCAAGAGAAACTGCACTGTCAGCAAAAAATGCAGAGAAGACCCCTGGATATAATTAGGCTTTACTTTTAGGACAAGGAGAAGTCTTTCTTCTACAGACAAGGAGATAGCCCAGAGACATTATTTTTTCAGTGCTCAACTTCTTTCCTACGGCAGATATCATAAATTTGCATGAGACACTATGCTAACATATTACTGGACCCTGAAATTACAGCCCTACATAAATTGTTGCTAAATTCACGTTTTTTTCACAATTCTGCTCTACAAGCAATACTGCATTCCCCAATGACCATGCCAGATAAGTGGGCCTCCTTCTTCTTGCCAAAGAAATCTTGAAAATACGGATGGCAGTGACATTGTGTGGACTGTATGCAACCAAGACAAAGAAAGAGCTGTAATAATTACTTCCCAGGGCTTCCTATCGCAGCTATGCAAAGCTGTTTGAATCAATTGCCCTTTTAGGTATAAAGGCTACCCTGGAACTCATTGAGCAATATATGATCTCATGGGACAAAATAAAGTTGCTGATGATCTCATGGGATGAAACATGCTTAGTTTATGTTACTAAGCAGGTAGTTTTGAATAGAGATAGTATACTGGTATCTGTACATATATTTTATCACAGTTTTATCACACCTTCTACTTTTATGCAAACATTCATTCAATTCATTCAAATTAATATTATACCATTAAATACAGCAATTCTATCTTAAGATATGACAATATTTCATTTTAAAAACAGACAGTAGTTACATATTTAGCAAAATCCTTAACGAGTTCTGGCTACACATACCTTCTCAAGACTTGACATCACAGTATCTTCTTCTCCAAAGACACATGGCACCATGCTACACAGATGAAGATGATGTCCTATGGGAGAACTTACAGTGAAGAGCAACACATGCCGCCTACATTAAAGAAAGAGAAATCCAAAAATAACACTTTATTTTACCATAGAGATTCTTAAACTTTTATTTTCATACAATCACATAATTTTGTGCATTAAATTTCATACAGTAATTATTTTCATACAATAATCCTTCCTTGGATTCACTTGCTCCTCAAATCTTGCAGTTTTAACTCCTTGCTTCTCAAGGACCTCAAAATATAGGTTACAGAGCCAATCAGAAAATTCACTATTTTATTTTTACTTCTTAACATTATTTATTTAGGTTTGTTTTTGTTTTCTACAGGAAATATAAATATTTTGACTATTTCAGATGGATACAAATTCAAGTTTCCTTAGTCAGTGACTGCTTTTAAGCAAAAATTAAAAATAAGCATTATAGTTAGTTTGCCTAAAAACTTAAGAACATATTTATTCTAGAAAGCTTTGCATGAAAGTCAAGTTCTGATCACAACTAATGTACATCATAATTTCCATATTTGCATAGACAGTGATCAGAAAAAATTAACACATAATCACATCAGGCTAAAAGAATACTACAGAATGACCATACTATCGAGCAACTGTGGGACATATCATTCTTTCTCAGGTGGCAAACCACATAAATTCAGTATGTTTAGTGAGGAATCACCCATCTCAGTTTATTCTTGTTCAGCTGATGGAACCTTTTAACAGACTCTCACTATGAATAAAACATTCTTTTAAATGCGGTTACTCAACACAGGAGTCTCATACTCTTCTCTCCAGTGAACACACCTGCAGTCTCAATGAAATACTTCAGACTCCTGCTAATATCAAATGCTGGGGAAATATTTTTATTTCATTGACATCATGACATTTAGCTGGAGGAGAAGTTGTGCAGGCCAGAAACTGAGGTCCAGAAGTGAGAATAAAGATGGGAGCCTAGAGAGTTTCTCCCCTACACATGCTCTTTTTCAGCCTTTTTCTGAGTGGAATCTGAAGTGGTTTATGCAACTACCAAACAGAGGTAAGAAAATCTTCCTGGCCTAGCAAGTCTTTTTTTCATCTGGAATGAAATGGAGGATCAGTCAATAAGTCCAATTCCCGCTCACACACACTGTAAGCCAAAGCTTGCTCAGAGGCTGCTGGCTGTCCCTACAGCAGGGAAGGGCAAAGGAGAGGCTATTATCTGTGGTAGCACCCGTGGTACCTCTGAAATCTGCAAGCGCAAAAAGATACTTGCCTGCCTTCACACTTGTGTTAAAGGAATATTTGATCACTCAAAATTTCAACAGTGATATCTCCTCACAGGACAAATATGCTATCTTTGGAAATTGTGGAGAGTAAACGCATGTACTGACAAAACTAGCCTATAAATGTAATAATAACTTTTCTGGTTTTACTCCGATCTAAAGACAGACAGAATCTCTATCAGAGACCTCTGATGTAGTATGAACATGTTCTTGCAGTATTTTCTTTCTGTGCCCACATATTTGAAACCCTCCATCATTTCAGTTTGTTTTTATGGACTTAAAATTCTAGTTTTCTGAAATTTTCTGTTCTATTTTCTATTCTATTCTACAAAATTCTATCCATTTTTCTGAAGTATTTTTGTTGTTCTATAACTATACAAATTGTGCTACTAACATATATTTATACTAGAGGAATTACAAACTGTCCTAGAAGAAAGAATTTGAAAGTTCATTACTTATATATATTTATTATATATATAATAGTAATAGAATAGTGATTAGATTTAATTTATAAGTATATGCTAATAAATATCCTAATGGGATTTATTCTATATTTATATAATATTTTTTTGATTTAGTATTTGTTATATTAACCAGGAAATACTCCGAATTTATTATCTGGAGTTATGTGGAAGGAGAAATAAATCATACTAAGCATTAATAATATGGTTTTAATAAAACTTAATTCTGGAATATGAAGTAAGATATGCAAGACTATTGGTCGATTATCTCAGATTTTTTCCTTTCAAGCTTCTTAAAACCTATTTCAAGACAAGCTATGAAATTTCCTGCCATATCATCATTCTTTAACAAATCAGCAAAAATTCTAATTTTTGGATTGCTGTTGATACTTTGAGAAACATTTTAAAACATTCTAGTTCTAGTCAGAATTTTAAGTAAAAATTTGTATTCTAGTTTTACTTTTATAATACCAGTGTAATTCCTCCTCTTACTGCTTATCAGTAAAACCAAGGAATTCATTGTCTTTTTTAAGACTTTGGTAATTATTTTAAATCCATAACAATGTTACAGTCTTGCCGTATTTTAGCTATTGAATGCAACTGTGTTTTGGTAAACAAAGTCTTAACTACTGTGTAAAGTAAAAGATCCTTTCAAGTCTTCGGAATAATGTTTTATGACATAAAAGAAGAGTCATACATACCCAACAGGAAGATTTAACACAGTAGCTTTGGTTGCATATGTATGCATTTTTAACAAAAGTTGACCAAGTGCCACACATTTCCAAGAGAATTTTTGAACCATCAGTACTCCTTTCGAAGTATCACAGCCTTCCCCTTGTGTAGATGCTAAAAATGAAGTAAAGAAAAAGATCCAGGAGTACAGAATAAAATTACAACAAAATTACGACATTTATGCAGAATTTGAATCTGGTTCACAGCCAGATGTCTTCATTTAGGCTTTGAGCACCCAAAGAATTTTAACTGTACTACCTATTAGAAAGCCATGGTTAAAACAATGTGTTAGGACAATGTGTAAATCAGACATTTTCAAAGTCAACTAAGGTTACTCTAGAAGTATTTAGAAAGTCCATTCTGCCCTCATGCAAAAGAAGCAATTAGCCAAATATAATTTATATTTATATTACAATTAAAGTTCTTTTAATAGTTTTGTTTCCTTTCCTTTTTTTTTTCTTTTTTTCTTTTTCACTTGTTTTGTCTTCTAGCTACTTTAGTCTGGATGCACTACAATTATGTCTATGTATTTATACATTTGATTAACTTAAGCTAATTAACAGGAGTTAGCCCTTCTAAATGTCTTTCTACAATTCCCATAAAACACAATCAATTTTTATTTAATTTGACCATTGCTGCTGGATCTCAATATAAACTAAGTGTAAGAGCTTAGTGTATACCAGTATAAAAATCATATTAAAAATCTACTTTAGTTATGCTGCTGACATAACTGAGTTTTGGCCAGCTCAGAGAATAAAGATATTTGCAAGAATGAAAATTATGCAGAAAAAATACTATGAAACAAATAGAAATCCATTAACTGAAAGTTATGGATGAAAAAGTGTACAGCAAGTGACAATAAGCAGTAATGGTATCCTATCGGAAAAATATTAATCATGGAAAATAACAGAAAAACATTTCTTTGACATGGCTGTATTTCCTAGAATTGATGCATCTGTTTAATTCTAAATCACAGAACTCTGACAAAATAATCCACAGCTAAACACAACAGCACAGACATACTCTAGAGTGGGAAACCCCAATATTAACATAGACTTTTTTGTGTTGTCCTTACCTCCAAGGTCACCCCAGCGTACTAATGCAGAAAAGCTAATCAGGATTTCAGTGGGCCTCAAGCTATCCACAAATAAGTAATAGAAGACTCGATCATCAGTCGACTGCATAGAAAAACAGATTTCATTCATCTTGCAACTCCATTGAATATTGTCTGAGCAGACCTTTAATAAAGCATGACTTCGATTTCAGATATTGTGCCTATAAATACCTGTGCCTGTCTCTACCGCTTATGAATTATAGACATTTGAGTCCAGATTCTCATGCTGCACCTATAAACAGTAACTTTCAGTTAAGAGGTAAAAGGAAAAAAACGTTACTTGGGTGAGAATATATTTACTTTCATGGGCTTTTCTTCATACGTACCTCAGTTTAGCCCTACATGTCAGACAGAGTTAATCAGACGACCAAAAGGTTTTTGCTCCGCAGTTTTCTCATTCTAATTACAGCAAGCTTCAAGGAAATAAGTTTCATTCTCTTAATGTGCTACACACTAGTATACAGGCATACATTGTCTTGATGTTCATTACAGCTTGGGTAAGTATATCACACAATGAAGGAGAAAATTTCCTGTGATTTGATTATAATATAGAGGACTATGAAATAATAGGTGTACAACAATTATGGAACATAAGCCATGTAATTAACCTTTGCAATACAAAATTTTATATAGAATTCACGCCCGAAGTTTACACTTCTCTACTCTGCAATTATTCTCCAGTTAGAGTATGAAAGTAGAGCTGGAATAACCTTCTGATAACATGAATTGCCAGGTAATGGCAGGTTAAAAAATATACTGTAATTGCACAGTAATTAATGGGTAATTCCAGTCTTCAGAACAAAAATTTCACATATATAACCAAAGTACTTAGCATGTAAAGAGAAAATGAAAAGCTAGGATACATAGCTAGACTCCTGATTCGTGTTTTAGGCGACAGGTAAAGAGAAGAAAGGGTAGTTGAAGGATGGTTTCAGAAACTAAATCATTAGTGAATTCAATTTGAAGAATTGCAATTGCTAAATTGCAATACAGCACATTTAAGGCAAGATAAAAAGAACATGGAGATCTGATCCACTGAAACACATACTCTCACTACAAACTTTCATGATTTACATACTCAATATATTTTTGGATTACTATGTAACAGCAATCCATAACAGTTTTGTTTATTCTCATCTTAAAAAAGTGAAATTCTTCTGGATAATTGTTAGCAAACATTTCATCGTAATGACTAATGTAATCTTAAGGATATCCACACGACGTTTGCATTACCATTTTTTCAGGCATAATAGTTCTCTCAAGTATCAACAAAATTTAGTACATATGTAATAGACAATTAAAGATTTCTTGGCAAAGATAAAACAAATAAATGCATAATAATTCAATAAAACCATATACCTTAAAATCTGCCTTATGATAGTTATAAGCATATGTATGTGGTTTGTGGAAAACATGCAGGTTCCTAGGGAGAAAATAAAAGAAATATATATGTAGGAAAATAATCTTTATATTATTAATTCATTTAAATGTGTTTCCATTGCATATGATACTGACTTTTGCTTGGCAAATGGATTAAATTTTCATAAATTAGACAAGTTATTTCTCAACATATATTTCTTAAGATATTTCTCAAAAATGTTAAAACATTTTGAGTTTCATAAAAGGTGAACACAATCCACCTCCAGTTAAAGCAGTGGACATTAATTTCTACTTTTGCCACATTTCTATGTCTTTCTGTGGAAGTCAGGCCATTACTTTTACTCCTTGAATCTATAAATGGTAATAAGCTTTTAATTTCCATGCCTATCTAAAAATTACTTTAATAAATACTGTAAGGAGGAACTCTTTTTATATAGCTTATTAATGCTTCTTTTCAAATTTTCATTGATGACATAGCTCCAGAAATCACTTGAGATTTCTGACAATTTTTTTCTGACCTTGATTTACTCAAAGGCAACATAAATGACTTCAGCTTTGAGGACAGAATCAGACGTATCAACTTTTAAAACTCTAAAATAGTCCTCCTTTCCCAAAGTAAATACAAACTTGGAATATTCATTTAATTTTCATTGTATCTGAGATACAGACATATCACACAAGGAAATGCTTTCCAAGGAACTGACTACTGTAATATTTTTGAGTAGCATCTAACATCTGCTGAAAAATGAAACTTTCCTAAGTTAATCAAGATGATTTTGTCAAGAGCTGCTTCACAAATTTAGTGCAAAATTAAGCCAACTCCTTCCCCTTTAGAGACAGAAATATAAGAATGTGACAAATGGTTGATATGATTAATATTACCACAGTCTTCAATAGATCAGCAGTCATTTAAAATTAGACTGACAAGTTAAAATAATGTTCATAATTTATATTCTCTCTTTATCAGGCTTGCTGTAAGTAGGACTTTTAAAGGGAAGGGAATGCATTTGCTTGGGATTCTTCTTTCTGAAGGCAGTAGTTCCTTGAACATAGTGGTCCCAAATATGAGTCAGACAAGTCTTAACAAGCTCTAGTATGACTTATGTCCTTTTCTGTAGTGCTGCTGGTGTCAAAGACATATCTTTGCTCTCATATACTCCCTCTGAATTTGATATCTCAAGGAAAAAAAAATATTTATGAAAATAAGAGATTGACAAAGAAATCTGTTACAAAAATAAAATGAGAAAAACGGGGTGAGTTTTCTGAGAAAAATTACTCCTCTCAGAAATACAAGTTTCTTTAAAAAATCCATATTGTTTCAGGCTTCTTAAGCCTGAAAGACAAGCTAAAGACACTCCCCCAAAAATGTAGGGGAAAATAAAAAAAACAAGGACTTCAGAAAAAAGTAAATGACAGACAAACAAGGTGACAAAAACTAGATGGTGATTTGAAAGAACAGAATAGGTTCAACATTCTGTTATCTCCCAGTCCACATCTGAATGATGAAAAGAAAAAAAAAAAACAGCTACATCTTTTTTTTTTTCCAGAAAAAATATTTAAAAGTGTTGAAAAAAAAAAGGCCAAAGTTTGTTTTTCTAGAGTAAACTCCGCAATACTGGGAAAGCTAAACTGACTTAAGGATGAATGTGGAAAACGAATGTTGCACTGATCTTGGACTGACTCCTCTATGCTTTGCATGCTTTTGCATGCATAATAGCTAGTGCTAAGCATGAAAGTCAAAACATTATGTTTATAAGCGTCACCCTTGCAAATGCAACCCACTTTCTACAGCCCACTAATTTAGAGATTTTGTAGCAGTCCAACTAAATAAACCTTGAAATATTAAAATTACAAATAGCATCACTGAATTACACAGTTAAACTGAAACTTCATTAAATATTTGCACACTATACCTGACTTTTTATTTATAGGCCTTTTTACTGGCAAGCTATATTTTGTCTTTTGTAAAAGCACTGCAGGCAAAGTTAGATCCTGACTGACCTCGGTTCGATTGCATTATCTTTTTTTTTATGTTTGCAGAAGCATAAGTGCTTGTGAACTTTTATTTGGAAGGGAAGGAAAGAAAGCATCTATTTGACCAAAATGAACTGTGCTGACAGCAACAGAAAATTCCTACAACTTTGTTTCATAGTTATGTTGATTGGATATCCCAGACACCCAGACTTGCTCTGGCTAGGAGCTGTGTCAGGTAGGTGAGCACTGTAATCACGCATGCTCTGTGACCTACCATCTTCCATCCACACTGCATTCTGGCAGGCACTATTTGTAGGTGATGGTTTTGTCCCTCTCTGTGCTTTGGAGGACACAGCCTGGGGCTGCACCTGCGGGCTACTGTCAATAGAGACAGAAAGGGTCTGAAGGGCAGTCACAGGATGACCTTGAAAGGCAGGATAGTTATATCCATGAAGGGAAGATCTGTTGAGGACATAATGTTTTTATATACTCTTCAGCTTCTATCATTGCTATACTTTATATTCTAAAGAATAAAACCCCAAACTGCTGTTCCTTACTGGAAACAAATACAGAAGTCTTCGAAGCTAATCCAAGTTTCCTTGGAAACAGAATTCTTTTCTGACTCAATTTTTGCCTTTGATTTATTCACCATCTGGCAGTTAATACCAGTATCAGCTGTTTCTGATGTTTGTGATGCTTCAAAATTAATATCCTCATGTAATTTTTCTGCAAAGATAAGATGACACAAAGATTCAATACAGTGACAATATGCACATTAAAATAGCATCATTCTTATACTCAAAAGCGATTGAAACAAATCTGTCTTGATTTTAATTGCAACTGATTGTGTATTAAAATCCCTCATAAGAGCACATTCAGTGAACATACAATTCTGCAAACCTGAAGTTACCTTAATAAAGAAAAATATAACCCCATTTCCAAAGTTTCTCTTCAGAGAAAAGAAGATATGGCAGAATGCTATATTTTTTATAATCCTCTGAGGATCAAAAACATACTGAACTGTAGAGGACACTAAGACCTATAAAGATTGAGCTTTATCCTTGCCTCTGCTACATAGAGCAGTCCACTTGCAAGGCTCCTCACAGAAGTCAGTCTAAGTACTTCTTAAAAGAGAGGAACAGATGTAAACAATATTACATGAATTTCCTTGTAAAATCAGAACACCCACTGTCAGACTCATAATAAAATTTCAACACAGAAATATATACATATGTTGTGCAGACACATTTTGCAATTATTTTGTAATTTATTTTAAGTTGTGCTGAAATGCCATCCTCTCTGACCGGTACAACAAAAGAAAAAGCTAATTAGAAAAATAAATAATACATTTTAAAATTTCCTTTTAATATTTCATGATCAAGGAAACACATACTGATCTTCTGGATCACCCTTAGGATGTGAGCAGCTCTAAATGATTTTGCAATTATTTTGCAACTGTTTTTTCAAGAATTTATAAAAATGTCATGTAAGGAAATGTGTCAAAGACCTTTTCTGTTCTCTCACACTCTGGAAAAACTACTTGTGAGCTATAAACTCTATTTTTTTTTTCAGATTAAAGTTAACACAGATTTTAGGCCTTCAGTAAAATAACTAGTGCCTGGTTTACATATGTACATATCCAAGGAAGTATAGCACAGTCATCACCACAGGAGAGCTATGTCCCAAATCATCTTTCTGGGGCTCAGTGTTGCTCCTCTTTGTTCATGATAAGAAGGGCACTACTAGTTGATGGTGCTCAGAATCTACAGGGTCAACATTTCTTTGCAGCCTTCAAACAGAAGGTGGGTTCCGTCCTATTCAGAGGTTAATACATAAATATCCCTATTGAGATATTTATGCTTGCACATTGGAGTTGAAGGGAAGGTATCTCTCCCAGGGCACCTAAAGGAGGGCAAAACTGTCAACAAAATGGCTGAATTTTTCCCACTTCTCTTTCAAGAGGTGAGAATCCAGTGAGAATTCATCAAAAAAAAATGCTTTATCCTTTTTGATCTGCTTATCCCAAAGACAGTGCAATGTTTAGATGTTCCCTGGCACCACACAGAAATACAATTAAAAAAATCGTGTAACAAGCTGCTATCTCTTGTTTACCTGATACACAAGAAGCACAATTAACAGCCATGAGAAACCACAAACACTGGTTGATATAATGAAGATATGATTTACAGACCAAATCTATAAATAAAATGTGAAGTAAGTATCTTAAGAGACAGTCAGAGTTAATTAATATTTTGACTGACAAATGGAAGACAATTTCAGCAAATAATTGTCAGTAATTATCAAAAAAATTATTCTCTGAACAAATCCAAATGGTAATCAAATACAGAGGGATATGATACAAACATATTTTAAAACTAGACACTGCAGAGAGCTTCATAAAAGGGCAAAATATATTTGAATTCAAGGATTTTATGCTAGCTAAGAGTCAAAGATTAAAGATTAATGTAACAAAATCACACCCAGGAGAAAAACAGTAACTTCCGAATACAACAAAATACTCAAAGTGTCTGCAATAATACCATATTGAAGTTTTTTAGCAAACTTGAAGAACATGGGAGTTGTAAAATGAGCTAAAAAGCGGCAAATAAGAGGAGTGAAATATGAACTCTATATTTTAAATAATTTTCATGATGTTAATGAAATGAGAAGCACTCCACATCATTTGACCCATTTTTTTTCAGAATTAAGCCTGACAGTTGCACCAGATGCTTTTATACAAAAAAATATATATTACATAAAATATGCTAGAAGATTAATATTGACATAAATGGTCATAGACTTTTTCATATCTCAGTAAGTTCAAATTTTCTATGGAACTTTTATGGAAGCAGCCTAAAAACCTTCATATGAATATTTAATTGGATTTTTTTATAAACAAACACAAGAGGAAAGGAAGCTTCCTAAAACAAAAGATTCAGAAGATCAATTATATATCCAAGAACTGATGTGTTCAGATGTAGCAAATTACTTCTAAAATACCAATGGTCTAAATAAGAATACTTCTGAGACTTTTCAAACCTGTTTCAAGTGAACAGAAAGAACTTTTCTGGTATCAGACTATTCATACGTTTAACTGTCTTGTAACCAAATTCCAAAGAGAAAAGTTCATTTACTTCCATTCAAATGCTTTGCACACTGTGAGCAATTTTCAGGTATAGGAAAAAGTACATTTGAACACCAGTTCTCTTAAATAAAACACATTCTAAAGATTCGCTTCTTTCAGTTTTGGTCTCTGACTTATACCCTGAAATGTTCTGTGGAGTTGATAAACATAAAATGTTTTGAAATAACAGGAATCTGAAGTAACTCATACAACATACAACGCATAATTGTGCAAAGCATTAATCAAGATATATTATTAAGCTTCTTTCCTCATGGTTCTTCTGAGAATTTTGAAGATAAGTTCAGTTAATAATCTCTCAGAGACATGAGAAGATATGGGTTCAGATGGCCCAAAGACAGTGAAAAGAGGAGCAGAGCACAGACAATAGCTAAATTATCTAAGTGAATTATTAACACTGTAGGCCAGAGACTGGCAGAACACAGCACACGAGTTTGCTGAGTGATCTTTTGCTGAATGGACTTATACAACATATCAGTTCAGCTACCATTCAGCTTCCTCATGTATTCCCATGTTGTCTGCTGAGAAGATTCATAAAAAAGCAGAAAGAGCTTTCAATAGACGATATGCACTAGGTGATATGCACAAAGGAAAAGAAACAACAGGAGGAATCTTCTCCAGCACAGCTAAGCCGCTGAACCTTTTGCAGCTGGCTCTCTTTCAGGAACAGGGAAATTCTCTGAGGTTGCAGC
Organism: Tinamus guttatus; assembly: GCF_059628265.1. NCBI lineage: Eukaryota > Metazoa > Chordata > Aves > Tinamiformes > Tinamidae > Tinamus > Tinamus guttatus. The sequence continues at coordinate 2,931,948 of NW_028289250.1, forward strand.
CAGGAGAGGCTGGTTGTATAAAAATTATTTTTATAAAAATGTATAAAAATGTAAGATCTATAAAGAGGCTGTATAAAGATTGTGGGATTTTTCCCAGGAAAGTCAAGACTTCAAAAGCACCCAGACTTTCTCTAGTTCTTGCAGTGTTAAAGCTCTTAATTTTGTACTGTTTATATGTCTTGCCTAGTTAGGGTATGTTGCTAAGTTTTAATAAAGTTTGTTTGTTTGTTTGTTTTTTTCTCTGTGATTCTAGCAACTTTAGCTACCAACAATCTAACTGTATGTATTTTAAACCACTATTAAAACAGTGTGTCATTTTGCCATGTTTGTAATTACCTATATTAATTAATAATCTTTCCTTGAAGGGGTGTTTCTTCAGTAATTTTGAGTAAGCATTAAAAAAGAACTCTTTGACTATACATTAACTTCAGAATCTTCAGATCGTGGCGACTACTACAAAAATCCCCCAGTATCCCAATGTATTTGTGAGAGGTTTTAGAGAGTCACTTACTGTAAGCTACTACACTTATATAAGGTTGAGCTAGAACAGATGCAGAGCTCTGAAATAGAAACTGGAGAACATCTTTCCGGCTAAATGACTTGTAGAATTTTGATAAAGTAAGTGTCTTTTATTTTGCTTCTTTTTTAACTGGGATAACATTACTAAAGATAATATTAAAGAATTTAAAAGACAGGATGCTCAAAACTAGTAGCAGTTCTTAAAAGCACAGATATTTTTAGAAAACATTAAAAAAAAAATTAAGAATACTACACTCCATGCCTTCTCCTCACATGAGGATCAAACTTCAGAATTTTTTTAAGTATAAAAACGTATTTAATTCAATATAAAAGGTTTTTTTGGAAAAAAAAAAAAAAAAGACTAGGTATTTTCTGTCCGAACACTGTTCAAACATTAATCCAATTTATTTTCTTTCTTTCTGTCTTTTATTTCTGAAAAAGTCATTAATTCACAATAATCAGAAAAGGAGATCTATGTACAAAATCCAATACAGTTAGTACTCACAGTAACTCTGTAATGTCAGAAGTGCCATTTTTTCAAAAACTTCTCGTAAATTAAGGATTTTGTAGTACTAGTCTGAAAACTCTATTTTATGAAGTCATATATGGCGCCAGTATAACTGAACATTACACCAGTTCTTTGAAAGCTTTTGCTGTAAAACCCATAGCCATAACTAAGTAATGTTGTTACTCTACATGAAGATTAACATTGATGTCAAATCATACGACAGTGGCAGAAACCTGAACTTAAAACATTCTTACCTTCCATGGGTTCCTCTGCATTATGCTGCTGGAAGGAGGTCTCCTATGAGTGAAAAACAATAGTGGGGATAACATTTTATCATTTTTTAAAGAAAATAAACATTTTATTTCTTTGTGTCAGTTCTTCCTGGGTTAAAGAAAAAAGATAGTAAGCTTTCAGTATAGTATAATATTAAACAGTATCATAGAAATATTAGAATTCACAGTAATACCTACACATTTATCACTGATTCATGGATTATTTTTCTAAAAACTGGGAAAGTACATGTGATCTGGAGTCTAGCATAAAAAATGCCTATTATTAAAAGATGCTCTTTGATATGACTATTCTTTGACAATAAAATAGTTCTAAGTATCTTCCATTCCAAACTCCTTTTCAGGAAAGTATCTATTTCTTTGCTTGCAAGCATATATACAACGGCCACTTGAAACAGCCTGCCTCGTTGTTCCAGGATCTTTTGTTTTTCATCAGCAGCATAAATAAAAACATTGCCTGTTCTTTTCTTTTTGGTAAGCATAATTTTATCCTGGTCAATGCCCCCCTTTCCAAGCCACAGGAGCTGCACTAATCTGTGTGCAATATTCACTTATGTTTGCAGTTGAACTAAGTTCACCAGCCTCTTTGAAAGTCATCTTCATAACACAGGTGCAATCTCTTCTTTGAGAGAGCAAAATATTTAATAAGCTTAAAAAATGCCCCTTCTTTGTCTTACCTCTTACCTTCAATATGACATAACTCTGCAGAAGACTCACTATCTTTTTTATGAGGGAGGTTGGCAACACAGAGGAAGTTCCATATTTCTTTGCTATTTCTTATTTGGATATGGTACTATCAATGTGTTAAATGATCCAGCTTAAATTGTACTCAGAAAAATACTAGAGCCTACGAAAGCTATTGAAACTAATTTGCAAGCTTCTTTTCATGTTAGCTGTCATTTTACCAAGCATTTGCATTCTTTCTCCCACCCAAATTCCACATAAACACCTCTTTTAAAAAAAAACATGTGTCAAAGGTGATAATGCTGAAACTGATACCACTGAGCTAGACAACATCTCCACATAAATGATTTTCTGTTCTGCATTTCAAAGGGGAAGCTTAGGGGCTACCCTGACGCAGAGCTGCTTTTCTCAATGCAACCTAGAAAGCTGCTCTGAGGGGCAGATTGGCATAATTTGAAGAGTCTGAACTACTACAACATGACCACGATACCTAGGGGCTGAACACTGCTATGTGCTCTAACTCCACTTTTAATGTGATCCTCATATCACAGCCCCACCCCTGTAATTTTTCTCAAGCATTTTACAGCATGTCCATGGCATAAAAGGCCCAGAATAAGTTTGAGAATCTTGCCAATTTGTAAAAAATTTAGATATTTGACCTTCTTTGAACTAATTACAAAGAGCTGTTAGAATAAACTACAGATCCAGGAGTCTCTGTCCCTGACCAGGAGGTGCTTTCACCAATAATTTAATGCTAACAATTTAACTGCATTACTACTACACTTAATTAAGAGAATTTGAAAAGATCATTTTTGCACAAAAAAATCCTAAATTCTATTTCAAATCTCTATTTTAAAGGCACATAAGTCAAAACTGATGATAAACCTAATATAAACAGAAATTAAGAGTAAAATATACAGCTTTTTGAAAGGGTTAACAGTTTGTTGAACAACTGGGCAACTGAAATGTGTTCGATTCCTGCATGTCCCTTTTTAAATATGTATCGAGCTTTTCTAGAGCAAAAGCACTGAAGGCACCATAAGAGGATGTTGCAATTAATGGCCCACATACTTCAGTTTCTGTTTCCAAGTTTCTCTACGTTCAACTTTAGAAAACAAAAGATAAACTGAGGTCACTTCTCATGTGACATTCACGACCCAGCACTTGGGTCTGAGAAGTCTCCCCTTCCAACTTTAGAAGAACCCATATACAGAGATGTTGTGTTTCTGCATGGGAGTCTACAATTCATGAGGTTCCAGTATATGCAAGTTTCTTCTCAGATGCACAGGATTTACCAGACAGGTACAGGCCAACTGTACACTCTCTCAAGTTTCTCAGAAATCCTGAGTACCCCCAAAGTATATGTGCTCGATTTACTTTATAAACCCTAGAAACTGTCATGTTTGCACCACGAGCCTAACACTTCCTTGCAGATTCAGCGTTCATGACAGTGCACATGATCCACGCTTCTAGTAGGACATGTGGTAGCTTACTCCAGAGCCACTGTGTTGCAATTAATATCTGGCTCCTGGAAGGCCTGGAGGAATAGAGAAAGTCCTCAAAAGCTGCTTTGATAGAATTTCCACTGAAGAAGAACAGACCACGGAAAATCTGGATGCCTAGTACTGTTATTTAAGTCAGTTTCAGTAATTGAGCCACAGTTGCATAAAGACTCCTGTAGGCTCCCTTACTCTGTTTTCTGCAGTGCAAATATAATCAATAACTGCCCAATTCTAATGGTATGGGATGTGTCTGTCTACCTAAATCTCACAGACTTTGGAGCAACAGGGAGTGTTTAGAAAGCTCTCATTCTATTTTGCTATTGCCGCAGCAACAGTGACAAAGACACTGGCACACAAAGAGAAACTAAAAGCATCTTTCCTCTTTAAAAAGCCCGCATTGCCTGAAAAGGTCAAAGCTGCTGCCACAGTATCCGATAAAGAATGAGATAAAAGAAAAATGAGATCCAACTGTGAAACATGAAAGGATGCACACATTTAGACTCAGGGAGAATTTAGTTACGTAACGTTCCTTCTGCATGTCAGTCACATTGGTGAAGAGAAATTCACTATGAGCTCTGAAGGTAAAATGGGAAGAAAATACGCTGATTAACTTAAAATCTGATTTGTCATCTTCTACGCTTTATAATTGTTAATATGTCACTATAAAATATCCTGTTCATTTTACCAATTTGTATTGCTCAACCTCTTAACATTAGCTAGGTATTTACTTTGTTCAAATTCACCAAATAATAGGATGTTTTTATACAACTGGTATCTTTTTATTTATGGTAGAAATGATGCATGGCAATCATTCCACACCAGTTTTTCTGGAAACTGTCTTCCTCTAGAAATAAGCTCCTCAGCTACAATTAATTGCAAATGAAACAACAAAGTTCCAAATATCTTATTTGTATGATTAAAAGTGCATTTTAAACTACCTCCAAAATGGAAAAGATGACTAAAATATCTATTATGATCCAACTCTGTATTAAACTTTTGGGGGACTGATGTTGGTCTGAAGTCATCATCACTTCTACTTCACATCTATATTCACATGGACATATTCTTTTACTCATGAGTTTACTGTTTTCACTAATGCAGTATTACAACTAATTTTAGCTGTGATGTGGGAGAGGGTAATGGAAGTGACTTTTGAGATAAGGCAACAGTTCAACAGTAAGTCAACTAAAAGTCTAATGTGCACAGACCAGTATGTAGGAATGACTTAAAAATAGCGGATTACGGGCTCACTTCCTCTATTAAGCAGTCTTCACTGTTAGTGTTGTCCCAATCTGCAAATAAGTGGATAATCACAAGCCTACTCAGAAAGATTCTCTCAAAAGCATCAGCATTTATAATGAGAATTCACTTCTAAATTAGGTTTTTCACATCTCTTGTCCACTTCCTTTTCCTGAAAAATTAAGAGGAGAATCTTCCTCACATGCAAATCAAAATCAATTTCCAAAACATGTCATTGTCCAAGAAAATAAACTTTTTTACTGCCTATCTAGATATCCTGTTGACTCAACACCACTTCACTGGGCTTATGAAATATGTTATGAGAAGAATAGAAAGGTTGATATGACACAACAGTGCTGGAATATTTATGGAGAGTATGAAAATTAAAAAGCACAAACACAGCTGGCAAACTAAACAGAACGCTAAGACTGACATCAGTGCTAAAGCAGAAGAAGGTATGACTGAGCTTCCATGTTTAAAGATGTCACTAAAAGTAAAGAAAAGAGGTAAACCAATATTTAAGCACAAGTGTACTGGGTTTAGATCAAGGGGAGAGAGTAGTGATTTTAACCCTTCTGCTCTAGAAAGCGGTAATGCCAGGAAGTATGAGGCTGAAGAAGCCACAAAGATAAATCAAGTGGGAGAATATGCTTATGATTTCTGGAGATGGTAATCAGGTAAGTCTACTAAAATATTTAATAGCCTTTAGCAAACTCTGATGATAAACATATTTGCACTAACTTTTCCTTGACTTGTTACTGTTCAACATTTTCTCAAACCAGAAGGTAAAGACCTTTCTTCTTCCCAATGGTTCTGGAGATAGCTTGCAATAAAGAATTCATTAAGATGAAAATTACAGTAGGCTTTCAAATGGCAGATCTACAGGGATCTATTTCAGGATCAACTTTCTCTATTAAGACATGGTTGAAATTATTGTTCTAGACAACAGCAATGCATTGTCTAGCAATGCATAATGTAAAATTTACAGTTGATGAGCCTTGGCTTCTTTTTGACCCTGAAAATGAATAAGTAATAAAAAGGAAAGAAAAACTAAGTTTCTGAAATTCTTCTGCTTCAGGAAGCTATTTATTCTGTGAAGGAACTTCTTTGCAACTGAAGAGCATAAGCCAGGAATCTACTACCACACATCAGAAATGTACCTTGCACAAGTAAAATCACCTCATTTCTGTTTTTTTATTTCACAGAATCACAGGACGGCTGAGGTTGGAAGAGCAGCCGTCTAGAGATCATCAGTCCAACCCCCCTGCTCAGGCAGGGACACATAGAGCATGTGGCACAGGGTGGCATCCAGGCAGGTTTGGAACATCTCCAAATTAGAAGACTTCACAACCTCTCTGCGCAGCCCATTCCAATTAAAAACTAATGATTTTAATATCAATAAAAATCAAATAATTGGACCTAGTTCATGGAGTTTTAAAACACATTGTTGCTCAAAGTCTATTTTTCTTTATTTACAGAGTGAATCAAGATCATTTTATCTACAAAAAAACAGAAAAAAAGAAGTTTTTCTAATTATAAATCCACAAAACTTTTAGAACTGAAAAATCAGGAGGAACAGAAAATTCAAAGATAAAAAAAATGAAAAAATCATTCATTTGAAAAAATGAAGCAATTTCTATTCTTTGGCATAAGTACTTTGGGGACAGAGGGGATAATGCCATATCTTTGAATGTGATATTCTTCAATGAAGGCATATTGAAGGCATATCAGATCCTTAAAATTTATCTTTCATGTATCAGTGTCTACAGATATCACCTCTGTTTCTGTGACCACGGACCTTAGAAACGGTGAACCAGATATTCAGTGGATGTAAATTCAGATAGCTCTATTGAAGTGTATTGAGATATCTAAATTTAAATTTAATAAGGCAGAATAAACTTAATCTGGCAGAATAAAAGTGCTACATCCCAAAGATCTACCAAATATACCTCAGGGGTTTTAAGCACAGATTTGTCCCAAATAATCACACAACATAAAATGGAGGCAGTTATTCACATTCTGTACACTACAATATGAAAGTCTACAGATGGCAATAATGTTACTACAACTGGATATCTCAAAATTTCTCTTTCGGTATTTTGTTTTGTAACCACTAGTCACTTAAAAACAAACAAAAACCCCCCAAAACTAGATATTTTATGTGTAGATATTTACTGTTATTTCAAGTATTAAAATTACAGAAAGAAAGCCTCCCCAAAGGAGTTCCCTCCTAGAGCTCTGTAATTTTAAAATATTGTTTTTGTTGATTAAGATTTTGATATGCAAATAAATAAAATTATTTAGTAAGTTAAAAATGTTACTCACTTCAGCAGTTTGAATGCAGCTCAATTTACACACTTCAGCTGTTGAGAGGCCCAGCATATTTCAGCTGAGATTTAAACTAAGGCAAAAGTAAATATCCAAGCACAAGTCAATTAACTGTTCATGCCTCCTTACACTTCATGATCAAATCAGATTACTCTCAAATGGAGGCACGCTCATTTTTAATTCCTACCTTTCCATTTTTATCAATGTCTGTCTGTCATGTGTTTTCATACTTGCCCTTCACTCTCCTTGAATCCATGCACTACTGGGGCAGATCAGCATTCTACAGTCAGAATGGTTTTTACATTCATAGACAGGAGGAGAAAAGGAAAGGGATGTTCCAAGCTACTGTTGTGCTTTTAGCACATAGATGTCTATCACTTTGTAATTAACTATATCTATGTTTGTACAGCTGGAGAGACTGAAGTCACACAACTAATAATTATCATACGTTTTAAGAAGCTACTTACAGCTTTTTAACCGGCTGCTTTTGTATTAATCTTCATGACTTGCAATTATTAAAAATACTTTTAAAAGCTCATGAAGTATTAATTAAACTATTACTTGTGGATAAAATGTACAAAACACAGAATAGCTAACAACTTAGTCTATTGCAAAGAATTCTCCTTCACTACAGAATTGTCTTATTTTTAATTCATATGTGCCCACTAATTTACACCCACGCCTGCATATTTTCCATATGCATAGTAGATAGAAATTAAAACACCTGAAATTCAGATCTAGAATATGAGAATGGCATTGTAATATACTCTGAAGAGGTAACGAGGATGGAATTTTAAGGTACATGTTTACAAAGTTTACATTTTTCCAGTAGCCATATGCATAGGTATATCCTTCATTGTAGTTGAAATACAGTTGATTAACCCATGAAATACACATTTATTTATAAAGGCACTTGACTTGTTAAAGTTTTCTCCATCAAACTGATTTAAGGATCCAACCCAAAATATTTCATAGTATTAGCAATAGTGTTCTAAGAAACTGAGGAATAAATTATAGAAAAATGTTAAAATGAGAAATGTTAGTAAATATACCTCACCCAGCAGGCCCCAATGTAAATATAAAATGAAAGAACAGGTGTGTTATATAAAAAGAGAAAGAAAAAGCTTACTAAAAAGATTTTTTTAAAAATCCATATTTCAGTATTTTCTATTTTGTCTTTCACTACCCTTTGCAACATATATTGTGTTAAGTAGATTGTATTAAATAGGATAATTATTACCTTATGATCTTTTAAGTGTCTCATATTTTAATTCATACTCACAATAATTTCATATTCATCTTCTTCACTAAGAGAAGGGAGAAGGCATACGGAGTGAAATCCTCTTTTAATGGTAGTCCTTGGAAAGTGACTAAATAATAAAACAAAAGGAAGTTCAAATGTACTGTTTGCTTGACAAATAAACAAGAACATCAAAACAATGTTGCACACATGCCAATTAGATTTCTATCTGTAATTGTTTTATTAGAGCAATAAAGATCAGAGAAAAAAAGGTAAGCCTGTTTTATCCAGTCTTTTCTGAAAGACTGAAATAATGAAAGATCAAGATCTCTAGCAACAACTCTTTCTTTTGAGCGTTTCAAATTATTTAATTAGAATAAAAGCAAGAGACTAAAAACAGTTTCAGTCTCAATTGTGAATATAAGCCCCTTATGTTATTTATGCAGCTATATTATTTTAATAAGATGCTAATTCTTACTATATATTTTTTACTACCTGTTAATTAAATTGCAAGACTAAATTAGCTGATTGTCATGGAAACTTGTACATTAAGAAAACGGTCCTTGACAAGTGATAAGTGAACAATGAAGCAATCTATTAAATATGAAGATAGTTATGTTAATATACAAATACTGCATTTTAATTATTATTCACTCATTATTTTAATAAACTTATGGGTATTAAACATTTTTATGTATTCTTATATATGATTTGAAAATAACAACAACAAAAAACGTAATTTAATGTACTTTTAATTGTAAATGGCAACCATGAAAACTCAACGATCATCAGTATAAATCACAGAATCATAGAATGCTTAAGGTTGGAAGGGACCTCTAGAGGTCATCTAATCCAACCCCCCTGCACACGCAGGGTCACCTAGAGCACATGGCACAGGACTGCGTCCAAGCGGGTTTTGAAGATCTCCAGAGAAGGAGACTCCACAACCTCTCTGGGCAGCCTGTTCCAGTGCTCTGTCACCCTCACTGTTAAGAAATTTTTCCTTAAGTTCCTGTGGAACTTTTGGTGCTTCAGTTCGTGGCCATTACCTCTAGTTCTGTCGGTGGCCACCATTGAAAAGAGGCCGGCCCCATCCTCCTCACTGCCTCCCTTAAGGTACTTATAGACACTGATTAGATCCCCTCTCAGCCTTCTCTTCTCCAGGCTGAACAGGCCCAGCTCCCTCAGCCTCTCCTCATAGGGCAGATGTTCCAGGCCCCTGATCATCCTTGTAGCCCTGCGCTGGACTCTCTCCAGCAGCTCCACATCCCTCTTGTACTGTGGAGCCCAGAACTGGACACAATACTCCAGATGTGGCCTCACCAGGGCTGAGCAGAGGGTCAGGATCACCTCCCTCGACCTGCTGGAGACGCTCTTCTTAATGCACCCCAGGATCCCATTGACCTTCTTGGCCACGAGGGCACACTGCTGCCTCAGGGTCAACTTGTCGTCCACCATGACACCCAGGTCTTTCTCCGCAGAGCTGCTCTCCAGAAGGTCAGTCCCCAGCCTGTACTGGTGTCTGGGGTTATTCCTCCCCAGGTGCAGAACCTTGCACTTGGCCTTGTTGAATTTCATGAGGTTTTTCACCGCCCAGTTGTCCAGTCTGTCCAGCTCCCTCTGGATGGCAGTGCAGCGCTCTGGGCTATTGGATACTCCTCCCAGTTTGGTATCATCAGCAAACTTGCTGAGGGAGCACTCCGTGCCTTCATCCAGGTCATTGATGAATAAATTGAACAAGACTGGACCAAGGACTGACCCCTGAAGGACACCACTATCTACAGGCCTCCAACTAGACTCAGCACCGCTGATCACCACCCTCTGGGCTCTGCCATCCAGCCAGTATGGCATGATGGTGTATTGTGCATTGTTCCATGCAGTCACTCGGAAACCAAAGAGAATACTAACTAGCCATACAACAATTCCCTCTTTAATCTAGTTAAATGACTGTTACAATGTTATTTGCAAAAAAATGACAAGACTTAAGACAAAACTTGAAAAATATCTAAGAATATTCCTATTTCCGGTTAAAGGAACTTTTGGACGTCCTACACTTCTGGACCACTCTGTAGAGAAATTAGCAAAATGCTGTAAAGACAAAATAAAATCTCTGAGTAAAGTGATAAACCTTTGAGATATAATTGCATTTTCATTTTCATTAAAGATACCTGACCCTTTGTCTGTACATGTAGTCCTAGAAAGTAAAATTAAATTTGGATTACAGTGGTTTCACTCCATAAATAATTTCAAACAATTTTATGCTGAATTCTATGATTCTACTCGAGGAAGAATAAAGATTCAGATGTACAAAATTTTCACGCGTTCAAGACAATATTCTGCAGAAGAGATAAATGCTGAGACATTCTTCTGTGACTACCAATCAGGCAAAATGCTCACAGTTCACTGAGCAACATCAGCAAATAAATACAGGCTGTCTAGGAAAGCAGTGGCAGTTGCATGCACAGACACCATTGAAACAAGAGGATTCAGCTTCAAAAGAATATAAAAGAACAACAAAACATGCAGCACAAGTAGGGACTCTGGGGCAGAATCAGCAATAGCCCAGACCTGTTCTGATGCTACCAAAGGTTGCTCTGCCAGCATGACCACCTCTGCCTAGGCCTGGCAGAGCTGTTCATCCAGCCAGGGGACTGTTGGCACAGGGTGCAACGAGAAGGGATCCATCCCTCAGATATGCTTGCTTCCTCTGCTGGGGAGTTTTCTCACTGTTGTGTGGAATTGCAGATTTTAGGGAGCATCTTAGGGCACCCCAACTCTAACAGGAGGTCTGTGTAAGAGAACCTGCAGCCCCAGAAGAGAGGGTAACCCTCTTGTTGGCTTGTAACCCGCAATGCCAGAGAGTGCGTATATGCGCCTGCGCGTGCATGTGTATGATGAAAAGTAGTTGTTGGAAGGGGTTCAGAAGTTTGTACGTGCTAATTAACATTCTGTAAGTGTCTAGCATCACGGTTTAGCTGTTGTATTGCTGATCTTAATCATACAGTTCTCTGAATGCCTATTAATTATGTGTTATCAATAAATCAATAGATTGCTTTGATCTTGATGTGCTTGAAAATACATCTACCAAGTAGTTTTTTCCCCCGTGAGACAGATAAAAATAAGACACTGGATTTTTGCAGTGTAACTGATTGACAGAAGGATGTGAATGCTGAAACTACATTAAATACTTACACATCTGTTGGTATTGTGAGAATGTCGATTTTATAATTCAAAAATGGGCTAGCAATCTCAATGTGTTCTTCAGGTTTCTTTATTACAGGCTCTGTAAAAATGTAACTTATTAAAGATATACTCATATGAAACATTTACTACCACTTAACAGCAGAGTTTTTCCTGATAAATAATTTAAATTGGGCATATCACCCTAAATAATTCTAAAAGATTTCAGAAAAGAATCTCTACGTATTCTCTCACACACTTGAATGGAAAAGAAAAACCTGGGATGGCTTTCATCCTAAGGTGATGACACTTCATCACCTTATAACTATGATAGTACATTATGCCTTTGTCTAATTTAATCTGTTTTATTACAGTATATTTTGCATGTGTAAAGTTTTCATACCCATGTTACCTCATGTCACTCATGCAACTGTATTATACAGCATAAACAAACCCTAAAAGAAGTGCTTACTCCTAAAACCAAGTTGTTAGTTACAGCAGGACTAGTCACTATTTCAAATATTTAAAAGGTGTAATGACTCTGCATCAGAAAGCTCTGGCAGTGCTCTTATTATGCCCCCTCCTAATTTTATCCAACAGAGTAAACAGTTTTCTTAGAAATACGATAAGACACTTCTTAAAACATTTATAATTAAAGTATTTAATGAAGTTGAGGGGGACTATCACATAAAAATAGACCCCACCACCAAAGGAAGAAAAGTAATCCCCCAGACAGTTCCATTGAAACTACACTAAAAGATGATGGTTGTAAATACAACCATGGGAATGTTTATAATGATTCAGGTGTAATTAACAATTGCAAAATTTGTTCTGGAGGTCTGACTAGACGAACCTTGTGGTTCAGATGTCACGATAGTTTCTTTTTTCTGACGGAAAAGTTTCCAGCGAGGAACCAGTGGCGATTGTGGCGGTGCTACCAGAGGGCAGGACCTAGTTCTAGTAATCAGGACAGGATGGCTATACAGGTGGGAAAGTCCATATTGCCTCTGCTTCTCTGAAGAATCAGCCTATGAAACACAGAAAGATAACCTGCTGAAGACAGCTCTCCTTCTTCATCCCTTCTCTTGCCAAAACCAACAGCATGCGTGCAGAAGCACCTAATGGTTTAGGATTATTAATGATAAAAGAACAGTTCACCTGACAATAATATTATCAAAAGACATTCTAACAAAGACTGATTTTCAGCAGAAAATGTATTATAGAATACTTACAAGTGTATACACGTATTTTACTTTTCATAATAGATTTATCACTTCTTTCAATGTATTTATACAGCCATATGCTTTTAGGTCTTATAGACATACAGGTGAAGCAGAATGAATAAATAAGTGATACTTTCTGTTTTAAGTATAGATGTTTTAAAATACTTTTTCTGCAGAACAGTCCTTTCATAATGCTGACTTTATAAAGTGACAGAATCGTTAACAGCAACTGGTCTTTTTGACGGCTTGTAAAATCTTCACAATATAGTATCACTTTGAACCAATTTCATTAAAGTTAAGCTTTTTATGGCTAGTTTAGAAGACACATTACAGACCCGTAAAACAGAGCCCAGTTAGGCAGTGGGCTTAGAAGCAATTTTAAGTGTGGACATTGAGTGGTGCTCTTCCCATTAAAATATGGTTCAGTACCTAGTCATTTTATTTCTTCACTACTAATGTTCTTTTTCAAGATTTGTATATCCTTAGTTTTTATTTTAAAAATACACCTTCTGTTGCTTGCTAAATAAAACACCCATTATTTATTTCTTTAACATGCTTATCAACAAGTTTCTGTTTGTTAAAATATTCCTGAGACTATAGCTACAAATTCTGCAGAGAGGATGGTAGCTGTAATTATTGGAGTGGTTTAAATGGAGAGGATCAAATTAATCATGTTAAGATTCAGAAGTGCTTTATAAGGTTCATTTAATATTGGAATTTACATGGATAGGTCCTAGAAGTCATGACTAATTACACACATTTAAACAATTTAGAAATCTAAGTAAAACATTTGAGATTGAAAAGGTTTCTAAAGAGGAGTGGGCTAGCTGCTATAAGGGAGATATTGCCATATAGTTGCTGAGCAGAAGACACACTCAAATAACTCATCTGATTTTTTTTCATCTTATTTGAGCAAGGTTAAGATAAATTAAATTCTAGCTACATACATCCAAGAATATATGCACTAAGAAGCCCAATTGCAATGGAAACTGCAAAAAACCTTGATGGAAATTCTGACATGATTGCAGTCAATGAAAAAATTTCCACTGAGTCTAGGGAGCCACTCCTATCCTAAAAAATTAGCTTACTTCTCCAAACTTTAATTATTTACATAACAAAACACTAGACCATAGGGCATAGTATTTCTCAGCCCCCCAAAAAATCTTGAAAAAAGAGTTTCTTAACTGAATCCCAGAAGAAACACACTATATTTCTATATTTATCTTCCATCAGCTTCTATTCTTCTATCAGTTTTTACCAAAATACTGTTTTAGATATGTGGATTCATCTGCCTTATCCTATCTAGCCTGTCATACCTCTTTTTCAACAATCTCTGTATCCTAATGGACTGAGAACAAGTTTGAGATTCAGACTCATGACCTTACATGTCTGGAAACACGTAAGCCTTATGCTGCTGCTTACAAAATGCTTTTTCCTGACCATTACTAGCAAAGTGCCAACATTGTCTAAAACCTTAAATTATACAGGATAAAATCACAGAGATCAAGCTAGTCTTTAAAATAACATAAAATACACCCCGCAATTTTAAGGAAGAAAATAGTGCAAGAATTAGTGAAATAGTGCAGTTAACTAAGCCCTACAAAACATTTTTGGAAATGTCCTTTCTTTATTCTAATGAAGCCTACCAGTTTCCTGAAAAGGCAGATTAAATTTTAATGTTCTAATCATGTGAAATATGATTAAAAATATAAAGAAATCAAACCTAATTAAGAATATAATCAAGAAAGGCTGCGCTGGTATTTATAAATAGCTTTCTGTGGAGGGTGAGTGGCTAAGTGGTTTAAGTATTGTTCTTTATCCCAGATATATGTACACTATTCTCCAGTTGCTTTCATCAGTTACAATACTAACGATATCAATGTACAAAAACATGCTATTTCTTATAGAACAACCAATCAGAAAGTATATATTAGAGAAGGCCTGAACTGTAGTTTAAAAAAAACTTATAATTCATGTTTTTCAAGTAGCAGCACTTACAATAATTAGTCCAGCTATTTTTTTCCATTCATAAATATCTCATGATGATGTATTTTCTCCTTAGTCGGAGACTTAGGGGTTCCAGAGGAAAGGGAAGTAATACTGAAGGATCGTCAGGGTTATAGCTGGAAAATGCATGATCAGTATTTGGAGGAACTGAAATAAAAATTTCACTGACAGTCATTACTTAGGGACTGTTTTACTGTGCTATACTTTTTTACAATGTAACTGCTACAAAAATAAATGTCTTAATAATAAAATATAGAACATTTCCTTGTCTGGAGAAGGATCTTACCATCTGGCTTAATGTAAAAATTTTCTCTTCAAACAAATGTAGTGGTATACAGCTAGCATACACGATCATTTGTGGCTGGGTTGACACTAAGGAATCTAGAGAGAAAACATTAATATCTGTTAAAACAAGACAAACATTAAATAAATGCTGTGATGTCTCACCTTAAATTATTCTGATTTCTTATAGATCACCTCTTTCTCTGACTAGCTTACTTGATTGTAAGCTAGAGTTACTTCTCAATAGATTCTTATTATCTCTCCATGTTTGTGATTTCCGTGTTAACCAAAGCTCTTGTATTAACTACGGGTTTCAACTTACTCAAAAGCAAGATTATAATTTAGGTTTGATCTCAGTTCTCTGCTGACACATCTGATCTACTACAAATACAGCACTAGCTACGATGTACAACATGTTACAGAATGGTACAAGCCACAGGTCATAGGAATCTCATGTGAGATGTATTTCTCAAACACAAGTATTTCATCAAACACCAAGTAGAACCTAAAGCTGTCATATTCATTTCAGATGGGCCGTGAAATAAAATGTCTGCATGGCACTGAAAAAATTATTAGAGCTACCGAGCACATGGTATTCACTTCAATAATACTATTAGAACAGCAAAAAGATTTTGTGCTGTACACCAGTGCCTTTTAAAAATAAAACATTACTTGATCAAAACTGAGGAGGATGTACACAAATTATCACCACGTGTGCTGTTGATTAGTGTGAACTCAGTGTCTAGCCTTGATAAATTTGTATTATTAGGTGAAATATGTTATGACATATTGTACAAAACAGATTCAGCAAAGCCTATTATTTATATTCATCAGTGAGGACTTAACGATTCTGCAGTGGGTAGTTAAAGATTTTTGCATCTTTGTAGCTGTCTAAGTTCCACTTCTAATTTGTTCTGCAATTTCATTTACAGATTCAGTGAATGCTACACAAGCAGAACAAACAGTTCAGTCTCCAAAGAACTGAGAAAGTACCAGTGGAATTTATCTAGGTAAAACGCATAAACTGTATAAAACTGTAGGTAATCAATGAAAAAGATAGGCCAAAGAGGGAAACTATTATGTTTTGAATAAATCTTAATGATGTAAATTAAAAAAAAAAAAAAAAGACAGCCTTGCAACATACTTTCTTACTACAATGTGAGGCTTCTCTTAAATCTTTTTATTGGCAAACAAGAGCTGATTTTGAGTTATAACTGCTTTTTCAAACTTTTCAGCTGGCCTATAATATTCTTCTTCTCAGGCATACTAGGTATGGATTAGCTCTGTCTAATAGAATTTTTTGTGTGTGTGCAGAAAAATGATCTGTGTGCTTTGTAGGATTTACATATATATTACAGAATGATAATATGCATTTGAAAAAACACATCAGAATATTCAGTTCCTCTCTCTATTTGTACATAAAACTCTTTTGAACAGGCAAAAGGAAACTGGAAAGAACTTATGGATATTTTCATAAGTATTACCCATATAATTTATTCTGACAGTTAAAATTATAGATTTACTCGTATGAGTTACAAATTTCTAATATAATTATATTCTTCAAACACTATGCTGACATTGAAAAGTGACATAGACGTTATTATTATTCCTAACTGTGAAAGTGACATCAAGGCACATTGAGAGTTAGCAAAAATAAATAGCTGGTCTGTAGAAGAACAGACTCTCAAATGCCTGGCTAATGCCCTCTTCACTAGAATTGTATTCTCTTTGCACCAGCTCAGAAGTTATTGGGAAATAATTAGTCTAGAGGAGTAAATGGGAGACCAAACGGTCTTCTGTCTGTCTTCTTCTGTTGATCAAACAGACCCAGGACAAGAGTTACCTGATCATCAGACCTAAACTCTTTCCTTCTTGGCTCACCATCATATTCATAGGTAAATATACTGTTTTTTATATGGTAGAACAAAGACCAAAACATCATGTGTTTCCACAATCTTTGATAATCTTAATGTCCTTTCACTGGTTTAGTAAAATTTCTAGAACTCATCACTTAACTAGAATCCTTCTGCTCCCCTTTCTTTCTTTTCCTCATGATAGACTAGAGTGTTTGCTCATGCTCTCTTTTCTTTATATTCAGGTGAAATGTCTCATTTTCTATTCCACAACTACTACCACTGAAACAACTGTGTTCCATTAATAGATTTGAAAATTTAACCCCATTAGCAGCATAAAGCATAGGAAGTCAAATGTGTAACTCTTAATAATGTTTGCTGACAGCAAACAGCAGTATTGGACTGATATAATTTGAATGATTTAAATCACAAATTTTAATCAGGATTTACATCAAGAAGCAGGAAATTAATTTAAATAAGTGTATTTAAATCCCCTGCAATTTAAATTAGAAAAACTTATATTAAAAACAAAATCCCTTGCTTTATGTGTATCTCCTTGCTTTTATTTCTAGCTTTGAAGGCACGGGACTTACCCTCAGTCAAGGCTTGAAGAGAGCTTTGGGTATCTGATGAGATTCGTGAGGACAGAAGCGATGACTTGTGTTTTTCTTTTTCTCCATCTCTGCTTCTCTTCTTTCCAATTTCTTTCTGCTCTGCTTTTTCTGTTAAACAAAAATAAGATGGATTATTTTTGCTTTTCAGATAAAAACTTTCAGTCATAGGGTGAAGTACTCAGCAAATGGTATACTGATATTTTAGATAAATAAAAAAAAAAAATCACTATCCCAGTAAGTAGCTACTGTCCAGTTAGAAGAGCTCATACCTTCATTGAAAAAAAGAATAAGTGGGATTTTCTTAAGATTTAAATACAGATTTACTGAGAGTGGGTTAGGGACATACTAGTCCCATCTGTCAATTACAGCTCAACTCCCACTTACCTACTATGAAGTTTGCAATATCTGAAAAAGCATCAATCTCTGAAAGAGGATCAAATTATTTTTTCAAGTCCCTGACCTCATGCACCAGTAATTTTCCCTTTCTTTTTCCAAAAAGAAAAAAAAAAAAAAAGAAACCTTTATCATTATTTTTTTCTCAGAAGTTATTAAATCGTTCTGGGATTACTTTTCCAAAACAAACACCAAGAGCCAGCAAGGAAACTATCAGCCTGAAGGAAAAGAAAGTTAGCAATGTTTTATGAGTCAGAAAATAAAGTCTTACATGGGAAGTACTGAACAACATAGAAGAGGAGTCTGTCAGGAATGCTTGGAAGAAAAAAGGAGGAGTCTGTTAATGCTTCTAACGAGCTCTACAGTTAGAGAACTTCTTAATGATGCTCACTACTTATGCTTGGCTTACAAAGATAACACAGACCTTTGCCAGTTTTATCAGCCTTCTCTGCTTTCTCAGGTTTCTCTGACTGCTTATTCCCAGGCGAAATTTCATTTTTTAATTCAAAAGCTTTGGTCTCTTTAGGTTTTTTATGTGGCTGAGGTTTATCAACTTCTGGAGTTTTCCCATTTGGCAGCTTGAATTCTGGCACAATCTCTTTCAAAAAACCCCAAACTTTATCCATGTTACCAGACCTTAAAAAACCAAATGCATGTAATTATTAATGATATTTGTATTTGCAATAAGGTACGAATGTGTGGTCTTCGCTTGGAGAACATTATTACCGCCACTGACAGTCCAATTCTTTGAAAAAATGATTAGGTTTTTCTAGTAAATAAGCAACATATACCTGATTGTGTATTCCTGCAGAAATGTAACATGCTTGTTAAAAAAGATGTCTGAAAGAAAGATGTTGGTTAGAAAAGCTAGTAAAAACATTATTTCGTCAAGCCTTTTAGCAGGCAAAATTATGGCCCAATATTGGTACTGTGCAATTACTGGGGAAAATTCATATACCACTTGGCAACTGTACCATTTAATAACTCGATCCTAGACATTAAAAACTTTTTGCAAAGGTACTTTCAGACTCGGTTTTCCTATTTGTTTCAACACATGCAGTTCCATGAATTTTCCACTGATTTCATGAGCTAAAACAGCATCTTGATATGATGGTAGATGTCATACTGTTTCTCCACAGAAAATCAGTAATTCCAGAAATAAACTGAAACCGAATGAATTATTTAGGACCGTAAATAAGTTTCATGCATTCTAACTGCATGCTTATTTAAATAATTGTTTTTAAAGCAAACAGAAGCCATCTTCGTACTATTACAGCAATAATTTTGTGGTATTCACATTTTCCCTCTGCAAAAGTTAATCAATTTGTAATAAATGCCAGATTCATGAATATGTTTTTTGTTGTTATAAAACTGAACTGCATAAAGAACCAAATTCAGGTCACTTAGATATCTAAAGCCATGGGCTACAAGCACACTGCAGGACAGAGAGATATCAAAAAAATAAACCGCAAGCATGAAAGGGACAAAAAAGAAATATGACTGCTGAAATGAAGAACAAAATAAGGCATGACTGATGTTACTTTATATTGAAATACTATTACACCTAAACGATAACATATAAACAAATTATACCTAAACCAAAACAGCCATACCTAAACAAATTATTCATTTAAAATGAAGGTGAAAAAGTACAATTAAAAAAAGAAGTTTGCATTTGCAGTATGGATGACAATCATTTATTAAATAAAGGATGTCATGCTGGAAAACCAGAAACATGAGAGGAACTTAAACACATAGAAAAGAAGTAAGAAATATTACTAGAAGCTGGAAATATTATTTTTATTTGAAATAAAGGTATACCAGCTACTTCAGTTTAAGAAGTGAAAACTCCACAGTAGCCAAATTTATTTACTTCCAAAATCATACCACATAGTATACTTTCTATAGTCTATTCCCATATAAAATTATTACTGTTCCTGACAGACAACTTATAGTATCTGTGATATATAGTATCTGTGATATAAACTTAACTCTTAACCCTATTTTCACCACAAGATTTGATATCAATTAAAATATAAATTTATTTTAATAATAATAACCATCAGCTTAACATAAAAAGTATCTGCACAAGTATCACACATGTATTCACAAATGCACATGCATTCACAAGTATCTGTATGACTTGCAAAGAAAAACACAATAAAATTAGATTCCTTGAACGTACATTTTTCTAGTGCTAGAACTGAAAGACTTACATTTTCCCAAATTTATGCTGATGAATTTTCAGGTTCAGCTTTATTTTTCCTTAATGCATTATAAAACTAAATAACTAACATATGATTTTTTTTATTAGAAGAACTTACTGGATAGGAATAAGTTCTGGTATCCATCCAGTCAGTGCATGTAAAACTGTAAATTCCTCTAGCTCTCTTTTTCCACTTTCACGTACACTACAACGAAAAAGCAGATGAAATGTGGAATTATGGAATTATAATTATGGAATTATAATATTTTTAAATAATTAAAATAGAGAATTAAAAATAATATGAATATAATAAAATTTGGACTAGATAATCTCCACAGGTCCCTTTCAACCTCAACCATTCTGTGGTAATATATCCAACTCATGGTCAACTCTACAGCCAATACTGCTTTCTGTAAGAGCAAGAGTGTGCAGTTACAGATAAGCAAAGTGCAAAAGAACAAGCCATTAGTCACAACTTTAGCCGCTCAGGTTCATTAATGTGTTCCTTAATGTACAATGTCAACAGTTGCAACAAACATTTGCAAGTACTTTATATTCTCACATTGCAGGCTTTTTTTGCACAGGTAAGAGATGCAGGTTTGAAATCTCATGCTGTAAGATGGAAACGAACCTAGAACCTCCTGAGCAGATCCTCTAACTCGCACATTATTATGCTGAAGTTGGTTGCATTTCCAGGGTACCTGACACTTTCAAAGCCAAAAGGGCTCCTATGTTACAAAGAGGTTTCCATCTTCATATCCCAAGAGGACCTAGGTTAAACGTGCCAGCCTTTAGCCATGACTCAGGCCCCTATCACTCAAGATTTCAAACGCAATCCTACAAACGGCATTTTCCATTGGGCGACTCTCTGTCCTGTGTTGGAAGTCCTTTAGAGTGCTCTTCTGACAAATATAACTGTTGATGTGACTAGAAAGGGAAGCTAAGATTACTTTCAACTAAAAATTAGTATCACTTTCAGAACTTCAAATTGTACAAAATACTTTTAAACAATTTCCTTTTTTTCCCCCCAAAGTGCCTTTTTCCTCAACAGCCTTGAGGATCTCCTTCTTCGTCTCTGATTTATATTCCGTTTGCACTGTAAGTCTGTTCTCCTTTAAAAGTGAGCTGGAACAGACAGAAGTCCCATCAGAATACATGCTCTTCAGCGGTTCCTTCCTGTCTCTACAAACAGGAGCCCCTTTTCTCTGCCAAAGGGATCTCTCCATTTTTTCACCTAGGATGTAAGTGACAGTCCAAATAGGACAAACATGAAAGACAAAGCAGATCACCACCATCAATCCTGTTGACTTGAACTCCATTATATCATGTTCCCTTTGATTTGTAAAGCCCACTCCTAGCTATTTATTTTAAATTTGGAATCTACAATAACTGGTACCTGGATGTATTCTTTTTTTTTCAGTGGTTTCTAATTTATTTCATATACCTATATGCAATATTATATATGCAATATATGCACAGTATATATCACATAGATATACTATGTGTTATATGTATAATATATAAATAATATATATATAATTAGCCTTATAATTTCCTAGACATTAGTTAGCAGAGTACCACCTCTACAGGTTATAACAATTAACATCAGACAAATCAAAAGGGAATTTATAAATTCTGAAAAGAGGAATCACAATATGATATAATTGTATTCTGCCTATATTTATTTTATTTGTTCACACAAACATTTCCCTTCCTAACAGGCTGATTAAGCCTCACAAAACTGCAGTAAGTTGCTTGGGCAAAAAACAGCACGTGAGTCTTTTCTGGAATAACTGCAGACAGACAAGACAGATACAGAGAGGAGATAACTCAAGTTTCTTTGTGAAGTATTCTGTGCCTATATACACATAAACAAACATATAAGAAGGAATCACTGTATCTTCAGTAATCACTGAGGAACGTGACTTACTAATTTATTGTGCCAGCTTTCAGAAAAGTACTTATATGTCATTACAATATTTGAAGCAAAATATTTTTTCTTGTGCACACAAAAAACACTATTTTTTCTTTTTTTTTTGTAAATTCCACACTATTTCACAAAACAAACTGAAAAAAAGCCTACTAAACATACTATGTATTTGCAAGCTTAATGATAGCTTTGGACAGCAGCATTGGCCAAAGTTCAGTTTCACAGGTTGTAGCCGGTAGTAACAAATTATCATCTTCACTGAATGGCATGGTGTCATCCACAGTGATCTTTCTCCAGCATCCCTATGCCAGAAGAAGAAAAAAAAAAAAAAAGAAAAAAAAAAAGAAGAAAGAACGAACATTGAATTTGTGCATTGGAAAAAGAACGTGCATGTAGGAGAACTCACACCCTTTCTCAAGGATTCAATTCTATTTTAATTTTTGTTAGAGATGGCTTAGAAATAATTTCTCTTGTAATAACTGAGAAACATGGAATTAGTATTCACAATATTTCATTACTGAGTTATTTCATAGAATAATCCAACTGCAACTATTTCCAGACATACTTATTCTTTTATGTGTGGTCTGCTGTGTGCTTGTCACACATCCACACACCACTGATGCTTCTTCAGCTGCCATGTCAAATGCCTAACAATAATGACCTAAAAGACTTAACTAAATGCTGCTTTTACAAAGGCCTCTTCAACATTACTTTCTATCCTTACAGTGTGTTCTTTTCATCTCCCTTCAGATATTTAGATGTAATTACAAGACTCCCCTCCCAGTGCCCTCTTGTCCAGCTCCTGAACAGACCCATTTCTCTCATCTTCTCCTCCTATGAAGGATATGTTAGTCCCTTAACCATCGCGTTTGCTGGATCCCTGCAGTAGCTCCATATGTCTCACACTGGAAAGTCCAGCACCGAGCCCATCACTCCATTGGACATCTTTGCCATAAGGGCACATTTTTGGTTTGTGGTCAACCTGTTGCCCACAAGGACCCCCAGACACTTCTCTTGTAGTTGCTTTCCAGCAGGTCAACCCCAGGATCTGACAAAAATCACAATTCTACTGCAGCTCACAGAAATTAATCTTGTTTTTAACAGAAAAACCATTTGCATATAGCTATTCATTTCACAATACAGAATGACCTGTTTTTTGATTTTTCTTTTGGAATTGTTCTTTATGCTAAGGAATAATATGGAAAATTGATGTTTGAGATTAAAAAAGTCACAAGCATCTAAAGAAAAGTTATTTCTGTAGACCTTTTTAACATACATGTAACTTTAGCAACTAACATTATTGTATCCTCTTTCTAACTAAGCAAAAAAAAAAAATGTAAGCACAGGATCTTATTATACAGACCAGAGGGGGAAAATATATATACATATGTTTTAATGTCAAAGCTTAATGACAGTGTTAAATTGCACAAAAGGCCGATGGGATGCATTTTGTTTCATTCACCAGCAGTTTGTTAACACTTTTATTTCTACAGACATCTATGTTTTCTAATCATAAACACTTATCTTAATCACTAAAAATGTGGCTTGTTGGCTGTAGCGATTGTACAGAGAAATAATGTTTTAGGATACAAGAAGCAACTACTCACCATCCAATAAAGTTTCACTATATATTTTCCATAGCTATTGTACAGTGGCATGTGGTCACTAGTAGCTTTACATAAGGAATAAATATGTTCCCATGGTTTCCAAAAAAGTGTGGATGTTTCACTAGTTGAAACCTTTTCATTACATATCCTCCAGGCTAAACAAATTTCACTTATAATCCACCTCATCAGCTGAAAAATAAAATGAAATATGAAAAGAAAAAATATTTCTATTTAAAACTTTTAGAAAAATAATATCAAATTATTCTACAATGATCAATGGACACAGAAGAGCTCCCAGTGTTACATGAAGAAGCAACATAAAAGCAGTCCAGATTTATTCAGTATTTACTTTCACTGGTACAACTCTTTCTTTTTTTTTTTTCCACAGTTTCTGTAACAACACAATACTACCCAAAAGAGAACAGACACCACAAATAAGGCTGTCCATCCACCAAAAAAAGGAGGACATTTCAAAGTAAATTATATTATACCAGATACAGCTGTTAAAAATTGGTAGCAGTTTCAATACTCAGTAAAAAACACTAAACTATTTCAAGTATTTTTTTTTTAATTTTTAAATAGAAGTTTTAACAAATAATGATCTTTCGAGTACATGTCTTTCTAACATACAGATTTATAATGTATGCTATGGTTTCAACAGTATCACTAGACTGTGATTTACAGAAACAAGAATGATAATAAGCTTTTATTACAGTGTATTTGCCCTAAAAACGTGTAGAGGTTCTGTGGATAGGAAAGTTTAGAGCATCCCTTTTTGGTTACTTCTTCCCATACATTTTCTCTTACACTTAATTTTACGTTTTCGTTGAATCACTGAATTAAGTTGAATTTATGAAGAAGCATATAACCAGTAAGGCACTCACTCACATGCCTTGGTTCTAACTGCTTCATTTTTTTTTTAATCTGGCTTTTACTTTATATTATCTTTAGGGACTATCACTCCAGTAACAGTCTCCACAGTTCAGAGCCTCTACATTATCTTAAGAAATCATATTTAGAAAACTATCGCTTTTTAATTTTTACAAATTCCAAAAAGTGCAAACAATTTTACAAATCTAGATTTTTTTCATCAATGTTTCCCTCTCACTGTTTTGTTTTCATTTAAGGAACTTGCCACAATTTATTTATTCATAGCAGAAATTTGGACTGAAATATACCCTTAAAAAGGAAGAAATATAAAAAAGTGCATTTATGTATGTCTACCTACCTCACTACAAAATATATGTTCATTTGCTGAAAAAAGGTCAAATGTGGTTTCATTTTTCACTACTGTAGGAACCTAGGAGAAAGCAAATTAGTTAAAAGCCCATTATCCACAAAATAATTAATGAACAGCAATATTTAACAGTAGTTACATACAAATGTTAAGACATATCAGACATCAATTAGAAGGCTGAAATTTTGCAAGCCTTTTATCTGCTTTGGTGTTTCCAAATAAATTCCCTTCAAATGCTGTTCTAAAAGCAAAAGAATCATTATTATTACTAGACAATTAAAAAGTTGTCCTCAGGATAATCTAAGTAAAACCAGTGTGTAAGAAGAACTTGAGCATAAAGAGTTAGCGTTAAGAATCACAGGGCAGTTAAGTTGATTCAATGATTTGCTGTTTCTGAAAGGAACAGTCTTACTCCTCCAGCCTGGCCCAGGTTTTAGCTGTGTCATCTCACACCTTATTCTTACTCAGTGCTGGAATCTGCCTGACCCCACAATTGTTGTCTCAGATCTCTAAAAGAGAAGTTTCATTCACTGTTTTCTTTTTTGCTGCCAATTTTCTTCCAAGTTTAGCAGGCCAACTGGCTCACCAGAGCTGGATGAGCAGAAAAGCCGAATCAAAAAGAGAGTTAAGAGTGTGGGTCTAAGATCCTCACAATGGTAAGAACAGCAATTTCAATACCTTTGGGTGGCAGAAACATTAGATAGGCTTAGACACCTTGTGATGTCTAATGAATACTTTCAACCAAAACAATATCTAATGTGCTCCCTTCTTTTTAAATACTGCCCTTTCATGTTCTATCTTCAGTGCGAACACTTCAAATTTCCTAAAAAGAGCCAAATGTTCTATGCTTATATTTTATCTCTTGCGCTACTCAAAATTCTGTCAAATAACTTAAAGATACATATTTTATGTAAATAATGTCTCTTCTTTGTATCTTGAAATCTTAAAAGTGAAACTAAGTAACTTTGGGTATTTTTTGATGAAAATCTGTTCATCATTGAAAACTTGTTAAACTGTAAAAAATCAGTCTTAAGATTATGAGAGATACATCAGGATTAAATTCTGGTTGTCAGCAAAATCATTATCCATCTCTCTCAACAAATCTAGGGTGGGCTGGGAATGCAGGAAGAGAAAAACAAATGGAATGACTGAAGACACACACACAAAAAAAATGAGCCCTCCACACGCCAAGGAGGATTCCAAGATATCAGACTCTTGAGTCCCTTAAGGTGAAAGGTTCTTCATCTTCTCATTTTTCACATTTAAAAAATAAAGTTCATGTCCTATGTGAAATTAAACCATACAATGAAATCTAATCCATTTTTTTCCAAAAATCTTGACTTCTATTTGACACTATTAAACTACCATACTATAGTATTATACTATTCTGTATAATGAAACACTCAAACAGAACTTATTTTATGTCTTTTTTTCTAACAGAAAATTATGTTCTTCAGCTATCATGTTTCTCAGGTGTCAAAATATAATTTTGGATATTTGTTAGTAGGTGTAGTCATGTATGAACTCAATTTTGCTTGTACTAGTAGATATGAACAATGTCTTTAAGAAACCTTGAACTTCTTTAAAATGTTTTCATAACTGCTATTACTGAATACAGTCTATTCTATAATTTCAAGCAATTCATATGATTACAGCTTATTGATGTAAACACCTGTACCCCTATTAGCTATTGGTAATCGTCTGTTTGATTCTTTGCTTATCACACTAAATAGGTTTTTTCTTTTATAATTGTTAGTAGATTAGGCAACAACGTGTATCATTAAACACTTTCATTACTTGAGATTTACAATAATTTTACAATAACTTATCATACTTTTTGTAACCATAGCTGCTTGATCCCCAAAAATACACTGGCATCAAAACAAGCATGAAAGTTTTTACCAACTCTTAAAGAAACTAAATGCTTTCTTGACAAGACTCCAAAGATAGATTTTATAATCTGTTTTTAACATAGGTGCATATGTTTCCATAGCTTTCTTGGCTGCCATATCTCTTGCCTTCATCTTTCTGGTATTTCTATTCAGTCTACATATTTTGGCAGCATTTCTCATTCAATCTTTCAGTCTTGTCAAATAGTCTCCCGATTCTCTCCCTCTCTTTCCCCCATTAAAAATTAAACTTGGAGCCGCTTAGTGTATATTTAATAAAAAATGAAACTGACAGGCTGACAAAAGTAAAACTGACAGGACTGGTAAAATTGGAAGGGTGGTCAGAGTGCTTTAAAACTTTGGCATTTCATCTGAAGCAAAAATGCTTTAAAACTCCAGATAAACAGCAGAGATGCAGAGCACTCCAAGAGTTCATATGGTAGACAGATTATATTCTATGTAATTTATGTTAGAAATCAATTGAATAAGAGCTTGGTACAATTATAAAATGTTAAGAAATGTACAAATATAAAATGTTCCAGACAAGCACTGTCATAGATGTGGAAATGTTCTGCAGGAAGGTAGGAGAAATAAAATACTTGAAGTGTGAGGGGTAAAAAAGTACTGTACTTTTAGTAAAGGTAATTCATGGTTTCAGGACAGATATTTACTTCAGAGATCTGCTGAAAGGATGCCTCAACTGGAATAAACAAATCTGTTTCGGGCTCTGTCACTTACATTTGTTTTGCCATAAAACTGATTTTAGAAGTAAGAAAACAGTGAAAACAGGAACACAAAGGAAAACAGGAGGGCATCTCTCTGTGCAGGTGCCTTATAAATTCAAGTGGAAAAAAAAGCTGAACAGAGCTAAAAGGATATGCTACTATGGGCATGTAGACTTAAAAACATACAAATAGCTTTGCCTCTTGAAATAATTCTCTAATTGTGACATAGCCAGGTAATGTGCATCTTTTCATTCTGACCTTGCTTGCTTCTTACCTTATTTGTTAAAAACTCACTGGGACGTTTCCATGAATTCACTTTTAAGGACAATGGCAATTCTATTTTCCCTTCAGGATCCTCAAAGACAGGCTACACAAAATATGCATACACAAAAATTGAACTTTTTAAAATTACTTATAATAATGGATCATCCACAAGATTTGAAAATTTGAAACATTATATAATAATTCACTTAAGAGGAATAAAAATAGCACAAAAATGAACTAACAAATCTGTAACTCTGAATTAAACAGTGAATTCTGGCTAGCTGCTTGGATCAAAATCAACCATTTTAGAAAATTCTTTAGATCTGTAGTCACATTTAGTATGACCAACACCTTTACGAACTCCTTTATACATGTAAAGAGAGCAATGTGTCATATAGCTTGGTAGCTAAAGAACTGAATGACCTGATAAACAGGTCATAATGCTCTTATGCTAAATATTTTTACACTGTATCTGTTACAATAATGTCTGGGAGACCTAACAAAATTAGCATTTTATTAACGTTTAGAGTACAGCCCAAAGATACCAGGTGTAGTTATGGATCAGAAGAAAAACACAAAGGAACATTATTTATCTGGCAAGCTAATGCAGCATTCAGCCATGAAGCTGTAATTCAGTCAGAGGAGTTCTTTGGCCCAAACAGGCTACAAGTTTGGGATAAGAAAAACGATCTACATATTTAAATATGCATGCTAAGATACACATAACACACAATAGTACATATGAAACAAGTATAAAAACAAGGTAGAATTTACATTTAAAATAGAAGAATGAGCATGGTAGAAGATGGATTTAGAATACTACTTAATAATTAAGAGTTTAAGAAATGTTTCAAGAATGTTTCTACTATGCTGCATAAAACACATATACATTCTTTAATGAGAATCAATTTAAATGAGAAGTAGAAATTCCGAGGAGATTTAAAATTAATGCAAAAGTTAGAAAGACTTACAAATTTCTCTGCATCTGGTAGGCAACTGCACTTGGCAAAACAATTGTATCCCCTCAACCCACTCTCTGCATTAGAACGTCAACCTGTATTTCACATGCCCCAAACTCAGTTGTGGGAAAGACTTCAACCTGCTGCTCTTCCCATAAAAAAGCACTGCAAAGATGGATGCATTCAGCCCTTTGAGTCCGCAGAAGCTGTAGTGCTCAAAGGAAAGACTGCTCTATTCAACTGCAACAGTTCATTTTGTTCTGACATCCCCAGTTTTATTTATGATATGAAATAGGTTAGGACATTCCCTCTTTCTAACCATTAATGTTTTAATAGCACACACATATTGAAGTGTTCATTTAAGAAGCAACAAATAAACAACAGAATATTTTTAGTTAATTAACCTAGGATAGTAGGAAAACACTTATTGAAAATATATGCTTGAAAATTACTATTAATCAGCAACAAATAACTTTGTTGCCACTTCAAAATAATCATATTAAAGACAAGTTCCAAAATTACATAAAATTAACTAATTTGTATCACATACTACTTACTAAAATAGGACTTTTTCGAGATTTCTCCTTCTCTTTTCCAGTTTTTCCTGCATCCCATTTTTCTGCATTGATTTCTGCTTCATTCCATTCTGGCCAAATGGGAACTTTTGCTTTCTTTGACTCACCACTTGAACCTATTTGGAAAGACATAGTCCTCCTGGGACAAACAGAGGCATGAATAAAAATGAACACTAGATAAGCAAGTGGAATAGAAAGATTTTTTAGTTCATAAACTATTCATGTTTTTAATGTATTTTTTTTAAATACCATTAATAATGTCAATAACTTTTTATCACTAAAATAAGCTAACCTATAGAATTGTTAGGCAGTATTATAAGGTGTCAGCTAGATTGAGAATACAACAGCTCCATCCCTTTAATGATGCAATCTGGGAGCAGATACAATATGTGCAGGTTATATCTTAATCAAATTCTCCCAAACCCACAGCAAACTGCAGATTTCAGCCCTGAAAAGCAACTTGGCACCCAAAACTGAGCAAAAAGGTTTAAATAAATCTTACTGCATAAAAAATATGTCTACTTCAGCTAGTCAAAAAAAAAAAAAAAAAAAAAAAAAAAAAGGCCTCAGGTTAGAATTCCCTCTTTGATACTCATCAGTGTCCTAGAATCCATATATATGGTAACAGAAATGTAATATCAGAGAGAGATGGGAACCTTAATATAATTTACATAATATTTCTATTTTATTATATACAAAAGCTAAGGATTTTGTAACTCTCTCTTTCCTTTTCTTATATACCACACCTTTTCCTTAGTATTATAATTGGTGCACTTTTTAGACAGGATAAGTATCCACATGCCACCATATGCAATATACAGGCAAGAGTTAAATGACTGTTATCAAATATCAAAAATAGGAATCTGTCCTTTCAAATTGGTCCCCTGAAGTTATCAGTGAATGAAGAAATTAATCTTTTAGTTTTAAAAAGATTGTTACAGTTTTGGGCATATGGTTGCAAAAATAGCTTTGTAATCATAGACCAAGACCCTGTTATCTTCCAGATCTCAAGGATATCTTTTAAGGAATTCTACTGCTGCTCATTTAAAAAAAAATAAAAAGAAAATGATAATGATAATACATAAAGGCATGATCACATTTATGTTGCAGAAGTATAGGTTCTTCCCAACATTTTGGTGAGTGCACAAAACATAATTATTTATATTCAGCACTTGTAAAACCACATTTGGAGCACCGTGTCCCATCTGGGGATCCTCAGTACAAGGCAGCAATGGACATATCGGAGCAAGTCTAGAGGAGGGGAAGAAGATGGTGGGAGCTGGAGCACGTGAGATATGAGGAGAGGCTTTAGACAGCTGAATTTGTCCAGTCATAATAATTGTAAAGGTAGGATATGATTGCTGGCTTCAGCTATCACTATCGAGAAGACAGTGCCGGGCTGGTCGGTGGCAGGACAAGCAGCAACAGACACAAGCTGGAATATAGGAAAAAAATGCATACTGTGATGGTGGCAAGCACTGAAACAGTTTTCTGAAAGGGGCTGTGGCGAAAGCACAAACTTAAATGGAGAAGGCCCTATGTAACCTTATTTAAGCTCTTCCTATTTTGAGCAAAGTGGTTGGAGTAGATGACCTTCCAAGGCCTGCGTATATTAAAATTATTCTGTTATTCATTAATATCTTGTAACTAGCAATGCTAAGGACAAACAGATGGGAAAAAAAAATCCTTACTGTTTAGTTGATAGCTACTTTCATCTGCACTACCAATAACTCTTACAGTAAGAAAGCTGTGAAAATTCGATATCATCTGTGCCTTCTGTAGGGTAAATAAAAAGTATTGCTCCTTCCATTCTGAAAAAAGTAGAAGGATGTACTCTCTGGAGTGATATTTTGCTTTTCTTTACCATCTTCGTCGACTCAGTCGAGTGTAATCAACCTCCAGCCTCTCTCTATAACGTCTGATCTTGATCTTTCAGTAATCTGAAGATTTCGTCTAAAGCGTTTTCTTGGAGAGTTTCAAATATATTCAACAACACTCAAGAAGCAAGTGGATATCTAAAAGTATTTATTGGAATTTTTTGGATTACTCAGTAGGTCTACAACAGTTACAGTTATTTCAAAGAATCTGCTGTGTCCGCATTAATTGCATATATGAAGAGCAACGAAGGACTGAGCATGAGTTGTAGCAATGATTTCATTATTCTCAAGACATTTTGAACCTCTGCCTTTCTGAACATTGATTAAAATATAACGTCTGGTAACCTCTTACACATACTTATGATAACAAAAAAGGACAAATTCCTACTTTTTCCTCAATTTGCTCATTTCAGGTGAAGTATGAAGCATTTTTAAATAAACATTCAAAGGCTGCTTCTAATTGTTTTATGTCTTCTTTCCTCCCCTCCTTCTAAGTGGATTCACTTGGTCTTTTAAGTATTTATGGAAAAGCATGAAAGATTCGTTCAATAATAAAAGAGATGTTCAGAAACCATTCCGGAAGACAACTGAAAATAAAGGCAAAGTTTAGAGTCCATCATTAAAGGGCATTAAATAAAAACACAGTCACATTGGGATGGAAGAAAAAACTTTAACCAATATCCTCCAGTGATAAAATTCAAGTCTTGTTTTATTACAGTTCTGGTCTGTATTTAGTACTCCTACAAGTTTTCTGCTACATAAAAAAAAAATATATAAATTCTAAGAAATAGTCTGGTTTAAACCTGAAAAGCAAAATTTCCTAATGCAAATTCATATGCCTTGGGAGAATAAACAAACACACTCGCATATTTCCTTATTTATTTATTTTATTGTATAAAAAAGAGGGAAATGAAATCAACAAAGGACTTACCTAGCAAGTCATACTAGTATAAATGCTGCCTCTCGGCTTCAGTTGTCTCGGTGCATCGAGCGGGCACGGGTTCCACCACCCAGGAACCCGGGCCAAATGAGCACACACACCACTATGGTAGATACAGCACTTGACACTTATTACAGACACATCCAAACTTATATAGGGCACCTGTGACACCCAAACTTATATAGGGCACCTGTGTGTGGAGGCACGCCCCGTAGCCCATAGCGTTAACATCGCCTTATACGGGCACGTGCCCATTTCCCTTATTCTTTCCCCTATTCTTTCCGCTCAGCGCGAGATCTTCCGACCGCCGTACCCTACATATAAAAAAGTATATTCCAGTACACGGTGACATTATAGAACATCCTCAACATTGACAGCAGTGTGGAAGAGATGGAAACAATCCTACCTGCAACTGAAATGTCTATGCTAAGTTGTGCGAGTCCAATAACACTGGTTTTCAAAGAGAATGATTCAAAAAGGTTTTATGATATTTTTAGAAATATGCAAATTAATTTCAAATATAAACATGTGAATAAGGACAGCATAACTTAAATACTGTATTTAAATTTAGTATTAGGAAGCTCCTCTATTACAGGAATCAAGTAATGTAATTCAATGAAAATTGAAATTTGACAAGGCTAAACGGTTCTTGGTATTTTATGCCCAAGCTACAAGACTTCATTATACAACAATGGTTTAAACACCACTTCATCAGCAAACTTCTTTTTAATCCTGTGCTAAACCATAAAGGAGAAACAAGAGTGAGTTTCCAAGTTGGAAAAAGACTATGAGTTGGCACTAATTCATCTCTGAGCAGATTCTATAGGCAGGCTGGCACACTGCCTTCCACAGCGTGTTCATATAGTGCCAGGAGGGGAAATAAGGACAGGAAGGACAGACAAACACAATCGGAGAAAACAGGGTATTACCTGGAACTTCACCTTTTGAGCGACCTTGAATTTGCTAGAGAAATTGAAGAATTCCTTGGGAAACAGAGAATTCCCTGGGAATTCAGCTCCCAAAACTCCAGACTCCTTTGACATTTATTGAGATGAGCAAGTCTTGGACTTGTTCTCCCAGTAATTTTGACTGGGAATATTTGAAACAGATGAATTCCTCAGGGATTCCACAATAGCCATGACTTTCCTTCAGGGTTTCTGATCGCAGATTTGCATATGGCCATATCCATTTTTTTTTCCTTCTGAAATCCCTGTCATTCACTGTGACACAGGTCGCAAAGATGATTCTCTTCTGCAGCTCTTTTTGCAAAAGTCTGCTTAGCGTTTATCTTCCCTAGACCTTCATTGCTTTATTCTATTAAACCTTTTCCTTACATTTTTGCATTTAAGATCTGCTTTAGACTATATCATCACAAAAGAGTAGTAGAAAGATTTTAATGCTGTCTTCACATTCTTAGGACATAGTGCTGTGATCCCTATTTGAGATGCACATTTGAAACCAAAGTTTTCAGTGGGTTTATGAGCTCAGCAGCTGAGCTATAGTTACTGACTACAGATGTATTCTTCACTAACTCTAAATGTGGAATAAAATATGTGTTTCCTTCAAGCACATTTTGGAGAATGAAAAACATGCAAAAGTATGCAGCAGCAGAACAGCAACCTGCTATTGATTGCAATCAGGCACAAGGCTGAGCATGAATCACTTCTCCTCAACAGCCCAAGCTCCAAGCTGACTCTGCAGGTGCTGAAGGATTCATCACCAGTAAATACTGCTCTTAGCTCCCGCTCTCTCTGATAAGAGCTCTGCCACTACCCTGGCCTTTCCCCGTGCACTGATGACCCCTGCCTGTGCCACAGTTATCCTTAAACCTCTTGGTACTTAAGTACTTGGTACTTGGTACTTAAACCTCTTGGTCTCTTGGTACTGATCATTAACTCCTCACTATGAGCCCTGTGGGAACAAACAATAAACTAAACTCTTTATTCTCCAATAACCCAAACCATAATTCAGTTTTATCTTCATGCTGGCAGATGCCAACAGCTGAAGTTTAATTCAGAAGATTAGGGCTGATGGCATAGACTTTCATCAAATTCATTTTAAAAGCATTTTAACTCATTATCACTGTTAGTAGCCAAAATCTCTTTCAGTGCTGACAAAGACATAATTCCAGTGATTCACTTTAGCTGCCGAAACCTGGGAAAGATCAGACGCTCAGTATCCTCTAATGGTGCAATTAAGAAAAGCTATAAGGACAGCAGTAGCCTTGAGCTCCTCGGCCTGACTGTGCTCTCCAGCAACTGCTCAGCTCCCGGAGGGAATCGCTGCCTAATTAGAAGAGTAATGAAGAGGGGCCACACGGAGCATCCTATCGAGACAATTCCGTAAAGCCCGGGTTAGCAATTCTGAAGGAATTCCCCTGCCTTTTGTGTATGGCTCTGAAATCACATTCCAGCATTGCAATATTCCACCAAAAATCGCAGTCAATCTTCCATGGCTCAGATGTACTATGTTGACTACTGGAAGCAATCCCTGTGGGGGAGTCTAATCTCACTACAAAACTAGCACAGCAATTTAAAGGTGATCAGAATATATATTCCAGATTTTTGTACATGTTTGTCTCAAAGTGCTTCTGCAAAAATGGCACCTGTACGAGAGAAAAATCAAAATATTTTAATTCTTTGTAGTACGTATTCATAACTCTCAAGGTTTATTCTTACAAATGATTTTTAAAAGGTTTTTTTTCTATACTGGTGATAATTCTATTCAGCATTTAGTCAGTGCAGACATATCATAACAAATACCATCTACTAGCAGAAAAACAGTATTAGATAGAAGGCAAAATATTTTTGACAGTTTTATCCCTGAAACTGCAAGTTGTGTTTAAAAAATAAAAGTGACATCATCAGTGAAAACCTACCTTGCAATTTCTAAAGAATACTAAACTTAGGAGGCAATATTTTCTCAGACAGCTTGCAAATACCCATTCCCTTCTCTGATACAGCAACACTAACACAGTGTAAACTGTCACAGATAGCCTTACACAAAATTGGTACACTAGAAGGCCATAACATTCTCTCTGTCTAACAAAATGATTAAACAAGGACACCAACAGAATGAGGATAAACAGATGTCTGGAAGATATATAATTATTAATTGCCATACACCCAAAGTGCAAAATTCCAGTTTCACAGTTTTTGCTGTACTCTCCATAACCCACTATAAAAAAAATGGTAAACTGCCTTTGATAATTAACCTCAAAATTCACCAGAAATGTTAGTCTATCCTTACAAGATAATCATTCATTGAGGAAATTGAGCAATCTCTCCAGCACTCAGGTTGCCAACCAAAAAAGCCTAGGTCAAGGTCAAAAGGCTACACAGTAAAGTTGTTTGATCACAATGGCCAGTACTTTTTTTCCTCAGAGAGTGTAAATAAGAGGCAGCAGTATTGCATTTTGTTCCCAGATAGACACCTGCAAAATCTCCTCTTAAAAAAAAAAAAAAAAAGATTTTACAGATCTAGTCTTAAATCAGCACAGAAAACAGAACACTTTCTGCATCTGGGGCTGTAACTATATGTCAGTAAGCAAATGGCATTCGTACATTCTCTCACAGACCTGCAAGCATGGAATATCTTTTCTGGTACACAGACATTCCTTACTATAAGAACTTTTCTTTTAAAAATATAAAGAGATAGCATTGATCTGTCAATCTGCTAGAAATAACCAACTTTTTACCATGAGCCTGACACAAATAGAAAGCTCTGTTTTAACAGATCGTAGTTCAAAACTTGAACCTGTTTGGGTGCTGGTTAAAAGTCTCGTGGCTTATCCATGACTAAAGAAAAAAATATATTTCAATAGTTTGATCTTTTCAAAGGTATTAAAATGCTAAAATATCTTTTTGATACTGAGATAGGAATTTATAGCTCAAATCATTTGAGAAACAAAGGATCCTAGCTTGCTCTACAAGCAGATTGAAAGCTGTCAAAAATCTTGCGACTCTCAGGTGAACTTTTAAAGTTTAAGCTCCGCTACATTCAGGTCCCAATTATCAAGAACTTGCAGTGATTTCAGGAGAACCAGACTTCCACCCTGATCTCTGACTAGAGAACATCAAGATGCATCGTCACCAGAATGAAGATCTTACTGAGAATAAGCACTAGAAACATTTGTCAACTCAGAAAGCGCATACAGCTTACAGAACATGCAAAGCATCACAACTGGAATGTGGAAGTGCTCCATTTATTTTCAGTTTTCCTATGTCGTAAAGTACTACGCTGTTTCATGAGAAAAGGGGACTACTTTTCCTGTAAAATTTTCAAGATAAAAAAGGCCTCATGAAATGAGTAAATGCTCCCATGCTCTCATCCAGCTAACAGCAAATTAACATTGGCACCTGCTAGACACTAGTTCCATTACAATTAGCTGATAATGGCGGGCTGAGAGACACATCGTGTCTCACAGCCTTTAGGTCCAATATGAAGCTTCAAGAATGATGTGAGCATTTCTCCTGCTTGCATTTGAGAGATGTTTCAGTAGAATTCAATACCATTCAGACACCTTGTAATTAATATTTATGCATCTCAACTTGACACTGGGAAAACAATTTTATAGTCTAATATGTCCCCAGTGATCTCACTTACTTAAAAATGTCTAAATCAGCAATAATGTACTCAAGAAAAATACAAATGCTATTTTAGATATTTTGATACAAATAACTCATTTCATATGAATAATTCTTTTATAAGTTGTATAATGCAAGAGAGAATTAATGATTTTAATACAGAAAAAGTACATAGTTTTAGAATCTTAAAAAAAGTATATCTTAATTTAATGGAATAAATGAAAAATCTCACATTATAAGAATGCCTGAAAAGGGATGAAATCTGAAATAGATCAAATCAAATAGCAAACAAAATCTTATGCACGACAGTCCATTCAGTTTCCCATATACTGGAAAGTAAGAAAATACCTATACCTATATTCCTCTGATTATGCTAGAAAATAAAAATGTCCATGACAGCTGGTATACAATCCTAAAAAAAAAAAAAAATCACTATACTGGTTGAAGTATAGTGAAATATGAGTGACTAAAAGGAAATATGTGGCTAAAAGGAAAAGAAAAAAGTTGAGAAAAGGGATGCAGAGAGGACAAGAGAGGAATTAGATATACTAGTTCATAATGAGCAAAAGAAGTTATCAAAATAAAAATCAATCAACCTCAAAATGCAACACAATAAAATATTGTGTGCCAAAGGGTAACTGGATATGAAACAACAGCAAAGAGGAGTTTGAAAATAAATGATACAAGTGACATTTATAGCAGGAAGAAAAAAAAGGGCATGAGCACGTCTGTCAGTGCCACTATCGCCTTTTTCATCCTGAATCCTGCCAGTGCAAGGATTGCAGGTTTAAATAATTCAAGATGAGAAAGTTGTTCAAAACAAAAACTTATATGTTATAGGACAATAACAGAATGAGAGAAAGAAATTCACCCTGAACAACTTAGCTAGTTTAGTTCAAACTACTTGACCAAAATGGAGGGTATGTATTCCCTAAATTTTTAACCCAGTTGACAGCTACATGGTGCTTTTCAGTCCAAACAAATCACTTTGTGGGGGGGCAGGGAGGGAAACCACTCAACTTACTTCTATATGTTCCTGATCTTATGGTCCATACTAAGACTTGGGGCCACCGCACTGCAGAGACGGAGCCCCACCACAAAGCAACCTACCAACCTATCATGTGCACGCTGAGATCCACAGAGTGGCTGAGGTTGGAAGGGACCTTGGAGATGATCTAGTCTAAACCCCCCTGCTCAAGCAGTATCCACTGGACCACATTGCCTTGGATCATGTCCAGAAGGGTTTGGAAGATCTCCAGAGAAGATTCCACAACCTCACTGGACAGCCTGTTCCAGGGCTCTGTCATTCTCCCTGTAAAGAACTCTTTTCTCCTTATGCTCACAAGGAAATTCCTGTGTTTCATTTTGTGCCCATTGCCTCTCATCCAAAAAACGCACACCTTCAATTCCTATAGGAAGCCTGAAAAACAGCAAGGAATTAAATCAAGTGCCTTCAGTTCTCGGGGTAGTGAGCTAAGCTTTCAGGTCATCCTGACTGTTTCCTCAAGTTCAGAAACTGATCTGTTCATAGCACAGCCAATTTCATCCTTCCTCATATTCTTGCCAAGGGCCAGGACACCTCTGCAGCTCAAGGTACATTACAAGATGTACATCTCGCTATGCAAAAGCTTTGTGGTCGAAGACCTGACAGTTTCAGTGTCCCTCGACATTCACAACCTCCCTCCACCAGGAGGAAGGCGAGCAGAGGAAACTCAGAAGGAAGGAAGCCTAACCTCCACGTAAAAGCGGGCTTATAGGGAAGAAAGAAGAGAAAAAAAATAAAGAAAAAAAATAAAAGAGAAAACCAGACACGCGTGCTAGGAACCACTTTTAACGGCGCACTTTCGCAAGCAGCCCCGTGCAGCGCGCCCCGCCGCAGAGCCAGCAGGGCCGCGCCGGCAGCCGCGCCTTAACGGCCGCGCGGGGGCGTTAACGGCCGCGCCGCAGCGGCGCGGGAGGGAAGGAGGGAGGCGGCGGGGCCGCGCGCCCCAGCCCCTCCGCCCGCCGCCGGGGCAGCGCGGGTTCCTCCTTCCCTCCCGCCGCGCGGGCAGCGCTTCGTGCCCGGCTCCCTCCCGCCCCGCCGAGGTTCTTACTCTCTGCTGGGCGCGCCCAGGAGCCCCGAGCTGCTGCGGCTCAGCAGCTCCTTCCTCCTGCTCGCCTTGGAGGCCATGGCTGCGGGCTCGCCCCGCGTCCGCGGCGTTGCCGGGCGACCTGAGGCGGCAGCGCCAGCGCCGCCCCGCGGCCCCGATGGCGCCAGCCCGAGCGCGGCGCTGCCCTCGCGGCGGGACGAGCCGCGGCGGCGCCGCCATCGCCCCCCCGCGCTCCGCGGAGCCGGCTCGTAAAAACCCGCCGCCGCGGTCCTCTGCGCAGAAAGACGGCGTGGTGAAGGCGGGGAACTGCTGTTTTCCCACTCTTGTGTAGTGTTCCAGGATCCTTCTGAAGACACAACATTGAAAATAGCCAAGGAAGCTACCTTGAAAGAAATGGCATGTTACAGCTATTTTAACCGCAGCGCTCAGTTGCCATTGAACAAGTGAAAAGCATGGGCAAAAAAACAACCCATCTGAAACAGGGTAGCATTCTTCACTCGCTGCTGCTGCCTACAACTACATTAAAAGCAAGCAAAATGCTCCTAGTCCTTGGGTTTGGGGAGATTCCAGGGGAGATCCCTTGTTTTTGTTTCAAAATAAAAGGAGTAATTAACTCCTGATAATGAAGGCTATAATTACTAAAGTGAATATAAATTCCACCAAGGTAAGCTAATCTTTGCATCTATCAGCTAACTCAAGGGCTCTGCAGATAACAGACTTTAACTAAGTGGACTTTTCACTAATATTCCCCCATATTTCTATTTTCTAAATTATTCAACCTATTTGCTATTTCTCAGTCTGTAGTAGATGAGCAATTCCTGCTAGAATCAGACCTGCTCACTCAGTCTTATTCAAGCCAAGTCTATCAAGAATATGAATATCAATGAAAATTTGTCAAGTCACATCATGAGCAGATCAAAAGATAAAATGAAAAATATGCACAGCTGTAGTATCTCAAGGCTTATTTTAGACAAATATCAGATCTTGATTTATATCAAGATGACAGAAGGCCAGATGTATTTTCAAATTTGAAAGTGGAAAATTCTTCAGTATCTTCACATTTCCTTCAGCACTATGTCCAAGAGCATCCATTTTAAATAAGGTACCTTGTGACACTTCTCACTTGAAGACCCTGTAGCTATTTCAGGTTTGTGTGCTTATTGTCAAACTGAGCAGCTAGTCTCCCTCCAGATGATTATGCTATCAAACAGTGATCAGGATATGCAGATGAATAATGGCAAGGTGAATTTAAAAAACCAAGTGCTTTAGCATCCGTGCAGGTCCTGGGCTCTGGGGGATGCCAGAGATTGTGGAGTCGCCACTGTCCATACTTGCAGACCCAGACAGACATGGCTGAGCAACCTGCTGTGACAGGGGGCAGTTGGACTAAGCAATCTCTAGAGGTCACTTCCAACCTCAGGGATTTTGTGATTATGGGAAGCTTTCCATGAAGAAAAAAAAAAAAAAAAAAAAGGAAAAAAAAAAAAAGCAAGGCCATAGAGCAGCTTTTGTAAGAATTGTAGAAACAAAGGCTGTTAACCTCAAACATGAAGGAAAAAAAAAATCTCATGATACCGTATCTCATTCGATCTTAGCAGGGACATGAGTTATCTAATATTGCAGTTGCCTTAGGAAGGTACCAACTCACATTACTGCTTCCAGATAGTGTTTTACCATTATATTCTCTCTGCTGGAGCACCTATTGATTAAAAGGTTACAATACTGCTCCCACACCCCATTCTTCACCCAAAGGTCGTTTGGGGGCAGACAGTCAGCCACCGGTAAAATACTCAGCAGGTATCCAAGCTCAGTTTAAATGTGCCAATACCATCCAGTTTCACAGGACCACTCAAAACCCCATATTTAACTTTAAGCCAAAGTGTTTTCCCATACTGGGGCTTATGCTTTGATTCTCTCAACTTAAATATTGGGGTAACCAAGTTGAGAAAAAACAGATGTAGCTCAGAACTGAGCAGTGCCATAAGCCCTTATTTCATAAGTTTCCATTGGTGATTCATGAAAGGAAAATCTTTCTATATCAGAATGAAAAACATCTTGACTTTCAGCTGCTGTGAAAACCCTAATGTAAAGCTTGCAATAAGATTGCTAAGTAAATATTTTAAAATATGACTAATATTTCAAAGCCATGAATAAAACCATGAACAGGTATAGTGATAATATACCTGGTAATAATAAGCTTCCCCTCCGCCTCCTTTATTTCTTTCCCCTTCTTCCTAGGAAGGTATGTTACTCCCTACAGCAGTCTTATTCCACACCTTCAGCCTTTATTCAGCAATAATGACAATAATCTAACTGCTACCATAGCTAGCTGACTAACTCTTATCTAATTGTGCTTAAAAAACAGTAATCAAAGGGGGAAAAAAGTATTTTTTCCTTAAGCCACTGAATACTAGAAGCCAGTGATGCTGCCTCACTAGATGCTAGTGAGGCAAAGCACAATTAATAAGTTTCTGGTGAAGTAGTTTGCCTGTACAAATAATTATAGGAGCTTTAGCATATAAACTGGCCAGTACTATCCAGAGAGGAAAGACTAGAAGCTCCTTGTGCACAACACGACTATTTCAGTATGACTGAGTCATGCTCCCCACAGAACTACCAACCTAATGTAAAATCACTTGTTCAGGCTACAGTAATCTAAAGTTTACACATAATAGGGGAAGGACAGGTGGGAGATCAGGCACTTAACCACACCAGTACAGTGTAGCATTTAAAGCATTTACTGCATTGTAAAAATAATATAACCAAAGATACTTAGACACATTATGAGCAATGGAGATGGCCAGTGGAGCCCATGTACCATGCTACCAAGCTTCAATAGCCCCCACACAGACAGGAAAATGGCCTGGCCCCCATAAAACTGACATTTCACACTGTAAGACCTAAAGAAATGGAGCAGCAGGGGACCCTTGTTCACCTGATGGAGATAAATCATCAGCTTGCTTTATGTGCTGTAAGTGTAAAACAAGTGATGTTTGGCATTTTTTGCTCACTTTATTGCCCGAAGTTAAACTGCCTAAGCTTCAAATTTTTTGTTTAGTTTCTTTTAGGGTTAGCCTACTGCTGGATCAATTCCCCGATTCACCCACTGTTACGTTGTCTCACATAACACTACTGCCAGGAAACAGGAGAGAAAGTGACAGTAGCAGCACAAGGGAAGAAAATAGATCTAAGCAGAAACCTAGTGACCATGTAATTAAAGCTTTCCCCACCCCCCACATCCCTTCCAAAAGGAAAAAAGGACTTCATCTAATAGCCTACAAAACTTAATTGCATCATTTTTCTTTGCTAATGGGTGATCTCAACAAGCCTGCTTTAAATACAATCTTTTCATTGGCACTTTTGATATTACTTTGTTTTTTTACATATAGCTCTTCTTGAACCTTACCCTGCCTCAGCCTCTCAACTATGTCAAAAGTAGCATAGACCACTGTAGTTGGACAGTCCTGGCCACTCTACATACACATAAAGAACACAAGCCACATACAGAACAGGAAAAGTGTTTGCACATTGCAGTAATAGCTTAAGGAGAAGTTTAAACATTCTTAAAACTATAATCTGTACAGAACATTAGCCCATGAGACAGCACTTGCCATCAATGCATTAGAGTACAGTCTAAAGAGCTCCAGAACTGGTCTTCATTCAAGACCTGCTATTTTCAAGACATCTTTAACATTT
Organism: Tinamus guttatus; assembly: GCF_059628265.1. Lineage (NCBI taxonomy): Eukaryota > Metazoa > Chordata > Aves > Tinamiformes > Tinamidae > Tinamus > Tinamus guttatus. Next base: position 2,974,391 of record NW_028289250.1, read on the forward strand.
GATAACTGAAAGCACAAGCTGGTTGGTTGGCAAACAAACAAACAAAAAACCACACACACACCAAACCCACCACCACCAAAAAACACTTTACTCTTCCATTCGCCATTCCCCAATAAGGTATTTAATAAATGAGTATCTGAACATAGTTAGACTAGCTTTGTGTAGTATATTTAGATACACGAACAGGCAGAAGTAGTGGCATGCTTTTCCATAAGTGAGCAGCTTTGCATAATAATGCATGTGTCTAATAAATATAATTTCATGCTATTGTTGCTTCAAATACATACATCTTTGGTCACCAGTTGATACTGTATGTTTTGATCTCCTCCAGTGATCAAGCTATACACATGCCCCTGCTGCCAGTTACTGACTTTGTGCAGTTATGTTTAAAAACAGTATGCCTGGGAATAAGTGGCTTTAAAAAGTCAGCTTACAGTTCAAAGCCACTCAGTGATTGGACAGGGATATTACTTTCAGGTTAGGTAAAAGGAGTGACAACCCAAGACAGTAAATAAGGAACAGGCATGGGGCAGTTTTCTTTCTGAAGAAATACAAGTTATTGATGAGTTGCAGCCAACCTTTAATGCCCAGTAACTCTGCACAAGCCTAATGAGGACAGGTTCTTCAGTAGTACACGAGGAGAGGATGAGACACCATGGACAAAACGAGAGAATCAAATTAAGAGAAATATTCAGTGAGGAAAATCAAGTATTGGAACAGCTGTCCAAGGGCTGTGCAGTCTGTATCATATTATGCAGTCTGGTCTCAAGTCCTCATCACACTGGACTGATCTCAGAGCTGACCTTGCCTGAAGTCAGAGGCTGAATTAGACAGTCTCTAACCTCTTTTCAATGAAAATTATCCTATGATCCTAATCCAGCTAAAATCCAGGTTTAGCATATGCCGAGCTTTACTATAATAAAGGTCTTTGATACAGCAGCCACTAGGGAAGAAAAAAAAAACATTTTTCAAATGCCAGTGAAACATTTATGTATAGAATAAGTTAACAAATGTAAAGCTTTGAGCTCTGAAAAGCACACATCGACAATAAGATGCCCAAATATATTTATTTGTCTCTTAAAAATGTGTTCAGAAGACAGACAAGAATTTCTCAATACATATTGAAGTATCAGTCTGGCACAACTCACGCTTATGTTTAAACACCAATACCATTAGGCCAAGCAAGCTAGGATTCCAGAAGTCAGTGGCAGTCAAGGCAACAGGACTTAAGAAGCCCTTAAGATAAAAGGGAACTTCAAAGCTTCTCAGACAACCAGAGCCAGAGTTCAAGAAAATATGCCAGAACTGTAAAAGCAAGTCTCTGCTCCCTTTTGATCTTCCCCTGCTGCCAGAAACGCATGCAAATTATAACAACAACAAAAAGTTGAAGCATCTCAGTATACTGGGTTACAGGCTGATAAACCAGTTCACCAGCTCTAAGTAGTCAGAAGAGTGCAGCACTGTTCTAAAATTGAAAAGTTAGAGTTTGGGGCTTTTTTGACTCGTTATCACAGGACAGCAATTTTATCTACTTTTTGCAGCTCTTGCTGGTTTCCAGTGTTAGTGCATTAAAGTTTCTGGATATTTATTTCTCCATGTGTATATGGGTGAGATTATCACAACTGTGCCCACTGCACAACTGTATTTTTAATGTGTTAAAGTATGGCATAGTATCCTTAACAGTTGGAGATAACAACAGAAAAGTATCTCTAATGTTTCCCCCCCTACATTTTGTTCTTACTTAGTGGCAAAATCTGCCATCTACTACTCAGTCATGGTGAACACACTAAGGAAAATGTCTCCTCTTATTGAGGATCAGCTATTTCTACCCATTTCAAGATTTTGATCCAGGAGAATTAGCAACGAGACAGACCCTCATGGTGAGGATAATAAATAGGGACAAGTGCAAGTGACAAGTCAGGTAAGAGGGGGACATCACTTGTGACAAGGGGAAAAAATTATAGCAGAGGTATAAGTGCTTATTCAGTTAAAAGCATGCTGAGTGAGTCCTATTTGGAATATACCATGTCCTAGAAGGAAACTAGATATCAAATTTTGCCTTTGTTCCTTTATGGGAAAGTGTAAACACTACCTCATGTTCTCAAGTAGGAAATTACTCAGATGCAGCCACTCAAGAAAGTAGAACAATATCACTCACCACATACTCAGTTCCATGCTAAACAAGAATATGTTAACACCCACAATTATCACCTATTCCAAGAATACCAGGCACCCCATGTGGATTGTCACAACGCAGCACCATAGCAGCTGTGTGATTTAAGGAACAGTCTTGCTGCTCATTCCATCATGTTCACACTGAGCATTGGTAACATCAGCAGCACTGTGATTTACTCTCCGCTTTCAATGGGTCTAGGTCCAGTTTTGGTTTCCCCATGTCATTCTCTTCATTAGGAAAGGTTTTGTAGTTCGCAAGGATGTTTTCCACCAAGAATCGAGCTGCTTCGTCTATGTTGATGTTATCCTAAAAGTGTTGAAGGCAAAGAAGTCAGATCTTTTAAACCAAGAGCACACATACTCAAGAGCTGGCCAAATGCAAACTCTTCTACACAGTCTAATAGTCTTGACATAAATAGCTTAAATAGATCATTGCTCATGCACTTGCTTCTGCAAAAAACTACTAGAAAGAAATTGATAAAAAGGTATTCACCTTTATAACATATAGGATACTTTGACTTTAACCTGCTAGGTGGTCTAGAGATGAGTGTCACTTGCATTGGAAAACTAGCAAGTACTATAGTATCTCTGCAGCAGGAAGAATAGTAGGCAATCACACAATTCATAATAGCGTTCCACCTGCTATGGCCTTTTTCTACCTTTGCTACAGTTTGAATGCACTTACTTATCTAAAAGGATGTTTTTCCATCAACCTCAGAAACCCAGCTGAAATCAGGGTGCCTCACAGAGCCACTCTTCAAAGCATGCATAAGATGTAAAGTATAACACCAATCATCCTCAAGTTGTATGCCAGATACCTAGAGCTGCATTTCAGCAGGATACCTCAGATGGGCTCTTAGCTACAGCCTCTGCACAGGCTGGGCTGCCTTTTACTTTACCGTTGGGTAGCCACTTTTGGAACTACTTTTATCTTCACTGTCAATGGAGATACCAAACCAATGCACTATTCAGTCTCCGTAAGCGGTGACACCACAAATATGTTCCCATGACCTAGTCTTTAAGCAGTTGCTGTTGTAGTCTGAAAGCTTGTGATTGTCAGGCAGAAATTGCTTTTGGGGGTTCACAGATAGATACTTTTCCCTGGCCATGATGGGGGAAGATTCTCTTCCTACTGGGCAGATGTTCATAAGATTTCTATGAGTATTTATATTCTGTGCAGTTCTACTGCCTAATCCACACCTAGTGGACAGTAACATGACAACTAGACTGAATATTCAAGTATGAATTGTTGATGGTGATACACAGGAGTGTTAAGTGCAGCTGAGAAGTTGTACAGCTGTTGTACAGAAGTTTCAAGGAAGACAACCTGTAACAGAATATTAAGGAAAAAAGGGTCCTTTTAGTAAACTATTCTTTCTGAAGAGCAGAAGGGCAAGTTTGAAAGTTAATATTCAAACAAGTAATTAGCTAATTTAATTCCTGCCACTGTGTACTCTTCTCCCTTTTTAAGGTGTGGTCAGGAAGACATTTGTTACTTTCTTCTTACCACATTCCTCTTGTGGATCTTTTCTTCTTTTAAAGAGTTATCTAAGCATAATGAGGTGCCAGAAATGGCTTGCACTTACAAAAACAGAAAACACTTTGTGCCAATTTATCTCAGTAGTAGTTCAAGGAAGTGGGCAAGCCAAGGGAAGAAACAGACCTTGTGATTCAGTATATATGCACAAATTTAGACTGACTGGGAATTTGGTCTGTTGGGCACAATTCTAAAAGCGAAAGGTTGCTCTAGATGAGGAAAACCAGGTTTTAAGAAATCATCTGACTCCATTTCTGGCTGAACAGTAAGCTTATAAGCATGCTAACCGGGTTTGTAGAGTAGAGTAGACTATACAATATATATACACTCTAAGCTATGAGTAAAACAGCTGTCTACCTTAGCTTAAGTTACTTTGCCAAAAAATTTGTTTTTCCCCAGTTCAGTTTTGCTACTATGGAGATGCTGAATAGAAAGTAGAAAGATGAATTGGTGGAATTATGTAGCTCAGTAATACAAATAAGCAAATAGCTTGCTTGTTTTGGGAGTCTTAACATTTTCTAAGTTGATCTTTTCACTGTTGCATGTAAGCTTCAGTTAAAGATTATTCTTTGACAGTTCGATCAGTGTTTAGTAGTCCTAACACCTAAACGTGCTGATCCTTGACACAAGCATGATCTTAATACTCATTCAAGTCAATTAATTCAAGGTTGCTAGTTAAGTTCAGAGCTAACCTTAAGAATTGCATCTTAGTCTTATCTTAAAAAAAGTTGCAAGTTTTCCTCAGCAGTAAAATAATCCACACATCAATTTTAACTTCAACAGTTCAGGTCTCCAGTGATTAGCAGTTCCTGCACCCAAGGAATTTAACATTTTTAAGGCTCACCTTGGCAGAGGTTTCAAACCACCCAACGAAGCCGCCTTCTCTGCAGAATTGGTCCATTTGAGAGAGATTCTGGCTGCCATCCTTTTTCTGATCACACTTATTTGCAAGAAGAACTGCAGGGATGGGACTGCCATTGGGAAGTAGCACTTTACTGTCCAAATCATGCTTCCATTTTGAAACAGCCTCAAAAGTGGAGCCTCTTGTGACATCAAAGACCACAAAAGCCCCAACTGCCTCTTTGTAGTACACTCGTGTCATATTTCCAAAACGCTCCTGGCCTGAAAGACAGTGACAAAGCATTCATTTTTAAGCAACAACTGCAGTAGAGATAAACGCATTTCAGTGCCAGGTTAGTAAATATGAGTCTAGCATTTAGAAGCACTTCCCCAGTTTATAGAATATAGCCCTACGGCTGCCATCCTGTGTCAGCTCTTAGTGAGCTATTATGCATGCCATGCATGACAAGAATCAGATACCCATTGCCTTGCATTTCCAATACTATTTCACTTTTTTTTTCCTTATACTTACTTGTGAAGTAGCATTCTATAAGAGAAAAAAAAATCATGACTAAATACTACCAGCACAACTGCTCCCAAGTCTTCCCCCCCCCCCCCCTCAGAGAAAGCTCCTACATACCTGAGGTAGTAGCTTGGTTTTTTCGTATAAAACCTGTAATGTATTTCCCATAGGGATAAGCTGAGAAGGAGTTCTACATAAGACTTTAGTTTCAGTTTTTGAGTTTGAGACTCTCTGGAAGTCAAACCATAGGCTTCAAACTACAGCAAGCAGTCACAGGATTTGGTGCAAGATTACCAAGAGAATAAAAGGACAGTTATTCACAACAAAAAAGCCTCCATATTCTAAGGAGCAGAAAGATCAAGCCCCCACTCTGTGAGTAAGGCTTACAGCTGCGGTACCAGAAGGGCAACATTTGTCTTGTAGCAGAGCAGAAAATAAGACCGACAGATCAATCTCCTCAGAGAGTCCTGACCAAGGGAGAGGCCACTGCGAGGAAGGTTGTTATAACCAGGCACTTTGGGAAAACACACAAGCTGAGGTTGATTGAGATAGCTTTTCTCCTTATTGTATGGTACAACAGTGCTTCCAGTGGGAAAGCAAACCCACAACAGAACCACACTTTGCTTTGAGACCAGTTTGTGCTCTAAAGCATCCACTTGAAAGAAATGCTCCAGCTCTTCAGGAGAAGTTTGAACTTCCAGCTGGTTTGTTGACAGAAAAAGTTATTTGCTCTTACACTAAAAGTTTTACATTTGGAATAACATTAAGACATACTCTTCTGTACTTTAAACTTAGGTGAACGCAGATAAAAGTCCATAGGCCCATAAAAATGCCTACTGAATTTCAGTTTTGCATGCAAGGGTTTGATATTCCCTTCCCTTGAAAACCACTTCTGTTATTTCAAATTAATGCCTTTTGGTAGCCCAGATATGCTCTAGTATGGAGTGCTCCTCTGTTCTCAAGTAGTCCAAATGTCATAAGCTTTTTTAAATTACATAGAGAACTGCTTTCACCTTATTTGCATGCATTGATATTAGACTTGACCCCCATGCTAGTTTATGACTGCTTTTTATATTATCTGGTGTCTTATAAGGAAGTGACTGTTCTTTTTATTAATCTAAATAAAGAGATAGCGGAACATGGCTTGCCTAAGAAGGAAAAGATTTTTTGCAATAGGTACCCAACATAAGGCGGGAAGAGAGCATCCAGTACTAACTGATGAGACTTTCCATACAACCCAGTTACTACCAACAGTGCACATGCTTTAGGCTGAGCCTCCCAAGGAAGAAGCAAGAAGATTCTTGCCAGCCTTTTGAAAATTTGATAGGACTTTCAGGCAAAGCTCTTGCAAGTGCTTTTCTGCTTGCAAAAAGGAAAAAAGCTCATACACAAAAGCAAACTATAGAATATTTTACTCCTCTAAAGTCTGCCAATTCTGTTTCAAACTCTAAAATGACCATGCCCTGCTCAGCCAGTGACTTGTCACCCCCCCTTCCCAAGGAGGGCAGAACTTTTGTTGTCTCCTCACATGGCAAAATGATTAACATTGAGCAGTACATAAGGTAGATCAGACCCCCAGAGGGAAAAAGGATAAAAGTGATCAGAAGAAATTAAGACTTAAACTCAGGGTACATAGAATCATGAAAGGAAGGGGATGGGAATAAAGCTACTTACTTACAGCAGCACTGCAGAAAAGACATTATAGGATTAAATACAGTGGTAGGTCTAGTTCCTTGACACAAGCCTAATGGTACCAGAAGGGTATCCATACATATTTGAGGGAATGACTGGCTGAGCTATAGAACAGCCCTTGACATTAGTTTTTTTAAGGATAGGACAGTGGCCACATGCAATACAGAGTTCTGCATTCTCTAACCACATAGTTTTCACATCTAAATGACTCAGCGCACTTTGTCACCTTATTTTCCAGTAATTGCAACAACATTAAGTAAAATAATTGCATAATGTCATACATGGGGAACTAATGCAGTTCCATGCTGCAGAATCATAGCAAGTAAGTTTAAATTAAACTATCAGTGCTTAAGAGCTTTTCCTTATTTTCCAACTTACATTTTAGAAGAGCTAAAGTTTAAGAGCTAGAAGACACACACACACAAAAAAAATTATAGTCAGTTCTATTACTTCTCCACAAAAGTTAAGGCATTTAAAAGGACAACAAAAGGTTATCACAAATTTCAGAAAATACAAGCCTTTTCTTGAAAAAGAGTTAAAAGTTCCTTACAGCCATCTTCCCCAGCCTAAGGAATAAGCAAGGGAGTCCCATTTATCATGGCAGTGAGACTGATCATTGTGCCAGTTTTGTTTTAGTTAACGGTAGCTACCCTGTGCTAACATTATTCTGCTCCTAGCTCCTGTTTGAATTGATGAAATAGATTTAGCAATCACTTCTGAATCTATCATGCTATTAAGTTTCCTTCTCCCAAATTACTTACCATACTTAAGGGTAGAATTAAGTCTTAAAGACTGCTATGCATACAAGCATAAATCGTAAGTAATGTAGAACAAAACTGTCAGTCTAGAAAAAGCTTCTGCAACTATTTTTGCTATGGAAGCGAGTTTTGTCTTAGCCTGTTCTACTGTTGGAATTGACAAGAAACTCACCTACCTTGTAAAAGCTAAGCTTAGTCAGTTCTGAAACCATGCAGCTCTGAGAGAGAAAGCAGATTTTAGTTACATGTAAACCCTTAAAGGGTATCAGAAGTAATACCACTGGACAAAATCTAAAAGAGAGTCGCCAATGAGACCAACTACCAAAAATCTTTCCAAACATGGATCATTAAAAGATAAGCAGGAAGATAACCCAAGGGTTATAAAACCCCCCAAACTGGAAGAATGATGGAACAAATAATTTCTTTTGCTTAGCTCATGTTAGCTGAGGTCTTCTTTGACAAGGTAATCAGCTTAATGGATGGTCAGAAAGTGATATTGGACTATCTGATGTGGAGCTGTCAAATTTATTGGTCTTAAAACAAGTCAAACTGAATCCAGACTGAAATCACTCCCCCTAAAAAAGCAAGTGCACAGCTAGCTGAAGAATTTTACTTCAGAGTTGTTTGCTGTCAACTGGAAGAGCACTGTTTAAGAAGTTTTGCAATTCTCCTCTGAATCCAATAATAATGAATTTTCTGGTAAGTAGTGAGGAATTCTCAAATACAAATAAGACCAAGCAGTTACTGCTAGCATTTTGTCCTTTGGAGTGATAAAACTCAGAGCTCAGTTAATTTAAAAGTCAGTTTAAGTTCAATAGAAAGTAAAGGAATATTATATAAAGATACATAAAATAAAGCCAAGATATCTACCAGCATTACAGCAGTTTAAAGAAAAAAAACAACAAAACACCCACAGCATAATCAAGAGACCTAGGGGATCAAAAATTGAGCAAGTTAAGGTACATTGAAATTGCATCCTGCTAGGGTGTTTGAGATACTGTTTTTCTGTCAGCAGGTAAACCTCAAATACAGTACTCTATCCTGCAATGAATTTGATACTTATTAAAACACACCAGATAAGTATAACAAACAGCTTAATTCTGTAAATAAATAAATACTCTATCAGAGAGAGAGCTCTTTCTCAAAGATCAGCTGTTCTACATGAACATAGTCAATCCTAGTTATTCTAAAATTCAAGAAGTATCAACACCAACAGCAAGACTCCTTATAGGCTTCTTGGCTCATAGTTAAAATGCTTAGATAAGCCTCTCAGATGCTGAGCGATTTTACATTTGCTTACCATAAGATGGTTACAATGACTACACAAATTGATCTTCACTACACAAACCTCAAGATCAATATTTAGCAAGTTATTTATAGATCTGTGCCCCAAAGTTGATATAGCTTTTCTCCAAATTCTTCCTTTTTGCTGGCTACAGCAAATTTCTCTAAAGGCAGCATAACACACTGCTATACCGCCAATACTTCTAGTATTCAGCACACTACTTACCAACAACATAGCAGAAGAACTGAGGGAGCTAGTAACGGTATACTGGGATACCAGTAAGCTTTTTTAAAGCAGTTGAGGAGAAGTTTGATATAGCCTTTTGAAAACTCAGTAAATATCAGCACTGAACTATTGATATGCAGTGCGAAAAGGGAAAGAATGTTAAGCTATATTTCAGTGCATTAGGGATGGAATATTTGGTGTACATGCATGAACATTGTAGTGCAAATAAATATTCTGCAAGAGCAATATAAACATAGTCATTAGAGGCCATCTAAAGAAATAAAGTTAAAAAAATAGAACTCAAATTTTAGCACAGTCTCAGCAAGGCTGGCACTATGCTCGGTAGCACCTGTCTCCCGTAGAGGAGCCTTAGAATTAAGTACCTCTTATTTGAAACCAAAATACCCAGCTCCCAGGCCAGAAAGTTATACAAATCAGCTAGATTATCAAACTGACTTAGAAATACTAGGAATAATGAGCAGCAACCTTAGTTTATACCTAAACAGTCCCTAGACAGGCATCTCTGCTAATCTCTTCTGAGGGCAACCTCCCACCACCACCACCTGGGCTTTGGTTCATATGTACAGACTGCTCATGGTGTGAAGCGACTTCCTCTTGGCAGCAAACATGCTTCACACCTGGGACAGGCAACTCACAGGGCCAGACTAGCTCTAGCTGGACTGCATGCACCATGGCTATCAAGTCCTCACTATCAGCCCTCCCTTGGCCATTCTGCTTGCTAAGGTAGACAGCACCTCTGTTCTGTTCCTAGCTCCAAAACTACAAGTTAGTTCTTTCGAACAACTGTTCTGGTCTCTGGTTCTCTGAATTTCTGGAGTCAGATTTGCACACAGCAAAGTTATGAAACATCTGAGTGGCAGCTCCTTATTCTTGATTCCAACAGTTTACTAGATTTTTCAGTGGGGGTAAATCAAAGAAGCATCCAAATCACTTGACATGCAGCCCAGCCCTGGCATTGCAATATAAGCAAGTTTTACAGAACTTAGGACCACTGCCTCTTAGGAACTGTAAGCAAGAACACACCACATGTGCAACACCCTGAGGGTGCATCTCCCAGTTCTCCAGACACCAATGTGCATTTTAGCACTACAAGGATCAAATGAGAACCAGTTGTGACTCCTTTGGAGATAGATATTAATATGGTACTGACAAGGCACTACTACTGACAGTATTTTACCTGAAACCTGTGCAGGTCGACCCAGAAGTCTCACCCTATTAGACAGGCTTCTGCTCAAAGCAGGAAGTAGGTTAACCAAATCACTATCAGTGTAACAGGACATCCCAAGTATGACACATGGGGAGCAACTTTAGATGACTAGAATAGACAGCCTGTGCTAGAGAATGTGAGACAGTCGGTGCTAGATCTCTCTCTCGCCTCCTCATCCTTACTGTTTAAGCTATCTGTGCAAAGTTGCTAAGCATGTAGACTACAGAGGTGTTGAACTGTACTTCCAGCTCTAGCAGTTAGTAGGAACCTGCAAGAGTTATACAAAATGCACATCCAGCCTGAGCCTTGCTTTCCTCTGTTATGCAAGTCATATTTGGGATCTGTGGTTCTGCTGACAAATGCCAAGACATTTAAAGCAAGAGCTTCAATAATATTTTCCTAGATTAGACAGTACTAAAACCAGTTTCTGACTTCAGCTCTCAGCTTCTAACATAGAAAACAGCCTCAAACCCTTTTTTTTTTTTTAAATTAACTGCTAGTGTCCTTTCTTGAGGGGGGGAAGATAATAAATGCTACTAACCACTGGATCAACCTTCTACTGACAGTGTTCCACATGTCACCTAACTATATAGCCATTAGTGCTCTGCCTACTTTATACAAGAATAGATCTGCAGAGAAACAGCCTGTGCTGGAGACCTGTCACCCACAGTATACACAGCAGCATAGGCAGGAAGATTTATCCTGGACCACTGCTAGTCTAAGACAAAAATACGTTCAAAGTATTAAAAGGACGCTCATGCTTTGGGTTTAGATTAATCCAAAAGAAGTCTGCCTATTATAATCCACAACCATTTCATAAATGAAATTAAGGCACAACAAAGCCAGAACAAACAGCTATTTTTTCCAGACATATTGATATAGACAGTTTCTTCTGCTTCCATTTGAAGCTCAGCTTATGAAGTTTATTAGCTTTTCTCCCAGCCCTCAGCTTCTTAACTGTAATATTGAAGAGCAGAAGCTTCACCTGGAGAGGTATGGTCCTTGTTAGTGTTGATCACAAAAGGCTACTTCCTATCTTTGGGTTTCATATTATAATAAGACTTCTTTTCTTACCAGCTAGGTTTTCCTTTAGACCATAGAAATAATATCCTTATTTCTACTATGGAATAATAGGAAAAACAATGAAACCAAAGCTCCCTAGATATTTCTGTTAATTGCACGAGTTCTTCACTTACACAAGTTATTTGGGCAAATCCCTTTATGATGCTAACCAGCTTTCCTGCATAAAAACCAGGAAATCACATGCTGTCTCAAAAAAATACTGGATACTAACATTCACTGCAAGTCACTGTAGCAGTTCAGGTTCATTATTTTGATTCTTTATATCAAATTCTGAAGCTTCCATTGCTGACCTCAGATTCAATGTTGTTTCATTATAAAGTAGTAGGAAACAGTTTAAAAGGTCATTGTGCAACATAGGCTGAATCTAAATAGTTTAGTTACCCATATTTTCACAAGCATTTAGATGAATCACTTCGATCCCTTTCTTTACTATTGTCATACTTTACTCCAGTGAAAGACAGGCTTTTTCTATTCCCTAGAAGTGAAGCAACAGGAACACTGAAGCCCAAGTGCTTTCAAGTGCTCCTGCTTTCCATAAGTAAAGTTGGTCACTTAAGTGGCTACACAGGATATCTGTAGTAGAACAAGATGAACTGCAGATGGCTGCAAGTTTGTCCACTCCTGCATCTGTTTATTTCCCATGGTCTTGAGGCAGACCTTTTACCATTCTCAGAGTAGTAAGTGCATTCACAACCTGATATCATCATGATATCATAGCTATGTAATATTTGAACCTTGGTATCCCCTATGTGCTTTGTGTTTTATACTACACCAACAGAAGGAATTAGTCATCTCCTAGAGTAGCTTTTAATCATGACAGAGAGCCTTAAACCTGTGTGCAGTGAAGCAGCCTGTCAGCAGGCAGTGGGCTGCAGACAACAGCTTTCCAAATTCCCTCTTGGTGCAATGGCTATTCTGATGTAGTCCCCATCCCAGCAGATGGGAAAGGGCACCATCTGCTTTCACAAGCATATGAAGTTTGTACAAAAACTTCCTGAACAACTGCACTGCTCAGGAAAGCTTATAGAAAAACTGAGAATCTTTTGTTGCCATCCACAGCCTTGCTTTGAAGGCTGAGAATTAGTCCCCAGCAGCCTAACAATTTGTCTAAATTTAGAGGAGGACTCTGCACTTAGGGTTCAGCTGGCTTTGTCCAGCATCAAGTGCATTATATGTGAAAGTATGAGTAATCTACTTAGCATTAGAAAGTTTTACACATTTGTTTCTACTTGCTTTGCTTACAGTTTGTATAGAAAGAATTTGAGCAAGAAAGGAAGTTCCTAACTAAATGCTAGATTTCTGTCCCCAGTCAAGTACAGTTCAAGGCTAAGTAATTTCTAACTAGACATTAGACACAGCCTGTATGAGAACCCCTCCTACATTGCCCAATTAGGAGCAGCAACAGCATGAATGGGTAGTTCCTACTTTTTTCTAGCTAGATGTATTCAAACATGTCCTCCACCAGAGCTGAGTTATTTTGTGCCTTCTACTCCCTAATCCATTTCCTCTGGTTCACTGTCATGCAGTCAGGGCCGTGCTGTATGCTTAAGTGATGTTGCATGGCCCTACAGTGTTTTGTAAGACACAGGAGAACAATTCTAAAGTCAGTTTGTCTCAAGAACTTTATCACGAGACTGAAAAAATGTTAATCTCTGAAACTGTAAATGTGTCATGGCACATTATGTGTGACAGGAATTCAGTGTCAACTTGCTGCCACATTGCTCTACTCTACCCAGCACTCTAATCTGGGAGTGTTTAAACAACAAGTTCCCATACTCTGTTTTATTCTTTGAAGATCTGCTAAAATCAGCACAGCAAGGAATATTGTTTTGGCTCTGCTACTAATCTAGAAGCTATCTCCACAGAAAGAGTAAGAGACTTTCTCTGGCCAGAAGTAGGATATATTTCTAAACAAGCCCTATGGTAACCTTGAAATTCTGTTGTGCTTCAGAGTAATCTTACCACGTCTACCTTACCCTCTGCACCTCCAGAGGAGAGGAAAGCTTGTACTATCTAATGCTTTACCACAGACAGATTGAGAAGCACGTTATACTTTGTTGTATAAACAGCAATATGTGTGACTAATAGTCACAAGAATTGTCCAAACTATACAAATAGAAGCTTTATAACTGGAAATTATCTCCCAGAGACAGGATAGCACACTTCAGAAAGCTGAAACTAAGCACTTGGAGCAGTGGCTACAGCTATCCTGCAAGACTGAATTTCGGCAAAGGGTCTCACATTGGAAAACTGCATTCTTGCTTGCTGTTCAAGTACAGAAACTTGTTTTGCACTGGGGCTGTGGGAGCCAGTCATGCACACTGAGAAAACTGAATAAAAGTTAATCAGATACAGTCACAAAGATAACCTTTGAACCTGATATTGCTGCAAGAAGTGTTGATAAAAGCAGATTTGCATTTGTGTACAATATATACTTTTAGCAATGTATTACTGCCCACACCCAATTTGGTTCCACAGGAGAATGCTCTTGACAAACACAGACTTAAGCAGCTAGTAACTAAACTTGTTAAACATGAAAGGCAAGAATTTAGCCACTACTTAATTCAAAAAAAAAAAAAAAAATCTTAACACCCAATAAAAAGTTAATGGATTTTTGCACCATTTCTAGCTTTAGTGCTCTATAATTTGATCCAAAGGTTAGTATTATTGAGCTGTAAATGTTGTTTCTCTTCTGCTTGCTGCATAAAAGAACACAGGTATTATAGTTTCCATTTAAGGTAGAATTTATATATCCCTTAAAACAAAATGCATCCCACCCTTTATCTGCACTAGAGAACTACAGAAATATTTTCACTGATCTTTCAGCAAATGCATAGCTTCTGCTAACATGGTTATCTATTTGGAAAAATCAGGTGGAGATTCAGATTCACTCATCCCATAGCAATTACAAGCTCATACATTAAATGATATTTCCAAGTATCAAGTGCTTCCTTGTCAACAGAAGCAGTTCTCAAGATCAATACAACAATCTTTATGCTTTAAGCATGATAAACCACTTCATTTTCAGCAGAAATTAAGAGTGCTTGCAAACTCAATACATCAGTCTAAGCTTTACACAAGGCTTAAAACACTCCACACCTTTAGCAATATTTCTTCTAGAATGCCTAAAAAAAAGTCTTGTAAATAATTTCTGAGGTTATTACCAAGAAGCTCTTTCAAGCCTACCATTTACCTGAAAGAACTAGCCAGACCCATTTTACATAATCAAAATGGACTAGCACATTAGATTGCCTAACATCACCACCTTCAAAGCACTAACATTTTGCATATGCTTATGGTATTCCTAATTTTAAACTCAGCTCCAGAAAGCTCCTGTTGTGATAAATTGAGATAACACACAGCAGTTTGAGTTATTTAAGAAAAATACTTATTACTTCAACTATAAGATGCAGTACCCCTCCCCCCTCCATTTAAGACAGGGAAGTTGCTTACCAGCAAGACCAAAACCATACCTTGATTGATATCTTTTGATAAGAAGCTACTTAACTAGAAAGGAATTCAAAAAGAAGACATGATTTCCCAGAATCTGGATACTATAGAGAATCTTTTCAGTCATTTGTGCTACACAAAGACATCTGAGACTTGAGACACTAAGAAATGCCACAAACTAAACATTTAGCATTTTAGACTAAACTGCAAAGCTCCAAGGTCAGCAAAGCCCATTCCCAGTTAAAAGTTCCTAACTATAAATCTGCTGTTTCAGAGGAGTTGCAACAACAAATACCTACTTGAGACTTCCTACAAAGGGCCATTTCCTACTACAAGGAATTTATCTTCAATTCTCTACAACCTCAACCTTTCTTTCAAAAAGAGCAGGTCTTTTACTTTTCCTGAAATTTCATCTGAAGAGACACAAAATTAATAGCTAATGTTATCCTTAAGTAATTCTTCTAATATGAACTTTATACTCAAACATGCATACAGCAAGCTTACAAGCCTGTGACTGTCCTCTGTTCACTCTGTCTTTGAGACCAAACTTCATCACATGAAAGACTCTCCAGTCCTGACTCTGGGATTCTGACTTGCCTCGGGTGTTACCAGAGCACTAGTACTCCCAGCTCCGCATTAAGGCAGCTGCAGCTGGAGCCTCCATTGCTGGATAACAAACAAGGAAGTTCACTTGTGTAAGCAGTTATGTAGCTGTCTTCTGCTAGTTCTTCCAGTTCCAGAAATGAAACTTTGAGCTCCAATTTTCCCAACTCCACAGCAACATGCATATTTTCGACATTCTGCTTTCTTCCTCTTTTCATTCAAATATCCCTACTGAGTGCAAAAAAGCACAAGTGAGCAGGTTATGCCAAGATTATCTGGTCTCTACACAGACACAGGGCTACTCAATTCCTTAATGGTTTCTTTGTAGGGATTAAACTGGGAACTTCTGCATGGATCCTGAAAGTGTTGCGTACAAGTTGCTACAAGCTTTGCCTCACTTTAGAGGCTACTCTGAAGTCTCCATAGTTAGGGCAAGCTCATATGAAAAATCAGCTAAAGCATGCTCGTGCTGCACACGTTGCTAAATGAATAGTACACCAAAGAATTCTAGATATTCCATAAAGATATGGAAAGGAAAGAATTAACATCGTTTAAGGCTTGCTTCAGACCTTATAAAAACGGTCAGCTTATAATTAAAATAACTAGTTCACAACCTAATATACAAAAGTAGTTTGGCAGTCTTCTTACACACTGGGACCATAAATACAGACCTAGAATACCCCCAAATATACAGCTGCTTAAAGCTAAAGAATTTAACATACTGGAACAGCTTGAATACCTTGAAGCTCAGTCACCAAGCTATGCAACAGTACAAAACCATGCTCCACAAGCAAGTGCACCATCTCCAAGCACTCTAGCCCATTCAGACAAGATACACTTCATTCTGGGGAGAGAGGAAGATAACGAGCACAAAATCACTCCTGCAGATGAAGGCCAGAAGGCTTGCATTTTGCATTCATTTTCTTCCCTTCCAAGTCTTACTTCACTTGGAGATTTCTTCTCTACAGCTGAACACATTTTAGAATATCCTCCTCTCCCCTGTTCCCTACTCGGTTTCCTGCACCCACTTTCCCATTTATTATGGCTTTCTATAGGTAAGTAGAAAACTTAAAAACTTAACACATCTTTACATATCTAATGCCTATTTGTCTTTATAGAAAAATATTTTGTTCCAGCCCTTCCTCAGCTCAGTGTTTGAGCAAAATTATTTCCGGATATTTATACTTTCAAGCATACACTTCTGAACAGTTGAGATTTCAGACCACTTCAAGGAGACAT
Organism: Tinamus guttatus; assembly: GCF_059628265.1. Taxonomy (NCBI): domain Eukaryota; kingdom Metazoa; phylum Chordata; class Aves; order Tinamiformes; family Tinamidae; genus Tinamus; species Tinamus guttatus. The sequence goes on from NW_028289250.1 coordinate 2,991,029, forward strand.
ACCAGGGTTTTATTAAACATGCATGTGATGAGTCTTACAACACACCTCCGGAAAGTTTAAATTCTCTAAACATGCTATACCCATAAGTACATTTGTTCCTCTTCTATTTTGCCAACTTCATAGCCATATTTTTCCAGTTAAAGCAATATTTAAGTTTCAATAAGTCCTGGAAGGCTGCAGTTATTGGATGTAACACAGAATGCTTCACTCAAAGCTTTCCAAAAGGAGTTAGGTGTCATTAGTGACATGCTTCAGGGGAAGCCAAGCTCAAGTGATCACTGATGACTTTTGCCACCCTTCCCCTCTAGATGGCTTCATGTTCCCACAAGCTGACCTGCATGACAGTGTTAGCTGGCTCTTTAGGACTGCATGGGCTACCATCAGAGGTGCCAAACCAGACCAAGAGGCTCTGGGATTCAGAAAGAGTCCTTCACAGTGTTCTTTCAATGATATTTGATTAAAATCAAATATGCTATATTTGCCTCTTACTGACTGTGTAGTCAGTGTAGTTGTTCTCTCAGCAAGAAGGCATGCTCAGGAGGCATATTTTCTTCTATTTCTTTGGCCAGTTATTTATGTGCTTTGAAGAAGTGGTTTAGCCTGCTTCTAATACTTTCAGCATTTATCCAGGAAGATAAATTTAATAACAACTTGGCATGCCAAGAAAAAACAGGCATAATTGCCCAAGGGCTGCTGCATGTTCATACATGAACAAAACTTTCAAGCTGCATATAGTCTGTTCAGCTTCTTTCACAGTCTTTCATGCTACAAAGAAGATCATCTGACAGCAGCTGAACAGTCTAACTCACAAGCCCTTTTGTCTCCACTATTCAAATACCCACAACCTGGGTCAAGACAAACTAATGCGTCTGAGTATTTGTTGAACATACATGTATAGGCACAATACTCTCCTTCCCTCTTCATTCTGCCACAGGAATTATTTTCCTGTTGCAAGATGGAAAACAAATTTCATCAAAAAACAACATTAACATAACTTTTAGTAGAGAATTTATAGCTTTAACACAGAAAGAGAAGGGAGGGCTCAGCAGGGAGGGGCGGGGGGAACACCCCCCCCACCACCACCTTTAGCTAAACAGCACAAGAAAACTCAGGAACTTCCTGCACTGCACTCACCCATATGGCTACAACCACACCAGAAACCAGCACTGTAGGTACATTATAATCCCGAGTTGCTGAATTGAGCAATGTGGTTAGTTCTTATCACCAATTTAAGTTGCCAAACCTTAGATCTCAACATCCAGCTCTTGAAGGAAGGCTTTTTTTTTTTTTTTTTTTTTTCCTCCAGTGGACTATAAGCACAAACTCTGATGTAGTAAAAAGAAACACTGTGCTGTGCTTAAGGGCTTGACTTAAATTCAGAAGCCACTTTAAAATCAACAAAATCAATCCAGAATGCCACACCACATAGCTTGCAGGGAAGTCACATGTAATAGTACTTACCATAAGATTTAGATCTCCAAAGCTGTTTGTCTGCACCCAGACAGAATTATCTACATTAGTTGCTGGAAGCCAGAAGACGGTTGAGCTGATGAGTTAAAAGAGCATGACTATCACATGCTCAAAGACTTTGTTATACACTTTAATAAAATAGCAAGGCTTTAGAGAATGATCCATGACTCTTCAGGAGCCATCTTCTGCCTCATTTTCTGTAACTAATACTTCCTATATGAACCTTTTAGCATCTTCCAGTATTTATATGAGTTCAGAGTACAGACAGCTGTAGAATACCTTCCCAGGTCAAGAATATTAGCAGTTTTAAGACCATTAAGCAGCTTTTTCATACTAAAATCCTTTGTATTTCAACTATCAGTGCTTCACTGAAATGCATCTGTGCGAGTCTAAACTATGACTGCTACACCAGCCGAGCTTATCCCAGATATCACTAAAAACTAAGTGTGGTTCTGTTCTCAGCCTTGTTTTTCTTTTGAGGAAGGATGCATCCCATCAGGTATGGGATACCATAAGCCTCCAGATTAGATACAAGAATTTGGGATGCAAATTGTGTTTCTTGCTTCCATTAACACAAGCCTCCAGGGACTAAACAGCAACCCTTAACTGTGTCTTCACCTAGCCATGTCCAGGATACACTAAGGGCAATAATCAGGAATGAAAGAATAGTCTTCCAAATCCTAAAGTTAATCCACAGATGTGCTAACAGACACTATTTTTACTATGGGAAGTTCTATCCAAACTGTTAGAAGTTACAGCTAGGTTTCCAGCTAGTCTGTTGAAACAGATTGCTTTAGGGAGTGTAAACAGCTACCCCAGCCTCTAAAACCAAGGACTGAAGAGAAGTTAAACCCAAGGGTGCTAGCCAGCTAAAGCAGAGGATCCTGATCCTTATTCTGCATTCAGGTTTTGGGACACCAGGATTGACTTGCTAAGATATATTGAGTGCATTATGGCAACTGAACTGCCAGTGGATAAAAAACACATCCCCCTTACACAATTCCTTAAAAGAATCCTTCTGAAAGTCTTATCCAAAGAGAAAGTTGGCCATTAATTCACTTGTTCCTCAAAATAGCAATTAACAAATGTGTTTGTTTTTCCTACAGGACAACATTTCAGCATATGACAATAAAAAGGAGGGTTTTCTGGTTTGCAAAATCATATTGAGGTGCTTTATGTTTTTCCTACAGGACAACATTTCAGCATATGACAATAAAAAGGAGGGTTTTCTGGTTTGCAAAATCATATTGAGGTGCTTTATGATGATCTTTAGAGCACAAGGAGGCCTGAAACTGGCAGCCAGCCAGGTTCATCACAGGCCCCAGCTGCATTGCTTTTTACACTTCCTGTTTCAGGAACTTCCACTCCATAGGGGGGACCACAGAAACAGTAACTCCCGGCTGTTACTGCTTCATTATAGTAGCTCCCAGTAGCATAGGTTTAAAATAACCTTAATTCAAAGTAAAGCCCACTTTCTCACAGCCCAAAAGATATACTGGGCACACTGAAGAGAAGAGATACAAGTCAACACCCAGGCTATATACACAGAGAGCTACAAATGCAACACAGAGTTTGGGATGCTAAGGTTACAGACCTCTCGCAAGAGCACAACAGAATAGTTTGTACTGTGGCATTAACACCTTGGCCTAAGTAAAGTAAAGTATGCCATGACTTGTAAAGTACTCTAGATCTTTCAAAGAATAGGTTGGAACTACAGGGAGGAGTTCTGAGCAGTCTGCAGAGGGGAACTTCTCCAACTCAGTAGTCAGAATATCTTTTTAAGCATATAAACCCAATACTCTGAATGTAGAGCTAAACATAACACAAATGCCCTTTACTCATATCAACCTGCAAGGAAAAGAGACACTTTCAAAGAAAGTATGTAATTTCAAGCACACAAAGTTTGCTCACAACAGCAGCTACTAGAGTTATTCCTAATCTGCAAGGTGAACCTCCTAAACATGTCCCATTTGTGAAAAGAAATGTGTATTGCTAAGTGTATCTGGAGGTGCAGAGCACAGCAGCTAAACGTTAGAGGGGAGGGAGAACGACCAGGAGGGGAGTCCCGGCGCTCACCTGCGATGTCCCAGAGCTGCAGCCGCACCAGGGTCTTGCTGTCCCAGTTGATGACTTTGAGGGCAAAATCCACACCGATAGTGGCCCGGTAGTGCTGCGAGAAGAGCTGGTGCACGTAGCGCTTGATGATGCTGGTCTTGCCCACGCCCAGCTCGCCGATCACGAGCACCTTGAAGAGGTGCTCCCGGCACTCGGGCACGCCGGAGCCCCCTCCGTCCCCCCCGGCCATCCTCGCTGCCGCCCGGCTCCGCGCGGAGCCCCGGCCTGACGGAGGCCGCTCGCGCCCGGGCAACTTCCCTGCAACTTTCCCGGCGCCGCCGCGGAAGGGAGAGGGCCCCGCAACCACCTGACTGCAGTCACAGGACGCGGAAACTCCGCGCTTATGAGGGCGCGGGCGGGCGGGCGGGAGGCGGAGCCGCCGCCGCGGCTCCCGAGAGCCGAGCCGAGCCGGGCTGGGCCGAGCCAGGCGCCGCGGGCCGCCCCGGGCGCTGCTCCCTGCGTGGGCCACGTGGCGAGGGTTTCCCTCGGGAACGCGCCGCCAGCGCGGCTGTCCTCTCGGCAGCAGTCTCTGCAGAGAGCACCGTGCCCAGTGCGTCTGGGCCACAGAAGGCATCTTCAGGAAGGCTAACTGCGGTGTCAGCCAGCGCGAGCTAGTGCTACACAGCGTTCTCTCCACGTCCTGGCTCGCAAGGGCGCAGCGCTGGGCACGGGCACTCTCTCCGACCATCCGGCATGTCCATGCGTGGTGGGTTCTGAGCCCTGCAGCACCAGCTGGCCCATGTGGAGGCAACGGCCATGGCCATGGCAAAGGCCGCGCTGTGCAAAGGGCTCATGTTGCAGAGGAAGAGACTGCATCCTCATCCCTAGGGCTTCCCACTGAGCACTTGGATCTGTGTTTCTTTTGCTTTTCATTCCTAAATTAATCCCCTGCCTCCAAAGTGTTTGTTTTATCACTCTTTAGTTGTTCCAAAAATACATAAAACTGAGGAGTAAGCAGGCAGACACACTGTTACAATCCAAAACAAATAAGCTTCCTGGCTCTAAGACCCTGTGTTGCCTTGTGTGCAGATAGCCTATGTTGGGGGTTGGGGGGGGGGAAAGCATTTTTTCTATTATGCCTTCTGAATGGAAGACCCCAATCTCGGATACTTATTCCTGAGGGGACAGGAAAAAATTGTTCAAGGAAACGATAGTATCTGTGCTGCAATCTTTAACTATCGTGTAAATTGCTCTTCAGTGCAATTATGCGCTGGGAGCTGTGAGGAGCATTCAGACATGAGGAGGAGGCTCAGGGAAGTTATGATTAGGAGGGAATGGGAACCTCTAATGGGAAACAGAGCAGTGGTAAAACACAACACCTAGCAAGTGATCCATTGAGCAGTCACCATTCGCTTCTGATCTTGTAATAGTTTAGTGCATATATGAATTCCTTTGCCATGTTTTAAATTAGTTTGCTGTGTTTTCTTGCTGGCTCAAGAGAAAAATAAGCCAGACTTTCTCAGCTGGCTTGAAGCATGCTTTTTTTCCACATCACACAAAAATGATACACTGAATATAGACAGAAGCAGATGAAGAGAAGAACTAACTGGAAAACAAGGCGAAAGAGCTAGAGTTTCTGTATTTAGGAATGTTAGTTTAAATTTATTAATTTAAGCTGTCATGCTATATTAGCTTCAAGAGCATTTTTTTTTTAATTAACTTTCCAGCAGCAGGAATAACACCAGATTGTAAGTGGAGAATGTGGAGAATGTTGCTCAAAAATGAGACTATTTTTTGGATGGAGGATAGCATAGCATAAAACATTTTCTAAGGAAGGAGACAAAATAAACAAGAAACAATGTTATTAGGTAGGAGATATATAATAAACCTGGGAAGCTTTGTTTCACGGACATATGTTTGTGTGGGTACTGGTAAACCTCTCTAGCTGTACTTTAACTGGTCACTACCTGTAGGCAGAGCTGAGATCCATTCTGATCAAGGATTTGACTGGCGCACACTGAAAATCTCTCACTGCAGAGAGACTCCTTTTTTTTTTTTCTCTCTCTCTCTTTCTTGAAAAAAAAAAAAAAGAAAAAAGAAAAAAAAAAGAAACAAGGGAGGGACATAAATGGATGCTCAGCTGGAGATATGCCAGGGTATAATGTTAATGCAGAAGCCTAATTTCTCAGGGTTCAAGGTAGCCTTTGTTTCTTAATTCCCTGTCAGATGGTGATTGGAGTACTTTTCTGCTTTACAAGAGAGCTATATTCATTGATTATGAGGAACATTCTGCCATTATATGGTGGAAAATAAAAATCTTGCTCATTCTAATTGCAAGCTTCTCACTTCATTAAATATATTACACTTCCTTGCATAGATGGGATGGATTTTCTAAGCGTTTTGTACCATTTATTAGGCCTGCCTACTACCTTCTTTGTCTTACATTCCCTAGAAATTCAATAATCCCTTGACTTCCTTCACCCCTCCTCCTCATTTTTTAAAAATGAGGGAACATAGATGCTATCAGATAGCTAAGTGAGTAACCAAGTGTACAAGTATACTGTATACAAGTATATTGAATATGAGTACTTCAGTAAACTTGAAACTTGGTATCAAAGTACAAAGAAGCCTGTAGGCTATGTTTTTTTTCTCACGTACTGATTTTGAGCAATTAGAACCAATGGCAATAATAAAGAAATATGTAAAAGTCATGGTCTGTTCACAGAAGACTCACAAACAGAAATAAAGGCTAAATGCGAGTAACAATTGTTCACAATTAACAGTTTGATCAGTTTTAATTACATTACAGCATGCCAAATAAATACCAGTGGATCTTGCTTGAACTAATAATTTGCCTTAATGTCCTTATTATTCATTTAATCAAAGCTCACTGATATCTATGTAGAACAACTTGGCAAAATTCTGTCATTTGCAGTCCTGCTATTACTGCTCTGCCTCACCACGGTGCAGTATAATCAACCATGCGTGAGGTTATAGAATAAAATATAATCACCACCCTCTAGTGCAGGGGATATAATCTTTATATCGGGAGCTAAATTTTGGTGTCGCTTTGTCTTTTGCATGTAATTCTACTTTTCAGTTGACTCTCTGTACAGTTAAGTGTCAGCAAAAATCCTCTATCGAATATGGGTTGGTGGCATTATGTTCTACTATACTGTTACCTTCAGTTGCCTATAGAATTGTTACTGTGCCATTTTAACCTGCTTAACTACTTGGTTGACTATAAGTAAGGCACCTGTGTCATATTTTAAACCACAATTTTAAGAACTATTGGATTTTTTTTCTTTTTTCTTTTTTTTTTTTTTTGTGCATCGCAAATATTAAGAGGAAGGAAAATGTAAAACTTACAAAGCAATCTTCTGGTACCCTCTCAGTCTGAATGCTGAGGTCTGAATGAAAAACAGCTAAATTTTTACAGCTGCTCTTTGCTGGTATAGGCCTGCCGATCCAGTGGGGCCTTTGCTATCAGTTTATCCATGTTTCATGGCATAGGTGGCCTGTGTTTCCAAAAGCAGTTTGATTCGAGGACTGAATGCTGGAAACCACATACTGGAAATACTCAATAGCTTAATGATCATTACATCTTGAAATACCAGAGGACCTGTAAAATAGATTTACTTATAAAATGACATTGTAGCTTATTTTCCCCCCGATCCTCAATATCTTTTTGCGTCTCTCTTCATTCGAGAGTGCCCAATCTTGTCTTCTGTCCTCTACTTCCTCTGCAGCATCATTTTACCTTATCTCCCTTCTATTTTCATCATACCAACTTTAATTCTCCTTTAACCTCATCCTTTTTTTTTGTCTCTTTTCTGTTTCTATTTCTTTTATTTCTTTTTCCCTTGAATGTCCTTCCTCACCTAACCTCAATTCAGCCTTTTCATTTTGTCATTTTTTTTCTTTTTTTTCATGTCTCATTTCTTTCATAGGCCTGTACCTCTATATTTTTTATTCTCTGAATGGAATGAGGAATTCTTTGTGTTTCTTCTTGTCAGAACGCCATGAAGAAAAGGCAGCAGGTTGAGCTGGCCAGTCAGCTGGAAATGCAGGGGATACACCTAAAACAGAGGAATAACTTTCTTTTATTCTCCCCTGTAACTGCATTAGAAGTGAAATTCCTAGCTGAGGGGATGGGGTGAGTAGCTTGAAAAGCAGAAGCATGAGCACATGGAAAAGGAATCATGTCTATTTCAAGTCATGAAATACAGCTGCCTGAATGCCATGACTGATCCTATTTGCATGCAATTTTATGTATCTTCATTTACTTCTCTGATCATGTAGAGGCTTCACAGAAGAGTTTTCTGTTGTGTGTGGCATTTCCCAATTGCCAAGGAAAAAAACCCACCTGTGTTGTAAACCAGTATTGTTATAGTAGACACACTATTGCCTGGAGCAGTGTAGGTGACTGAATGTTTTATTTTAGCAGTCGTTTCCTAAAGAAATGCCCCAGAGTGCTACTTTTAGTAGTACTAATATGCAAACAGTAGAGATCGAAGAAGACTTGTGCGGCTGGGGGCTTGCAGGAGTCTGTCTGGAGGAAAAATACTCTTATCACCAAGTAAAACACTGGACAATAAAGCACATGTGTTAGAGGATTGAATTAAAGTTAAATGCTGTTTATATATGAATTCACAGACAAACGTGCATGCCTGAGTTTTGCCCGCTGAACATACTCTCATTTAATTATATGAGAATATCCAAGAGCATAAGGCTAAGGGTATATTTAAGTATTAGTCTGTCTGGGCCTTCACTTCCTATATGGTAATGTGATATTCTGTCATCTCTTGACTGCAAATATAACCACATTATGTCGACTTGAGCTTTGGGCAGTGTATACTGTCCATGCAAAGGACAATTCAACCTAAATTTGAAAGATTCAGCTGTGGAAATACAGAGATTGTTTCTACTTCAGTTGTAAAATGTAGATGGGATGCCTGCAGATATGCAGCAAAAAGGCATTGACAATATGTTGGAAAGTACTGAAAAAATGAAAACATGAAGGTTTTATTAAACTCCTTAAAATACTGTGGTGTATGAAGTAGTAGATAAGTGGTTTTGTCTAAAAGAGGATGAGAAACCGGCAAGCCTTTGGCAAAACTGTGGAGAGAAGCCTGATGACCAAGTCTTGCAGAGAGATTGGGATATCCTCACTGAAACTAACTCATTGCCAATCTATGTAAAGAAGTGGTGTGGATTTTCGACTGCCATTTTTATATGAAAATCAAGCTTACTTGTTTCCTATATGCACGCTTCCTATTAAACAAATTCTGTGATAAGTTTGCTTGTTTGTTGGTTCATTTTCGTCTGTTTTTGATTTCTGTTCTTTTGAAAAATAAAAGTGGCCTCTGCAGTAATCAGCAACTGAATGAATGTAAATAATTTACTGGGGCTGAGATTAAGAGACAGTCTAACCCTCTGGCTGTGACTGCTTCACAAGATGTGGGGCAGGTAACAGTGAAAGCGCTAAAGCTCTGCTGAACACTTCCCTGCCTCCTTTCAGTTAATCTACATCTAGGCAGATCACAGTGAAAGAACTTTTGAAGTCTTTCCATTCAAATATATATATATATTTTCCTCTTTGCAAATGATGATAACAGATCTAGCGCCCTGGAGAAGTTATATAACGCACATGTGTATAGTATAGTAGTCTGAGCTGAGAGCCAGTGCAGTGCTTCACAGGAGTGTTGTTGATGGGCGGATTTATGCCAAAATAAGAGTAATACTTAGAGAGACGACACTGGTCTGAAGGCTGAGGGTCAGGAAGGGAGGCAGGAACAGGCTGAGGTTCAGGGAAACAAGATGGAATACTCCACTGAGACATGAGTAATGCTCAGTACTCCCAAGCCCTGTGCTAGGAAGGGTGCAAAAGAGCCCCCAGAGAAGATCTACTTCAGCAGTCATTGGCAGCTTTAGTAGCTGGGCAAGGGAGGGTTCTGCAGTAGGTACCACCCAGACACGAGCTGTGCTCATGGACAAGTGTTTTTCGTATGCTTTTAAGAGGTCGTGTACAGGAAAGCACCGGAAACTCTCGATTATTATGTTTACATGGGTGAGTCAGCGTAGCGTTCTCTACCCTTCTTAGCTGAAATCATCTTAGCTCATCTTGATTGGTAAGCATACTTTTCCTGCACCACAGCAAGATGTGACTTAGATATGAAGATACATATATAGAGAGATATTTAAAGTGGCAAGAGAGAAAATTGGACACTACTACCAAGAAATCCATGTTGAGCCATATATTTCATTTTAACTAGCTAAGGCCTGTTTCATTTATAATGACCACTTAAAGTAGTAACATTTATTATATGTTACTCATGTACATATCTGAGTATGTGCAGAACTTTGGATGCTGTGAGTCACCCCATCCAGTATAGTTTTTTAGGTTATTTGTGTGCTTAAGATTTATCACATGCAGACAGATTCTTAGTTTCTATGATGAAGCATTAAATGAAGATAAATATTACAGAGCTGCACGTATATCTAATAATATGCAAGTAAACAAAAATATACATCATACTTATTTACTTGTCACAGGTTCAGCTGCTGCCTTTGCTGCACAGTTTCATGCTTGTAACAAGAGAGGTGAAAATACCCTTTCCTTTCACTAGTCCCATTCCAAAAGGCAGAGATTAATAACCACAAATAACATATTTATTGTATTTTGGTTTGGCATCAGTGCTATTGCTATCTAGTGGTTAGTAGTCACTTAGTTCCGTAGGTGTTTTCATAATGATTACAGAGGGTAATTTCCCTACTCTTTTTCCATGTTGGTGTATTTTCTCCATTGAGGTGTTCAATTTGGCAGCAAAATGACAGCAAATTAGGGTATTTTTCATTCACCATTCTTTCCAGATAGAAGTGTGGCATGTCTGGAACAGAGATGCAGTGTGTGACTCCTGTGAATATGTGAGAATGGAGCTGTAATTAATTCCCAAAGTACCCTGTCTTTCTACCAAAACAGTTGTAAGGTTCCTCTTCAGTCACTGATTGGGACCTTCTTTCCACTTACACTTTTGTGTGCAGGTTCAGAGTGTCCTTGAGGGCACTTTCTCCCTTGAGTGTGTGCTCCGTCACTGCACTCCAGGCCTTGACCTGGCCCCTGCCCTGTGTGTCTTGCTCAGCAGATCCTTCCTGAACAGCAGTGCCGCTCGCTCCGTAGAGAGCAGGCAGCACAGAGCAGTGGCTGAGGGTTTTTGCCAGCTGGGTCATCAGCTGAGGCACAAAGACAAGGGTTTAGCTATTCCATCTCCTGTCAGCTCCCAAGACACTGTTGCCCTACAGAATGTCATGGCTGATGGGATCAATGACAGTTTTCATCATTACACTGCTGATCTATATATGTATTACTTCTTTTCACTATAGATGTTGGTTAATTTCTATAATTTTACTTCTGTTTGGGAGGATCACCTAAAATACCACTGCATATCTTCTGCATTTGTTAGCAATAGATAGTGTCAGACTGCCTAAATTGAAGCATTAATCCCTCAAACTCTGTAAATAATCTATGGGGAGCTCATTACGTATACTTTTCTAAATCCTCTGAGCATAACACGGAATAAAGGGTTGACTCTAGACAGAAGATTTGGCAACTGAAAAGCTGTGCTTAATGCTGACAATGTGTTCTTCTAAAAGATGGCTGCAAGATTTAAAGAAAATGTACATTTATCCATAACTAACATCTCAGAAAGCCTAATTCTATTTTTTTTTCTAGATCTTTCTTTAAATTAATTGGGCTCCAGAACTAGATGGTGAGAAAGGTGATTTCATAAAAAAATGAGAGAGTCCCAAACAATCAATATTTTGGGTCAATATTTTGGGAACCGTCTAGGAATCTGGAAGATAGTGAATCTTTTCCTAGTGTTCTTTGCATGAGGGAAGAAGCTTTCATCCAGAGGTTCTTCATCTCAGCATATATGATTTACCTATGACAGCTTAGAGATGACAGTGAAATTTGAAAAGGTGGTGAGTGTGGTGAAAATTTGGACCAAGTACAGAGCAAGCAAATCTGGATATATTCTATTACTGCCAATTTTCAAGAAATTTAAAAAAAAAGAAAAAAAGAAAAAAAAAGAGAGAGACAGAGAAAGGGAGAGAATACACACTTTAGTGCTAAATGTCAGAATCCTTGGTTTCAGAAAGTAGCTATGTCGTGAAGAGAGCTCCAAAACATACAAATAAAACTAAGCAAACCAATAAAAGACACAGAAACACTTGTACCAGACTCGCAATCATGTCAGGAAGGCAACAAGATGTATCTTCTTGTTATTTCCCCTTGTTATTTCTGTCCCTGAGTAAAATTCATCAGAGATTCATCAAAAGATGTAATCACAATCTTTCCCTGTCCGTCGATCCTGAGTTGCGTCTCATTTCTAGAAGGCAATGTGGTGTAAAATGTCAAACTAAGAATCTGGAATCTTACTTTCTATTTTATTCACAGCTGCCACTGTGTAATTTGAAAAAAAAAAAGTCATTAGCTCTTTCTGTTCAATGTTCCCTATCCATAAGATAGGAATAATTGTATTAACTTTTCTTTGGAAATCTTTATGTGAAAACCTATCAATCAAAAATGCCTTAGTCTGACTTGTGGTTGATATCCTAGAATCCCTGATCTATATCCTCATTTTGATAAAAGTCAGGAAAAAATGTTGTAGCCTATAAGTATTTCTAATTATTTTCTGTCACTGTGTATTTATCTTTTTCATTTACTCTTTTCTACTTTTCTTCTATACTCTCCACCTTAGAATAGAATACTGAAGAAATTTAAATTCTATAAATGTCTTTTTGAGGTACTCAGTTTATAGTTCAGGCAATATCACCTAGTGTGTCATTTCATTTAGAGGAACAAAATGTTCCTGATTAATTCAGAAAGGATGCAGTATGGGGCTTGTTTACTTCATTGATTATTTTAATTGTCTAATTACTAGGTTCCATCTCAACAATTTCAAAAGTGTCTAACCACTTTGGTCACAGAGATAGCTTTTAAATAATAACCCATTTTCAAATGTTCTGCACAGCAAACTTGACAGGATAAAATTTTGTGGGCCTCAAAGCACAAACTCACCCATTTCCATGCTGCTGCTACTCTGTGCCTGTGGTTTGTGTTTGTGATGGAGATGCTGAGATCTCTGCACACAGCTTCCAGAAGACATATGTTTTCTTCCTAACAAACTTATTGCTTGCAGAGTTCAACTATTGGTCGCTTTGAGGTGCTTTGGCAATCACTTGCTGTACTAGATGCAACACACAGGAGTTCCTCCTTCACAGGAGACAACTGACTTAAGGAAGGGCAGAGTTGTATACAGTGTATATATGTTTCCTATAGAACATTTGCCTTGAAGATCAGAGAGTTTTCCATCAAGAATACACATCTCAGACATGTATTAAATCTTAGCAGCCATAAAAAGTCTTTCCAAATTGCAGTGTGGCACATGACATGGCATAGATACCAGCAAAGTCTTTTCTTTCTTTTTCTTTTTTTCCCTTCTAAATGAAACTACTTCAAAGAAGTCTTCTCAAGTCCTTTAGTCTTTTTTTTTAGCTTTTCAATTGGCTGCAATTCTGCTTCTGTCTTCCAGAAAAAAAATCCAGGATGTTTGAAATTTGCATGATTTGACCTAAGAGCAATTCTGATTTTAGAATTAGTAATATATTTCAAAACTCCTGATTTTAATTCCAATGTTGCTATAGATTATATCTGTTAAGCACATTGGAGATCTATTTATAAGGCATGGCAGTGGTTGGAGCAAATTTAGTAGTTTTTGAATAATATCAGACTCAAAGAGTAGTCTTGATCCAACAAAGGATGTACTTATTTTCAAACACACAGGTTGATCCTGGTAGGTCAAGGTGGTATTTGAGAGTCATATCTCAAATGCAATGTATCTAAGTGCTTTATTAAATGACTGCTGAGAAATCAAATCCTGGAGAAGCCTACCAGTAGATTGCATGTAGCAATAAGAATTTTTCCCATGCTACTTATCTGCTGGATTGAAGAAATGATCATCTAATAATCTTTGGGCTTCTCTATTTAATACGCCAGAAAATAGTGCCAGTTACATATAATGTAAGTTATGACCAGTTGTGGTGACTTCTGGCTTTCTTTTTAAGAGGCCTTTTTTTGTACAATACAATTTTACATATTACACATGGGATCCATCAAAATGTCTACATTAAGAAACAATGTTCATTTGAAAAAGCCAAGTGTTCAAAGTTATGAAATGCATGAACTGCAGCTGCCCATGCAGTCTTCTTTTGGCACTGTGAATGTGTATTATGATAGAATGCTTATTAATTTCACCGTACCTGTTTTTTCCATGCACCCCTTCCCAGATTCATTCAATGTGGTGTGGTATGTTTGCAGAATGCAACATCTGTTCAGTATTTTTTGTCCTCGTTACTTAACTAGTAGTTACATCTGAACATAATGAATTAAGAATTACTCCTTTCCTTGTGATCCTTTCTAGAGCATTCATCACAATAGTGCCCAAGTGAATCATAAACATTAATGATTATATCCCTGCTATGAGGTGAAATGCATTTTGTTACGTTCATTTAATGTCCTTGGAAGTGGAACAAAATCCATCTCTGGAGGCCATGCAAGGAATCAATAGCATTGCTAGAACTGTTTAGGTTAAGTTAATTGTTTTGGACTTAGAGGAGAATTCACTATCTCTGCCTCTCTTAAGCTATCACTTTATCACATCTATGTTTTCGATTTTCCATTCCTCACACTATAAGAATTCTGAGCAGCTGTGAGAACCATTAAGCATTAGGCTACTGATATACACTATAGTCTTTTAAATGTTTCAAACATTAAATTCTTAAATCGTTGTTTCTTCAATTCTTGCCGCCCATGGACAAAGACTGTATCTACAGGTTGTAGTGTACTGCATATATTTAAGCCTTATGTCTCTTTAGTGATGCCCACAGAATCCCAGTGAAGAAACACCTCACTGCAGTAGAAATACTCCACGTTACAAGGGGAAATTACAGCCATCATAGTTGCTTATATTTCACATTGTATTTCTGCATACAGGAGACAACCAAGGAAGAATGCTCTATACTGCAAAATTTGCAATTTAAACAATTGTGCCCATGGACAATTCAAGCAGTATTATACAATGTACAGCGCATATAATGATAGTGATATATAATGACAATATACTGTGTAAAACAGATCATCTATTGATCCATTTTATTTTGTTTTGTGTTTGGCAAATGATGGATATAATGGATAAAGTATGAAAGAGAATTCTAAAGCAAAAATGTTCCCAAAGATTTTAGCAGCATATTATCTGAAGAGGGATTGTACAATAGGCACAGAACCATTAAAAATCATTTGCACACAGCGTGACTTGCTGATAGGTTGCTGTTCCACCACAGCTCTGCTTATTTGCACTGAAACAAATCCATTCTATAGCTAATGAATAAGCCATGTGATTGTTTTTTTTTTTTTTTTCTTCTTCTCTTTCCTTCTAGGAATTGCTAGCAAGACTAGGATTGTCTTCTCTTTTGGATGACAGATCTTGCTTCACATGCTCTTACACACTTGACAAATGGTTTCTTGAGTTTTAAGGTTGCTGTGAAATGTAATGAGCAGACTGTGCGGATATGAAACTTCACACCAGAGGGTTCAATTTCTTTATGTAGTCATTCATTTATTCTCTGCAAGCTTTTGCCTGTACACCGTGTTTCTCTACTTTGTCAGCCTTAAATTAAAACAAGGCTGCAGGGACTTATTTCTATTTAATAATAATCTGAGTAAAATGAGCCTTGTTAGGTATAGTAAGTCTACAAAAGTGTTATGTTTATGGGTAAAATCATTTATATTGATCAGGGCTCTTGTTCTGATAACCTTTTATTTCTCCTTATATAAATTCACAAGACCAGGTTAGATTATTTTCGTTCGCAATATCCCAGTTCTCTCCTGTCATCTGACATCTTACTATGACCTAACCTATAGAAGAGTGAAACAACGTTAACATACCTAATTACCATATTGTTACAGTGCACAGTCATTTCATTACCCGCTTATCAAAGTTTACGTGCAGAATTCTGATTGTAACGTTGTAATCAGGAGCAGGTGAAGAGAGGCATAATACTGCTAATTAAATATTTTTCAAGTTAGAGCTGCCAGACAGTGATAATATTTCAAATTCTAAGACAGAGGAGAGTAAATGTGTGCCTAATCCTTCTGAAATGTATGGAATTCAAATATATTTTCATTCAAACTACAGTTATACACATCCCATTTCTGTGGAAAAAAAAATCTCTTTTAATGCAAATTACAATCATAATATTAATGACACTCTGGTTGTGTTTATGAGTCTGTGATTCTATCTCCCATCTCTCCCATTCTCCTGAATATAATTTGACCATTTTTCATTTTCTAAACTATTCTGAGATACTTTGAATCCCCAGTTCAGGTTCTTTTTCCTCCTCATTGGCAATGTACATGGAAGAGTATTCCAGTCTACATAAAAGGTCACAAGATCTCCGGTTAGGAGGAAGGTTCAGCTTTTGTGATCAGCAATAGCAAAACCAATTTGTTACTGCATTAGTTCAGTCCAGACTGAACTCTGCTGCTCAGGACAGAGGTCTACTGTGGGCAGTATAGGATAGATAGCAGTGTTGGCTGGTGTTAGCAGTGTTTAAAGTCATTTTACTAGATAACACTATGCAACCAAACCCCCTTGGCAGAGGTAGAGAAGGCAGAGAATTTTACTTCATGTATGCTGTTTGTGTAGCTGATGTGGTGAGATCAGTGGGAGGCAAAGCGATGGTCTCATCATGCCAGCAGTTGGGTGGGAGATAAATGTGCTACGTGGGCTTAAGATGGCTAAGGAAGGCATGAAATCAGATGGCAAATGCCGATGGGTCAAAGCTGTGTCAGATGGTGCAGGTTGTAGGGTTTTTCTCCCCAAGGAGCAGCCTTAAAGTGGGATTACGGGGAAGGTGGAGACAGGATGGAGAGCTGGGCAGAGAGGAACCTCATGAGGTTCAACAAGGACAAGGGCAGGGTCCTGCACCTGGGGAGAAATAACCCCAGGCACCAGTACAGATTAAGTGTTGAGCTGGTGGAAAGCAGCTCCACAGAGAGGGATCTGGGAGCCCTGGTTGACAGCAAGTTAACCATGAGGCAGCAATGTGCCCTCACGGCCAAGAAGACCAATGGGATCCCGCCCTGCATCAGGAGGGGTGTTGCCAGAGCGATGAGGGAGGTGATCCTGCCCCTCTACTCAGCTCTGGTGAGGCCGCACCTGGAGTGCTGTGTGCAGTTCTGGGCTCCCCAGTACAAGAAGGACATTGAGCTTCTAGAGAGCGTGCAGTGTAGAGCCACGAAGATGATTAAGGGACTGGAGCATCTATCGTATGAGGAAAGACTAAGAGAGCTGGGCCTTTTTAGTCTGGAGAAGACTGAGAGGGGATCTGATCAACATGTTTAAGTACCTGAGGGGTGATTGTAGGGAGGATGGGGCCAAACTCTTCTCGGTGGTGGCCAGTGACAGGACATGGGCTAATGGGTGCAAGTTGAAACACAATAAGTTCCATCTCCATGTGAGGAAGAACGTCTTTCCTGTGAGGGTGACAGAGCCCTGGAACAGGCTGCCCAGAGAGGCTGTGGAGTCTCCTTCTCTGGAGATCTTCCAAACCCGCCTGGATGCCACCCTGTGCCACGTGCTCTAGGTGTCCCTGCTTGTGCAGGAGGGTTGGACTCGATGATCTCTAGAGGTCCCTTCCAACCTCAATCATTCTGTGATTCTGTGATTCTGTGAATCTACTCCTGCCTCCCAAGTTTCTACTCAGGGGCTTTGCAGATAAAGCCTTGTTCATAATTCAAAACTTTTGTTATTGTTTTTCCCATCTAAATCTATGTGCATGAAACAATAAGGAGTCATGTCTCATAACACATGCACAAAGCATTATTTGTGTACATCAAACCATCTGTTCTCATAAGCCTTTTCTGCCTATATGTCAATTCAGAGCAACACTATTATAATATTATTTATAATATTATCCTAGTTCTCTCTCGCATGATAACATCCATTCTTGTGACCTGACTTCCCACAATGCAAATCAGTTATAGCAGCAGAAATTCTGTGCAGAATGTACATGCTCCTTATCACACCACTCAGAAGCTATAAGCTGCATGCATGGGCAGTTCAGCTGTCTTTGCTCTGCAGAATGGGAAGGCATCTTTGAGGAGACCAAGCTTGAGCCCTAGTTAGCAGGTGGGAATGAGGCAGGAGCTGGATGCAATATGGTTTTTATGTGATGATTTATGTGATGATTTATGTTGAATACAATAAGTATTTTCAAATTGCTTTTCTTTATTAAAAATACTTTTTTTCCTAACAGGACGTTGATTTCAGTAGCTTGGTGGGGGCTAAGTTTGGGCACCTTGTCAAGCTTCTTTTGGTGCTTGTGCTCTGTTAGTCGAAGCAGGTGAGGGCAGAGCCAAGCCCTGATCGATAGGACTATCCAGGATGGCACAGATCATTCTGCCCTCATCCCCCTTCCCAAAGAGGAACCACCTGTATCGGCCTTAGCAAAGTAGGATTAGCACAGCCTGTCCTTTCGGGTTGTTATCACAGTCCCTTTGTGGCATTCCGTTTCTTCCAGACCACCTCCTGAGGAATTCCTGGGCTGCTTCAGGGGACAGTCCCATAGCTCACGGACTGTCTCCATGGACAAACTGAATATGACTACTATTTTGGATAATACAGGATTTGACTATAGGGAATCAAGTTGTGCATTGCCAGAAGCCTTGAGGGCAGAGAATAAGGTCCTGTTCATTTAGCATCCCTAAAGTCATTGACACTGCAGGATATAGTAGCAAAGTTTGAGATGGTTGGTGCAGAAACCTGCAATTCCCCTTCCTATTCAGGAACTGCTCTTGCACTACACACTGACTGGAGTCTGCACCTAACACCAGTTTTGTCACATATGCTGCATGTTGCTGACAGGCTGACGGCAAATGCTCTCCTCTGAACATTGCTGCCTTGTTCCATGTGATGGTTATATCGAACACAAAGTGAATTTAGAGGATCATATAGTACCTCATAACTGGAAAATTAATGCAGATGCATACCTTGTTTTGCTTGGAGATGAGCTTTGAAACATAAGCTTTCACTTCAAACCAAACTTTGAGGTGAATCTGAGAATTCAGCTTCCAAACTCAAAAAGGTTTTTTTTTTTTTTTTTTTTATGTTTAACATATGGAAATAATATTATTAGGAACATCAGAATGGGCAAACTCAAATGTAGCAGTTCTGCATTCTTCCAGGAAGGTTATGAAATCAGTTCTTGTACAAAAGGTACATGACTTTTTTTTTTTCTGTAATAAAAGATATATACAGATATATATATTTGATTTACCATCCTGTACTGTTTAGATCCTTTTAAAAGAATCTCTGTGCCCATACTTGTAATTGTCATTCAAAGAATATTAATGCTACAAATGGTAGTTCAGATGTTACTGTTAATTGTGCACTTTGATCTGTGAGTTTTGCATATTAATTATTATAATCTATTGAACTGACATCACAAGTACAAAAGGTTTTGATGGCTTAGATTCAAATAATAATGTGTTATTACCAAACCTATGAGATATATGTCCTTTTTCAGTCTTCTGCAAAATGAATTGTCTATTAGCTGGCAGAAACCATTTTCTGGCTTCTTTCTCTCTCTCTCTCTCTTTTTTAATCTCAAATCTGAACACTGAAATAGTGGAGTGGCTGAATCAAAAAACTGAATGCTTGAGTTGTGGTCTAAATTAGAGCAAAGAATTAAAGTACGCTCAGCTCTTCAAAGCCTAGAATTAAAAGCTAGAATGCTAGTGATTTTTCCCTTTGCTGAATGAGTCTGTGAATTATTTAACCTAAATTACATCAATATTTTGAAAGTTCATTTTTTTAGACAAAAGAAGAATTTAAAAGGTGTTTCTCTGTACTCATGTAGCCTGTAGACAGGACATGCAATATATGCCTCAGTCTCTCGCCAATATGATAATCTGGCAATTTAGATAATATGTCTGATAGTTGCTGAAGGTTCCACTAGTTCCCAGCTAATCTCCAAAAGCACCAAGATCACCTGTAATTTTTGTAGTAGCCCCATATTCAGTCTAAAATAGTTATTCATCTTCTTGTGTTCTCAACCTTGCTACTACCCTGTCCACAGTGTCATTGTAAATCTCATTTTCCAAATGTTTGCACAAGATCGCAGATACCCTACACTGTCCCTACACTACCCTTATGTCTTGTAGATCTCAGCTGGATTTTACCTCCTACTAAATACATGCAACCTCTCAGACTTCAGTGCTCCAACTTGGGCTGCTGTAAATCTGCATACTACTGCTGGAGATGGTGAGAAATTTCTCAGCTTCTTCTTTTATTTTGCAGAAAATGACAATAATTTCTCAGTTTCTCAAATAATTTTATTTGTAGTAAAGCCTCTTTTTCCTAAAATTTAATCAAGATGTCCAGTTCTCAGCAACTCTATGCAAAAAGATACTCCCTCGTGCTATGCAAAGTATGGATATAAGCATTATCAATAAATATTTTAAATGAGCAGCCATTGGACTGCCTGAGCTGGAAGTGTGGGTCACTCTAGCTTACTTATCCATGCATTTAATTCTACAAATTATGAAGTGTCCTATCACAAAACAAAGTGGAAAAGTATTACAGTGGTATCACCAAGTGGTATAATTTTACATATTGCTATTAGGCTTCCTCGAATACATTCTCTTATCATTCAAGGCTAAAGAACCATCAAAACAGGAAGTCCCATTTTGCGTTCATTTTAATTACAGAACTTGGGCCAACCTTTATCCAAAGAAACTCTGATATGTGCTGAGCTCACATTTATATTTTTTCTTCACCCACTTGTCCAACCTTGACAGAATTCCTCCAGTAATCTTCCTATAATTCTTTTCACAGCAGATCTACACAAATATTTGGACTAAGTTTGATTACTGGAATAAAAGCAGCTTAAAATCCCTACAAAATTATCTCTTTCCTTCATCTGCCAATTCATAAGCTGCTGTTGAAATGTCCATTGTGTTCTTCTGACAAAATATATCTGCTAATGCAGTGATCATACAATGCTAGTTTTACTTCTAGCTAGTTTTACTAGCTGCTTCTTTCAAATTAGTGTGCTTAATAACAGACGAGAGCTTGAACATCAGAGCTCAGTACAAAATGACTGCCTGTTGTTGAATATTCAGAATCTTGTTGACTATTAATAGTACTTACCAACAAGAATAATTATTGTTATATTAACATTAAAGATCACATGATGGAATTCAGCTCTTTCTTATTTCTTCTGTTATTCTATTCAAGGAATTTAGCTAATTAGTCCAAGCTTCCTCTCTGCCCCCACCAAGTTACAGAATTTTATTAAATCATCACATGACTTACGAGTAACTGAATAGCATGGTGCTTTTAATGAAATGCTTAACTGGGAGGAAAAAAAAATGCCATGTCAGCTCCTGGTTCCTCCCCCCTTCATTAAATCCCTCTTATTGCAAATAGGGGTAGAAGACAGTAATTTAGTAAGTAATAAGATGGTGTGTAAGTTAATGGTCACAAGCACTCACCAACTTGCCAAGCTGGACAATTATGTGTCCCAACAAATGAAAATGTTGAACTGGATGCCACAGTGACACTTACACTTGCTATTCATTTTCATATTCATGTATCGAAGAATCATCCATGCTTGTGAACAGTCTCCCTTCGTCAGATATTCATAACATTCATTCCCTTTTCAGTAATACTAAAATGGCAAAGGGAAGTGGTAAATGCAATAGTTGACTTCTGAACATATTTAACAAATACATATTTAATTAATAAATAAACTCACAGCAAGTCTCCAGAATTAACAAAAACTAATAGTTGAAAAGCAGTAATCTCCCTAATAATGTGCAAGATAAGGTACCCAGGGTACACAGTGCCGGAATTCTGTTGGAAAGCGGTTCTGTGTCTTGCTGGAAGAGATGTCTCCTGTGCTGTGCTAGGAAGACACGAGGCATGCTCAGAGTTTGGGTTTTTACTGAGTCCTCATGCTGGCAAAGTTTCTGTGGATTGCAGACATAAGGGCAGAACAACACCATTAATGAGGGATTGCCATCTCGTGTGCAGTCTTCATGCCCGTGCCAGCTTGAATCACTTCATATTATTCGAATTTTTTTTTGGAAATGCATGTTAATATTTTTGTGTGTGTTTGTGTGCACCCACACACACGCGCGTGTATGTGCAGATATTCTTATCTTGCTGGAGATGTAATACTTTGGCAGTCAGCTCTGAAGTGCTTTGGAGCGCAGCCAAAATATTACATTCTGAAATCTTTTTCAAGTTCTCCTTTTTTAAACCGTGAAAATATTTCATTTTCTTCATCTCAGACTTTTTCTTTTTCTTAAAAGCCAGCCTTGTCAGCTTTGCATTATATATCTCCAAGCATGCTTTGTGAAGCACCCCAGATAAAAAGAGGGCTGGTGTTCAACTGCATGTGTTCTTTGACATCCTATGGAGAGGCTGTGTCCAAGGATTCGTTGTGGATAATGGAACTCTCTATGCATCATTGCAACATAATAAAAGAATATCTGTTTAAATGAATTTGCAAGACCATAGCACGTGATAAATGACCTTTTAATGAAGTTTATTAAACCTCAGTGACTTACCTGTTATCTCCCAGTGACCATATAGACCCAAGTCATCAGTCAAAATAAGTTGATGCAACAGATTCTTCTTTCTATCCTCCAATAATCACACTTTTGTTTTTTTTTCACAGAAATAATGAGTTTTAAATTAATGGAATCTAGAAGTGTGCAAGGTTCTGTATTATGTTTTATTTCAGGAAGAAGAAGAAAACAGAATGCTGTATCTAGGAGTGAGCACAAGTTTTGTTTTTTCCTTATTACCAACAGACCTCTGTGCTACTCCCAATAATGTTTGTATGCTCTTGCTAATTACGCAAGATGCCTATTATTTTTGGACATTGAATACCTGGCTGATACACACATTTTTTAAAATTCATATGTGTAGACAAGGGGGAAATCAGAATATTTCTGAGCTGATGAAATATTTCATTAAAATATTAAATATTCCTAATCTTAATGTCCTTTCAGATATGCTGCTAAAGATGTAAGGATAGAGTTGTAAGGACACGTTCTAAGATTTTACAGCACTTTTCCTTTCCGTTTTCCACTTTCTCTTCTTTATATGGATCCTTGGCTGTCTTAACCAATGCAACACAGGAGATCTTTTATCCCATTTCTAACCACAAGAAAAATGTTTTTGAACTTTCTTGCTTTTCAGATTGCAGATGGAAAGTGTTTTTGCATGCCGCTGAGAAGCTCACTGAATTTTATTTTGAAAGTGAGAAAAGAATGAGCTAGTGACACTAATTATTTGTCATTTGGAAATGATTCATTAGGGACTATTATATCACGCTATATCTATCTGCATGAGATAAGTAATCACACCCTCACAAACTTGAATTATCAGTTAAAATATTAGAACTTTTTGGTGAGCTCAAAAAGATGTGAATTATTCTCCCCATCCCACCCCTCAAACACACATGCCAGAGACCTGGCAGTCCCTATGACTCCATGCTGTGGCTCCCTGTGACCCCCAGCACCTTATGTTCCTTTTTGCAGAAAGTAGCTAATAAACCACAAAGGCCACATTGCATATGCACACAGTAAAACCGTAAAAAAAAAACAATATTCACGTGTACCTGCCTGTATGTCAGGAGCTATGGGAACAAGGCATACTTCTCAGCCTTTGCTGCATATTTTAGATCACTTATGTCTTGTACACTACGGCTGAAAAAGTGATACAATGAAAAGCTACTACAGAATCCTCTTTGGTAAACTGATGAAAACTGGTCTTACAATGAGGCAGAATATCAAAAATAGCACTGCCTAGCAAGCCAAGTTGCCAGATTTCTTAGATAAATTATAACATAAGGAAAAAAAATGTGGCTGTCTCTGATTAATAGTAGTGACGACAAAAGCCCCAAGCCCAAATAACACCATTTATACTGTCAAATTATTCCCAAATGAATAGTTTCTCTTTTGTCTAAATAGCACAGTCATAATAAATATCAAGAGATAATCGATGCATCTAGATTTTCAACAAGACAGACGGCTTGACAATGGTTTAGAACTTAGAACTGCATGAAGTATCCCACTGAACAGAAAAAAAAAAAAAAAGCAAAGGTGCCTCATTATTCTTCTGAATCTAGCTGACAGTCCCCCCTTATATGCATTACTAAGGACTGATACCTTGACATGCTTTAAAGCTTTACAGCACTTGTTGATGTAGACTTCACTGGCAGCTGCTGAAAATATTGTTAATCTGTCTGAGCTGCAATTTTCCAACAGTTTGACAATTCTCAAATTCTCCTTCAGCAACTTGAAAGCCTTGGTCTGATTTCAAGCTTTGGACACATGTATCTGATACCAAAGTAACTGAAAGCTGGGCTTTTATATATGAATTTTTATACAATAATATTATGTATGTGAGGTGAAATAGACTGCCCAATCCATGTACCCCAAATTAGTTTGCAGTGTTTCTGTATCAATTTTATATCAGTTTTGTGGACATGTGTCCTCAGGTCTTATAGGAGAATTATAAAATAAAATTATTTTGACTAATTTGAGAAGAACTTAGTAAGGAGATCTTCTTCACCTTTGTTCAAAGGACAACAGTAAAATATTGAGAATTTACTCACTATCTCAGCAGTCTATATCCTGCACTGGAAGAGCGAGATCCTGTAAAAGGCCAATAATTATTTGATGACATAACTAATGCTTTGTCCTAGGGGATGTCTGAAAAGGTATCAGAATTATAGTTGGATAAGCAGTTTTACCTTGAGCATGTCCTATTTCAGAAACCTAGATTTTAGGATAGATGATTGCAAGGTACATTAGTGTAGCTTTCAATGTTTAAGATCAAAATAGACAAATAATTATCTATAAGACAGAGAGTATTGAGAATCACTCCTATTTCTGCTACACACTGTGTTACAGGATTCTTTCATTTCAGCAACAGCTTGAAGCTGTCAAAAAGGAACCTAAACCCATTAAAAGGTCAACATACAGGTCAGCAATCTGATTAATATCCTAAGCTGCCATAAACTTCAGGAGAAAAAGGGACTGAAACAGGCTATTTCTTTTCTTTAAATGTCAAAATAAGAATTTAGTGCTCAGCTTTAGGAAAATATTTGCAAATGTTGCTGTTAGTAGACGATGTGTCAGCCTCCTCACCTGCCAAATGGGGAGGACAGTGCTACATCCCACACAAAAATGTTGCATTAAAAAACAGACTAAATTCGTGATTATCTTGTACTCTGTAGAGCTCTAGGAGAGGAGTGTTGGAAGCTTTCTAAAAGCCAACCTTTAAGGAGCATAAGTGTCTTTTACCAGTTTGTATCACGACACAAATCTCAGAGGCAGAAAGCACTTCTAGAGTAAGTGGTTTAGGTGTGAATATAGTATTTGTGTAAGATGTCGCATGGTGAGTTTTAAAGATCTTCAGTGTACTTGCGAAATAGAACGTAGATAAGCACGGGGTTGAAATCTGTCTTGAGAAACTGAAATGTGTGAGAAGCACGAGCAAGCGAGTTTCTTGCGTGTGACTCTTCACCTCTAGTATCTGCCAAGAAAAGCGCTGCTTGCTGACAATTAAAAGGTGGACATGTGCCTCTTTAAGACAAATCGACTAGTTTTCTGCATGGCTTGAGATGGTTGCCAGTGATGAAGACTGAACCACGCTGTCTTTATCAACTGATACTGGCTTATAAGTATGAGGCCCTCTGTCTCAGTGCAAACCTCTCTTTCCACACCGCCAGTAAATTAACTTCACTGTGCTTTTTCTTCAGAGCAAATGTGCTCCTGAGGTGTTCTTTTTTCCCCAGCATCGAGCGACATTTTCTAGGAAAAGTTTCACTGAAAGTGTGACCTCTTTATAGCATCTGCAGGGCTTCAGTCTCTGAATAAAGAAAATAAACCAAAGGCAACCTTATTTCCAAGGCATTTTTTTCTTTGTTTGAACCTGTTTAAATGCATATCAGCTACTCATGACAGGTATGAGTTGCCAGTAAGAGAGTTACCTCTTTGAAAGTGTCAGAAAAACTGGCCTGACTGGATGATTCGTGTCAAACTTTAGCTCACTACATCAGGTGTTCAACCTCAGTCAGGCAATCTGGAAAGTTTGTGTACAACATGCTTAAGTGTAGTTGTTTTAGCAGAGAAGAAAACATTCCCAAAGGCTTCAGAGAATCCTCACCTTTTTTTTCTTCTGTGTGGCAAGTTGTACACTCACATAATGCAGGAAATGCCTTTTCCTATGCAAGAGAGGTGCAGTTTACTTCAGTAAACTCCTGATGGTCTACAGACAGCTTATTTTTTGCAGTATGATAAATAATAAGTAAATTTTTGCTAAATAATACATATCTTGTTTCTTGTGTGGGCCTTTCCTGGCAGGGAGTGACGCAGGTTTCCTTGGAAGTATTGTACAGATGCAATGCTTTCAAACCAAGGCTGAAGAAGGAAAAGACTTCTTGCCACTGTGTTCTGTATTTTTCATAGTAGGAGCTGGACTGTGATTCTTTTGTTCCAGTGGCTTCACATTAATCACCTTGGGGATTTTGCAGCTGCTTAACAAAAAAGAGTTTAAACTCCCTCCAAATTGCAGAATGGAGAAATTCTTGGCACAACACTAAAGCCTTCTCTTTCTTTGATATCCTGTTAGGAATTACTATTAGGTTTTTCTGCACTCAACATAAAATATTTGGAGTATGATCTTCAAATAGATTTTAAGAATTGGCTAATAAATTTGATGGCTGTGATGCTTGCCTTGTAGTAATTAGCTCTTGTTCTTGCCAAGAGCTGGTTTTGTTGCCTGGGTGGGATCTCTTTTGCATTTAGTTTTTTGTGTCTTTTCTAGATCCAGGGTGGCAGTGGGGACAGAACCAAGGAAAATCACCGACTGGCAGATGATGTCTGAGCTTGGCCTATTAGGGACAATACAGAAAAGTGCAATGGACAGAGGATAGCACTTCCTCTAGCCAAGCCAGTCAGAACTTTGGATTTGCATAATTTAACGTGATTTAATAGATGTTGGAATGAAGCACCTCCTGGGGGGGAGTCATGCAGCAGATATGGCTTCTCTTCTTTTGTTTCTACAACTGTGCATCATTAGTACAATATCCATGTCGGAGCTGCCACCCTTGCTCTCCTTTGCCATCTGGGACTGACAGCAGACCATGGTCTGGCTCACTTTCTCTCAAAGGTAAACAAACAGTGGTTTTGATTTTAATTTGTGCTTCAGTTACAGACAAGCTCCGAATACATCCTCTGAGACCCCTGGAACAAATGAACAGAACAACCCTACTGCCTCAAAACACGGCAGGTTCTACCCCCTACAGAAGAGACAGAAAACAAGTGGAAGACACAGGGCTGAAGTGTCAGAGCATCTGGAGGTGAAGCAAGTTCTGCTATGGCTAGAGAAGATGCAAGCTGTCCCCATTGTACTGAGTCTTGGATTAGAGCCCCTTAGGAGAGGATGATGCCAAGCACCTGCCTGTTTTTGCCTTTTTTTTCAAAGCTCTTTGCCCCAGACTGATCCAACTTGCACCTTGCGGCACAGCTTGAGGCACCTGTGAAATTACCTGCCTAAGAAGCTTCCATTTGTCCCATCTGAGAGCACAAGCTCCTGTAGCTGGGCCTCAGGAGCAGTGCGTAGTGCAGAGCACTCTCAGGAGCGTGGTTGTGGCTCAGCAGTTGGATATACATGTGCTAAGGTAACTGGCAAGTGTGTGGTGCAAGACATGCAGTGTACTGGCAGGTTCTCCAGATAGATAGACTGGAAAGAGGGTGGACCTGGTGGCCTGAGTGTATTTGCTAATGGGTAGACAGTTGCATAGTAGCCCCTATGCCACCTTCTTGCCCCCATCCACTTCATGATTCCCTCGATATCTGCTGACTCTCCAGAGTCAGAAGTTAAAACCTCTAAGAAAGTGCAAAGTGCTGCCCAGGCCACAAGACCCTGTCTCTGTGTGCATCTCCTTACAGAGGTGTCCCTGTATTTTGTAAAATAGTGTTCCTAGTGCCATCTGCTGTCTTTAGCTCTGAGAAATCTTTGCACAGAAAATTTTCTTTTTTTTTTTTTTTTTCATTCAGGCTTGCTTCATTCTGTCTTTCTCCCATTTACTTGTAACAGGAAGGGGAGAAGTGTCGGGACGACAGAAGACACAGAGGGTAATTCTCCTAGCAAGAGTGCTGGGGAATTGAAGTCAAAAGGTAAATATTGCTTGCTGCAATTATTTTACCTGCTGTTGTTCACATTGCTCTGAACAGAGATGCTGAGACTCCCATATTGCTCAGCTCCAGAGCAACATGAGCCTCCCATATTGCTCAGCTCCAGAGGACTCTGCTCCCTCCCATCCATGGTTTACCTCAGAGGAGGAAAGATGCATTTAAAATCTGCCTAGGGTGTCATCTCATAAAAAAGAACTGGAAGCTGTTTGCAGCTGGCAAAACAGCACCCTGTTGACTGGGCTAGGGCTCCAAGTCTAGATCTTGCCAGGAATGCTCCATGCCCCTAGATCTACCAGCATATCTTTCCTCTTGTGGGTTAACTGTGCTGTGGACTGTACCCTCATTTGTGGATTGGCACAGCTTGGAGTTATAGCTTCTCTTCATGTGGTCATTTTAGTTCATGAACTTTTGCAGACTTCTGAAGCTTCCTGTAAACACTGGTCATGAGATAGCTGGAAACAGGAAGGAAAGTCAGGAATTCAAAGTCTGACCTAACCTACTGATATAGATGGCATCTCTTTCACAGCTATGCCACAGGGATTATAAAAAAAGGCCAGAAGGAGCAAAATCTGGAGTGGCATTGAGAAGAAACTGAGAAAGTAAAAAGATTGTGGAAGTCCCGGTATCTCTATATGCCCTTCTTTTATGTCTGTACACAAAGCAGAGAGAAAGACAGGCTGAGACTTCCAAGGTGTCTAAAGCATTTCCATATCCAGTTTCTACTTGTCTTAATTTTACACTGACTCCCAGTTCCCTTCTTCAGCTTTGAAATACCTCTGTATAGAGGAATGTCCTGAAGTCACAAAATGAGTCAACAGCAGAACAGAGTCCTGGGGCTGGGCTGAGCTCGTCCCAGACACAGCGTTACTCCATCCTGGCTTCCCATTACAGCACCTCATCCACGGACCTCTTCAAATCCAGTCGTCAGAGACAGCAGAAAGCTGCAAAACTCTCTTATTCTGTATATTCTTAAAGGAAATGACCATAATGGTCAAGGACACTTTTCAGAAAAGGAAACAGAGCTCAGAAGGAGAAACTCTCAGGATTGCTGAGGAATTAGGGCCTGTCACACCCTTCCGCTTTGCTGTTGTCCTAAGGCTGTTAAGGGCGTTGCACAAAAAAATAAGAATAACAAGTAGCAGCAGCAAATGCAGAGACAAATCGAAGATCCTTATGACTATAAAATGGAGCTTAGGGGTGGGAATTGAAGGGAACCTTTAGGTAACTCAAAAGGTAATAGCAGAGCTGTTGAACCAGCTCCTCAGGGAAAATGACGCTGTTCATGGGCTTATTAATACCATTTAAAGTCTTCAGTTTCTCAAATAGCATCATGCAGATGTACTTGAAAAACCTGTCTCAGTTAATAATGTTGCTAGTTATCCTAGATATTACTTCTGAGTGAAAAAAACTTGCCAAAATATTTGTCAAATTAAAACATACTTGAATAGGTTTTGCTTAAGTGCTCAAGCACCATGTGTATGAAACATCCCAGAAAAATACATCAGTTCTTCCCTTCTTTCCTAGAAGACATCTATTTGTCAGTGAATTTTAAATCCAAAAGGAACATTAAAAAAAAATCTATGCTCTGTTTCTGAAGTTTTTCAGATTCAGCTTCTGTCAAGAGCTGTCACTCACAGAGGTGGTATTTACGTATCTTGTTTTGATGATATTGCAGTGCCTATTTTAGCGATTAACAAGAGCAGCTAAATAATGAAGGACCAACTCTTCAGCTTTTTCCAAAATAGAAATCAGAGTAGCTGACAGGACTTTGCCAGAATGGAGGATCTAGATGAAATCTTTGGGGATACATTGCCCGCTGGTTAGTCAGTAGAGTCCTACTTGCTTTCCCCGTAATAAGTTCTCTCTCTCATTAAGGACAGCGAAGGATAGCGATAGCCCTCTGTGCTCCCTCAGGCCTGCTGGTGGTGGCAGCTTTGAGGGGGGCAGACCTGATGTTTCAGCCTCCGGTCACTTGATAGCATGTGCTGCTGGGCATTCAGAAAAGTGGCAGTTCATAACCCTATGGAACAGGAGAGTGGTTCTTTCAGGATTTCTTAATCATAGTGGAGAAGGCTAGTCTTACCTCAGCCCTCATGGAGCCTGCTGGAAGGGAGCAGGGAAAAAAAAAAAAGTTCTTGTTAAGATATTTACTTCATTTGAGGCCCTCCATGGTACTGAAATCTGGTGGTGAATTGTAAAGAAGCTCTGTGAAAGCAGGGAGCAGACCCAAACCAGTCCCATGGGCACAGCATGTTTCCGACGAGGAGGAGTCAAAGATCTGTAGTCCTAATATGGATGCAGAGCCTGGTGTGCCCCAAAGCAGTCCCATGGGCATAGCACGTTTTCGACAAGGAGGGGTCAAAGATCTGCATTCCTAATGTGGATGCAGAGCAAGACAAGGAGGTAGGAGTCCTATACAACATACTTTGGTGTGGGTTGGGGGATGGATCTCATGCCACCTACATGCTGCATGGTGTGCAATAAATAAGTAGGTGGATTGAATGTCATACATACACAGCACTCCTAAGCTCTTATCTGACTGCACTGTTGTCTGTGCCAGCTGCTTTTCCACCTACCCAAAGGCCTTTTGGTTATGGGAACCCACAACTCACAAGGATATTTTACTCCTGTAGAAATATACTGCTTACATCCACCTTTGAAGTAGAGTCTGTAATAGATGCTTTTTCTTGGTACCCATGACCTGCTTTCTAAGGTAGGGAGCAGTCCTTTGTGTGATTTACTGAGAACTGGAAGCTGAATTAAGCGAACACAAAGAATACCTTGCTTATTTTTTTGAACTGGGTAAGTTTTACCTGTAGCATTGCAAATGGCAAATGGTCTCTCCTACTCTTGTTGCTCTGTTACCATCTCTGATTGGAAGTTAGCAGGGTTTACCAAACTGGGGCCCAGGTCCGGAAATGGGGCATGTGACCATGCTACTCTCTTGACTGTCTGACATTCCTTATCTGCCTTTTTTTCTTTTGTCCTTGTTGAAAATCTTATGTTGATAAAAATAGGCCCTGATATTCACTACAGAGCCTGCTTCTCCCTCCAACTGATTTGCAGATGGGTGCATGCCAAGTGTCTAGTGACTCATTTATTTGGGAAAAAAAAAAGAACCACCACAATGTAATCCGCAAAACCATGCTTTTCCCACTCCTATGTAAGAAACATTTTCTACGGTTGCCCAGACCTTGGGCAGAACAGCTAGTAGCAACCTATTTATCTGTTCTTTCCTGAAGAGTGACACAGTTGCAGGGCGCCATTTCCCATTTACTTTTGGTTTTGGTAGTCACTCACTTTCAGCAAAGTGGATGTGACACACAAGCTAGTCCAGAAACCCAGCTTAGCGAGGAGAGGTTTGGTGACAGGCATGGGCCGAGCTGATGGAGGTGCCAATATTCTGTCCAGGCATGATCCATCCTTAGCACGAGTCCAGAGACTAAAGCAGAAGTATGCTCATCTGCTTTGCCACTCTCTGGTCCTGGACCACTGCATCCGTTTACTCAGCTATTTTACACAGACTTTCTTGACAGCTTGCAAATATTATGATCATTTAATCTGACCTCCTGCATAGCAGAAGCCTAACAATTTTGCCCTGTGAATTCTGCACTGGTTTGAAGACTTAAAGGAAATTTGCTTAATCGCGCAACCATCTGCTACAGCGCTCAATTATCCTGGCAATTCAGAATTGCTTGCTTCTAATTTAAAGCTTTCAGCCTTATGCCTCTCCGGTCTTGGATTTTGTATGCCTATCTTGTGCTAGATTAAGAGAGATGCTGTCGCAAGCATATAGCTCTGCTGCTTTTCCAACTTTCACATTATCTGTCTTTGAGATTGGGGAAAAAGGCCTTTAGAAAGACCCTTCAGCACTGAAGCAGCAGTCCTTCCCATCATCACACAAAAGCACATGAACTCCTGTGTAATTCTAGGGACTAATAAAGCAGCTTCGGCAGGCTGGAGCATCTGGCTTTCTACATATTTTCCTTTAGCACTTCCACCAACTGTTGTTTGCTCATATCTCCTGGATTCTGTTTATATAGATTTTGCCCAATCTGCTCTTTCTGGTAATGTTCATATTGTTGTGTGTTTATGTGAAGAAAAAAAATGTACTGAAATATTTATGTGGTCTGAAATGACATAAACTGAGATGATCTTGATCCATGCTGAAAGCACAAAGCACAACAATATGAAAACTGAAAGTGACTCAAAAAAAAAAAAAAAAGAAAGAAAGACTTGCAGGGCTCGTTAGGTTAGTCAGGCTGTTTGGAAAGACAGGCATAAAATAATTAGTACTAACCTCCTATGTCAATATTGCAATCTGTAAACGAAATTATTTCCACAGCATCTGTGTAGCTAGAAACTAGAAAACAATTCTCGTAATATTTTTAGATGGTTCTCAAATGTTACCATGGCTCTTACTCCCATGTCCATTGTACTGGACTTCACAGAAGGTCTACTTCACAGAATTAGTATAACATGTTTTTGGGTAAGTGAAAAAGGACCAGGTCCATGACTTAATTTTGAAAAAAAAATATTTAAAGAAAATAGAAACTGAAATAAAAAATCCTGTCCATAAAAATCACCTTATATTTTGAATGTTTAATGCAGCAGGGTCGATATATAGTGCTATTCATTTTGATGGGAGTTTATACAGTTGTTCTTACAGATAATGATCTGTTTGTATAGTAAAAGTATTCTGGCCTGCGGGAACGATGTCGATATTGAATTAGGTTGTAAACTTTCCAGCATAGGTAGGATGAAAGCAAGATTAGGCATAAACCAGCACAACCGAGGTAGCAGGGACAGGATCAGACGCTGTGGTGTGGGTCCTGCAAAAAGTAATTGCAAGATTAATGGTGGCTGCAATCTTGGACCACATGCTCTAGGGAGGAGTAACTCTGCTGTGTTACCCAGAGAGTGTTTTAGTGATCAAGGCCATATGGTCAGCACAACCTTCACTAAGAAATGGCTCGTTTAGATTTTATTCAGCCTGCCTCCAAAACAAGCAGACAGAAACTCTTCCATATGCGAAGGGACGAAACTTGTTAGCGCTTACCGCGAAATGTAACAGCACTCCGTGGAAGTATTCCTGCCATGCAGTAGCTACAAGTGGCATAACCCCTCACATGAATGCTCTTACAAGGTCAGATGCAAAACGGAGCCGCTAGAAACAATCCTATTCCCAAGCAGAAAGAGGAGAGCTAGGTTTTTTATGTTTAGAGTTATTTGGGTTTGAACTAGGGCACCAGAAGACATTTTCTCTTAACACATCCCACATTCCTGAGGCACACGGCAATCCAGTGGCCCCTAAAAAGCCACCATGTGAGGAAATCACAGAGCTGAACAGGAGTCAGGAGTCCCAGTACTTTGCTATAAGCAGAGGCAGTTGAAGCACAAAATGCCAGGGATGGATCAGTGCCTGTAACTAATAGCCTTAAAAAAGCATGAATGAGTTTCTAGAATGGGAGAAGTTGGCATCCCACAGAGTCAAAAATTCATGGAGTAGTTCCAGTGAAGGGCTGGGATTTCCCCAGTTCCTTGGAAAGCAAAATTTCCCAACATTTCCCAGTAAATTTTTTCTACAACTTGCCAACCTTGACACCTACCCATGGTACTCCTGATCTTTACCAGCAACGCAGAAAGCCATTTTCTGTTTTCTAAACAAAAATCTCTCCATCGCCTCATGTACATGCCAAGGCTAGCCAATACCTACCTCCATTAGAGCATTTTGAACACGATGCTGAAAAGCTCTGGAACAAATACTACTAGACATGGGTGTTTTTCAACTTAGGAAGCAAAAATTAATAATCTTGGTATTCTATTTTTAAATAATAAATAGAAAATATTTATTTTACAGCATTTTCAAGATCATTTTGACAAAAAGGCAGTTTTCATCAAGCATTTGACAGACCCAAAGAAGGTACTTTTACAGGAAGCTTCATAGATCATACAACTACATACACGAGGTGAGTTCTTGCTCTTTATATATATTTATGTATGTGTATGTTTTCAGTTTTAACAATTACAAACTAAGAGTTAATATACTAAATCTCAAGAAAACTACTCATGATATAATTACATTGCAGTAATAAAGTCAGTGCTTAATATGTTCAAAACAGACAGCTATGAAAACTACAGTACCCAGCCATATTGCCATCTCCCTGACTATATTAGCCTATTGTGTTTCTTTTTCTTATCTACCTCATTTCTTCAAAGACTGTACTTCATAGTACCAGCCCTGTGCTTTTCAGAAACAGCACGAAGCATCTTATACTAAGATTATAAGAAGATAAAATTCATTGCTAATGTGGTGATCAGCAAAGAAAACATCGTATTTTATCATCACTTCAATACATAATTAGCATTAAAAAAAGAAACTAATAACAACAAAATCCCCAAAGCACCAAGCAGACAAAAATCAACCAACCCCCCAGGTGTTTTTAGTTCATTATAGAGCATCAATCTGCTGACAAAAACAAAAATGTAACTTTGGGCAAAGTCAATTCATGCTTTCCACATTGGGATGATGATAACAATTGGCTACTAGTCGCATTGAAAGTAACAAACACCATGAAAAGAGCATCAGGAATAGAGATTACATCTGATTTGGAACAGCAGCCAAATCTTCCAACACCTCTGCTATATACTAAAGTAACGAAATTTGGATCTTAGGAGAAAACACGATGACTGGCAACAGAACTTCTTAAAATACAAATGGAAAGAAAGAAGAGTAGAAATATAATGAACTCAGAAAAACTCTGACAGAATTTACACAATGAGCATAATTAAAAATCATTTTTTGCAACTATTTTAACATGAAAAGATTCCTTTGGAAATAGTGCAAAATAAAGTAAAAACGTGGGACAGACCCTCAGCTAAATCCAGCACCACTATCAAAGTTCACAGGAGCTAAAATGCTATCTGAATATATGTCATATACATATGTAAGATAATATTAAATATAATTAAGTTCAAACCACAGCAATTAGATCTGGACTTTGAACATGCCACCAAGGTGCGTTGGAGTAGGTCCATATCCAGGAAACATATGAAGGTCAGAGGAGGAGGAATGAATGACAGCGCTACAACTACCTACAAGTGACTTTTAAGATAACAAGATTCTATATTTATTTGAAGAAGTGGAAGTGTGTAAAAAGAACATACAACTAAACGTAATAAACAGATTAAAAGAACAGTTTAGAACAAAACCTGGATATTTATGTACACATTAAGCACTGATGAAAATTTCTGCCTGGACATAATTTTATTTTTAATTATCAGAAGCAACTCAATAGTTTCAATACATTTCCCTGCCCTACCTGTATAGGTTTATACTGGCACAAGATTTCTAAAACAGACTTCCTCTTTTTTGTTTTCTTTCTTTTGTTTCTTAACCACACTTGGCTGCAAACACTTAAAATAACAAGTTCTCAATGCACTAGTTATTAGTACCATATGTCTACTTCATAAAATATCTGCAAACTAAAGCACCCCATTATAAGGGTAACAATTGTCTGAGCTTTATATGAAAAAATGTGGTAGCACAGCATACAAATCTCCAAAGATCTATTGAATATTTGTAACAATGTGATATAAAACATGATTGAAACATAAAAATATTCATAGTATATTCATAAGACAATCTTCCAGTGGTAGTTAGTAGTTATTAGACACTACAGTTCACACATACTGTACACACGCATACAGAGACACAAATGTTTGCTCACTCTCTTGCTTCTGGACTGGCTCTGTAATCCCCAGTATGGAATCGCCTTTGCTTCAGTGTAGTAGTGGTTGCTCTGAGTATACAGCTGCTTCCCAATGTATTTGATTCAAAAGTAACATAAAGGAAAGATGTAATCACATGGTAAGTATATTATGAAAAGTTAGTCAATAAATATTGTTCTGCTACAGTGAACGTTGTGTAACAGTTTAGCCACATGGTTTACAATCTTATACAAAAGGATGTTCTTTTAAGTCCTTATCACATCAAAAATACCACCGAAAGGAGTTTCCCCAATACCTTCTCAAGTCTCAACTTGATAATAGTCCTGCCTTTCTTCACAATCATCGTTCAAGAAGACACCTCTCCACCACCACCACCAAAAGAAATCTATTACGAGGAACAAATCATTTAGACAAAAATCACTGAGCCATATGATTTCCTGTACTCCTCATCCCCCAAAATATTACACATTATTATACCAGCTATAGAAACGAGAAAAAAAATCATTTATGCATATGTGTCTCATATACAAATAGCTCCATTTCTCCTTGCCACAGTCACCTTCCTGGTGCCTGGATTTGTTGCTTCTGTAGCAGACAGATTACAGTCACGAGATGTGCTAACGACTCCTCCGAGGTCACGCTTCCCAGAGTCCTTTTCAAACATTGCCAAGAGAGGATGTGACTGTGACTTTTTTTTTCCTGTGTGTTTATTCATTTTTTTGCTATAGAAATTGTCTATTGGGTTTGTGCTTTGTTACATTTTCCTATCATCTTCTCAAAGTAAAATATTTTTAACAACTAGAGAATGTTGAGCCCTCAGAATGGATTTTTTTTTTTTTGAATTCAGGATAAAGTTTTTGTCATTTCATTTTCTGCTTTCCCCCTCTCCCGCACCCTCGGGAGACTTTTTCCCCCAGGATCTCCCAAAGGGCAGATGCTGTAGTCCTCCTTGTCCCATCTTGGCAGCATCCCTCTCTACAGGGTGGATGAGCTTTGCTTGTAATCCCTCAGGATGACAGAGGCATAGGTCATGTCTGGGGGGGTGCAAAGCACCGATTCTGACACAGGGGAGCTGGGCACGGAGCTGCCCGAAGCCACTGAATCCCGAAAAGGGGAAGGGGGCGTCAGTGCCGGAGAGTCCTCCAAAGTCAGTTTGCTGGTTGCCGGCTCATCCTCCTCGTCCTCCTCATCCTCTGGGTTCTTCTCGTAGACGTAGCCCTGGATGAGCTTCAGCTTCTCGCTCTGCACGTCCTCGGGCAGGGGGGATGCAGGTTCCTGGCTGAAGGTGACGGCCTCCTGGACAGGAGGCGGTGGGGACTGCCCCTGGTGTGCGGGCCGCACACTGTTGCCCGAGCCGGGTGAGGGGAGCGCACCATTGAAGTCAGGGATGCTGGGGGCAAACTTGTTGACCACTCCTTGCAGCTGCTCCATGAGGGAGCGCGGCTGCAGAGGCAGGTTCTTGGGGGACTGCTCGGGCAGGAAGAGGCGGGTCTCCTCCGCTGTGGCCGGCAGGGGCGGCGTCATGGCCACCCGCCTGTGCACCACCATGGAGGGGCTGCCGGGCTGCGCGAAGCGGACGGGTTCGCTCTCCTGTTCCTCCACCACGTTGTACAGAGTCTTACTGCTGATGTCGGAAAAAGTCAGGCTCTTGCCTTGGCCATGGAAGCTTTTAGTGAGGGGTTTGATCACTGCAGTCTGATTGCACCCTGCCTCCTGGCTCTTCACATGCACTGAGAGTCTGTGCCACATGTGTTGTCCCTTGGGAACTTCGCTTCCACCTGGTTCAGACCATGACACAGACTTTCCATTAGAACTATGAATAAAATAAAGATGGGTTTATTTGCATTTACATTATGCACACATGGACAATATAACAAGCCTACAGAAATACTGGCTGCTTTGCTTTGCTTCATTAATCATCTCTCCCTCCACCCCCAGTTCTTCATGTCACAGCATCACACAGCATCACAGAATGGTTAAGGTTGGAAGGAACCTCTAGAGATCATCTAGTCCAACCCCCCTGCTCCAGCAGGGATACCCAGAGCACAGAGCACCCAGTCGCATCCAGGCGGGTTTTGCCCTCCCAAAAGGAAGCAGGGAGAAATATTGCAGAGGAAAGTAAAAACATCTCTTAACAGCAGCAGTTACAGCAATTTTCATCCTCCTGGTTGCCCACCCCACAGTTGTTGTAGAAAGCCCAGTGCATGGGAAGGGTTCAAGGAAAGTTGGCTGTGTTTTGAGGACTCTTTTGGTTTGTATCTAGGTTCATTCACTGTACCTTGTAGGGGGGAGGCAAAGAAAACAAGTCACAGGAAGAGCTTTAATTAAGCCTGATTACAGTTTATAGGAAATATTTCCAAATTGTTGGAGGAAAAACAATGCACAGCCCTAGCTTTTGGCACTCAAGGTAGCAGGAGGAGCTGTTAATGATTCCCCCTTTCCTTTTCATTCTCTGGCCACCATTCACACTTTGAAATATATCAGCCACTACAGAAAAGAAGGAGGCCCAGGGCCTCTTTCAGGTAGGAGGCAAAGTACACTTAGGTCTTCTGGCTGCTCATTCAGTTTGTTGGCCACCTCTTGTTTTCATATGCATGACTAAGGCTACAGAGAGCACTCACGGGTCCCCTGAGCTTCTTTTGCCGTAGAGATTCCTTCTGTACAGTTAGGGCAGACCAAATACAACTCTTCCCAAGTGACCGTTATTTACAAAAAAGGAGGAAATGCTGGGACTTAACACAGTTGGTGTGGGTGGGGAACAAACAGCAACAGGATCATGGTGAGTCGAACCTTCCAACTCCTCATGTGGGTTAGCTCCCTTCGAAACGCTAGGCTGTTTGGTTGAGTGAGAACCTGAGGGTTAAGGCTGTATCTCAGGAACTACAGTGTTTGTTTGTTGTTGTTTGTTTGTTTGTTTGCTTTACTTTCTCTGCACTTTCACAGGGAACATCACAGATTCCCCTCAAAGCAGGTAGGGTAGAGAGCTGAATGCCAGGTAAGAGGACCAAACAATTGTTTAATTGCAGGTCAAACCAGTAGACATCATTCACAAATTATAACATATATCATCTGAGTGCAAACCAGAGAGAAATTGTGAGATTATCTGCACAAAGCAGCCTTATCTCAGGGTTTCATCCCTTAGAGGGTAAAAGGAAACAAAGGACTGAATTCGGGGTGCTGTGATTGCAGTGCAGAAGGAGACGATACGGGTGAGAGGATGGCATAGTTGTGCTGCCTGTTCTTATCGCAAATGCCAAGGGAGATCACTTGTCTTGCATACAATCTCAGGTACCTGCCTAAATAGTTTGCTTTTCCTGATTGAACTGCAGTCCTCCTCATTTTCAGGGAGTAAATAATTACCTGTTGACTTTTATAATTAGTGGCCAACTTTGAAAGCTTGCAGAAACCGGTACAATTTAGATAGTCTGGTAAATCTACAGTCAAGAGGGAAAAAATATACATAGGCACTTTTCTGTTGAGCAATAAATATTCTTGGAGGAAAAAAAAAAAGAATTTGAGATGGATCCAAACTGTGAAGGTCAGTTCCAATGCTGGACTCCAACACTGGATCTCTGGGCTCATCCTCTCTGGGAAACGGCCCACAAGAAAAGACCAATCTGAAAGATTCATAACTCTCTAAAGCTTGGTAGGATCTGGAGCTGTTTGGATTTAGAGCTTTCACCTAGGGGAGAAAAAAGTTCTTGCTGAAGAATGAAGCCTCTATATTATATTGATCAATGAAAAGATAAAAGTGAAGGTTTAGAAGCATTCCAATTTTGATCAGAATGAGCTGTGATATGACTTTCTTTTTGAAGATTTATAAAGATAAGTAAATGTATGTAACCATTGGAAGTAAAAGATTTTTAAAGTCACATTTTAACATATCAAGATTTACAAACACTTCACACAGAAATGTGTTTTGTCTCCTTGCAGCTCAAAACAAGTCCCTGCTTGTAGACATTAACATAAGTCAAGTGCTCCCATGCTGTATTTTGCTGATGCTATATCTTAACAAATACCGCAAAAAGCTTTTCTGAAACAAACCAAAAAAAAGTCATGATTACCAGCTTGTGCTAAGTCCACTTCAGCAACACTTTCTTCTTTGTATCTAGCTCTGGTGCATTATCTCACTTTTGAATGAGAAAAACCCCCTCATACCATCTGTTTAGTGCTTATTTCATTTTGTTTGCAAGATTTTGTATTTTGCATCAGAGTAAACACTGCTATTCTAAGGAGCTGACTATCTCTTTCTTCGGATAAAACTTCCCCCTCTTCTGTTAGCCTCCCCCTCACCCTGAAGTTCTTCTGTTCGGACTCCCTTCTTCCCTAGCACGCTCTATCATGTGCCTAAGGGGGCCCAAGCCAGCTGCTGCGCTCCATGCAGTTACACTGAGAACACAATATCCAACCGCAAGCAAACTGCTCATTCCAGATCCTCCTGTTCCTGATGTGCTCCAGGAGGAAAGCCTGTGCTGCTGGAGTGCCTTGCCTCTGCTTGCCAGGGCTTACTCCTCCTGACCTCGTCCGCTTCATGATGACTAACTTGTAAGGCACAGCGCCTCTCCTGGGAGGCATGATCACTATTTATTAAGTGAGCGTCACCTTCTTTATGAAGGAAGTGTCAATGAGAAAAGACTAAAATCAGAATAATCAACCCGTTAAAATGGGAGGAAAAATGTTTTGTTCCACACATACGCAGGAGAGAACATCAAAGCAGATTGCAGTTGGGGTAATGAAAACATGATGCTCTCTTGCCTGACAGGGAGATGAGACTGACTGGTGTTATATTGATTTTGCCAATTAAAAGGTTACCCATTTCATGTCCACTGTGTATTTATTCATCTCCTTTAACTTCCTCTCTGTTTTTTTTATACAGCTTTTTCAGAATTTAGACTTCATGCTGACTGCTCGGATATGATGCAAATTCCACTTCCATGAAAAAGAAAACTAGTGAAGAAGAGCAGGTGATCTGTGCTTGAAAGGACAGTGTGACATTCCTCTGGCAGTGAATATGGTATCTAAAAGGACAGTCTTAATTTCGCCTGGGGAATCAAGTGAGGCAAAATGGTTCCCTGAAACTTTTCACAAAAAAGACATTACAGATCTTCTGTGATTTGACCCCCAAGAGTTCCTCCTTCCCTTGTTGTCTTTTGTCAAGAAGTGAATAAAAGTGTAGGATGCTGGTTTTAGAACCAAAGCCAGCTATCAGAAAGAAATGTCTCTTTTGCCTGGTCTATGATCCATCTACACAGACTGCAGCACAGGTCTCAGTGCAGAGAGCTCTGGTTTAATCCAACTGTTCCACAACCAGCAGGGTCCTTTTGTGGAGTTCATAAACTGATGGTGAGGACATTACTCTCACTGATGGCCTTTCACCCTTGAATTATATAGCTGTAGCCCCACAGCTCTTGTCAGACAGATAGATCTGGCTAAGAAAATGCAGGCATGCTTAGACAGGATTGAGCTCAGTGCCTTGCTGTAAAACTTTGATGACAACTCCTCAGAGTCACTGAGGAGTGACAGAGTCAAGGGAACTTAAGGTTTATAGCAAAATCTATCCAATGTAACTCCCGAAGTCTAACTTCCTCATATCCTTGCATCTAGCCCAAATATTCAGACGTCTTCATGGATATCCTATCAACACATAAAAGATGGAATTTTTTGTGTTTTATAGGTAAGGATGTACATTGAGTTTAGCTGAAGTTTCTCAGTTTTCACAACGGTTTTTTCCAGGCTTTTCGTATGTGGGAAGAATAAACAGCAGTATAATTCTTCTGTGGGATTCCTTTAAGTATCTGAGTTCCCTGTGCAGATCTGTCTGTCACTACTTTTCTTTGTTAACTAAAGGTGTTGTCTTTAGCACATACATCAAGCTTTATAACATATTCTCTGCATAAGACTGATGAATACAGACACCAGATAACCCAGTAAAGAACTTTAGGCCTTAACAATTACTTGAAGAAAGAGTAGAGGTGAAGACATGAATTGATGGTCTAAGGTCGTCAAGGTACTGCCCATGCAGCTCTGGTCCTGATTATTTCTCACCAGTGAAGCTGTGGCCTGAGACCAAGAATGCAGTGAATTAGGTGAACTTTCAGTCCTGTGTGCCTGAACAGATGTCTCTTTTGCCTTGATTGTTTTACACATAGTAGTCTGTAAATAACACCATATGAAATGGTTAAGCAGTACAATACTTACAGGGTGCTTTGATTATATTAACTTTAGAAAAGGACATATTGGGAAAATGGCTCGGCATCTAGGCAACAAGGTGCTTGTCTCTGTGCCACAGCTGGAGAAGCCGCCAAGCACAGTGATTGACAAAGAGCTCCTCCGGTTTAAAAGGAAGGACAGTAGGGCAAAAGCAGCAGCTTGTCCAGAAGTCTTGCATGCTGCAAAGCCTTTCTCAGCCCAAACAACACTTTTTTTCATGGGTCCCAGGCTAGGAAAGCCAGCAGGGAAGTTCCTATCCTGATTAAAGCAGGGCAGTTAACCATCAACAAGATTTCTGTCACCTTTGCAGTCACATTTAAAGCAGGGCAGTTAACCGTCGACAAGATTTCTGTCACCTTTGCAGTCACATAAGCAGCAGTAATTCACCTGAGCCAGGCTCTGCCCTAATTCCCAGGAGCCAAGCTAACCAGTTTAAATCTTAAGGCTAGTGCCTGTGCTGCAGTGTGCTGTGGATGCTTCGCTGGTGTCTTGAAGGTCTCTTCCATTATTGTATGTACTTTAATAGAGCCACCATGGCATTGGATTTGATCAAGGGCATAACATGTTTTAAACTCAGCATAGTAATATCTCCCTGTGCTGAATGGGACCATCTTCTCAGGGCTATTCAGTGAGCTGCAGCTGGCACCTCTACCACTCAGTAACCAAGGAAGCTGCATGGGTTAGCATGTTCCTGCAAGGGCAGTTATTTGAAGCGTTACTTCCAGGGATTTGTCTGCTTTTCTAACCCAGGTTTAACCTCCCTATGGATCATCCAGGACTGG
Source organism: Tinamus guttatus (assembly GCF_059628265.1). NCBI lineage: Eukaryota > Metazoa > Chordata > Aves > Tinamiformes > Tinamidae > Tinamus > Tinamus guttatus. The sequence goes on from NW_028289250.1 coordinate 3,033,620, forward strand.
GATCCATCATCTACCACAGCCCCATTAAAGTGTATGCTCAGGGTTTTGCCTGGTAAGTCACATTTACTATCACCTAAAGGAAAAAAAATCACACACAATTTCAGTTTTAGTTCATTTACAGTGTAATCCCCTTCTCACTGATAAGAGAATGTAGCAGCACTTCTCAGAATGTGACTCCTGTTCTCGCTGTGGTACTGTATAACTAAAGTTTAACCTCCCACCAGAGTTTTTGAAAATTTAAAGGACTGAACTAACTTCTTACTCCTCCCTCCTTCCCTTCCCTTGCACATGGGATATCTTGTTCTATATAAATTGGATGGCTACTTTAAATGTATCATGGCAACTGTTAACACTAAGAGTAGGTAGGCACGAAATACAGGAAAACACAAGATGTTATCACAGAGGCACAGCCTGAAGATATTAGGGTTAGTATGAGAGAGCACAAGCCAAGAAGTGCCTGTTCTCACCCTCTGCCTTGCCAAGGCTTACTCAAATATATCTTCTTACCTAATTATTTCCTTCATTAGTTATTATACAGCGAAAGTGTAACATTACTTCAATCTTAGATACACACAAGCTTTTTAATATGCATGGTCCTATTGGTAACGCACTGTTTGTTTCTTCTTTCTTTTTTAAATTGAAATAGTAACAGTAAAGTGGGTGCAGTAGCACCCCCTGCACCCACCCATGTCTGAGGGGCACTGTGACTTGCTCCTTCTTCACAGGAGCCCCAAGGCCTGGGCCAGAAACCCTAGGCCGGACCCCAGAGCTCCCCTGGCCTCTATGACCTGGGGGGCTCTCCAGGGGGTAAGCGGAGCCAGGGCTGGCGGCAGAGGCTTCGTACCCACACTAGCATGGAGCTGGGCTGCTACCAGGCTTGTGTATGGTCCCAAGAGCAGGAGAGCACGTCCACGTCCAGCAGTTCAGGTATAGGCAACTGTCCTGAAATAAATGGACTTACTTGTGAGCAAAACAATTAGGTATAATGACTATGTAGGCACTTTTATATCACTGAAGGCATTGCTTCAATGTACTTTAAGAGTGACAACTTTAGTATATGTCACAGATCATACTTACCTAGTTCAGCAAAGGTATGGGAATATTACACCTGTTAAGTGTATAAAGGACTGAATACTAATAATTACTGGCATACCTCTAACATGACATTAGTAATGTGTGGCTTGGACAAAGCGACTTATTTTAATAGATGATACAAAGTTCAGGATAATTAACTTTTCCTGAATGGTAGGCAAATTCTGCTGGTGTTCAAGAAATTAAGATGAGAAACCTGTGAATTAAATTGAAATTAAAACAATGCTTTTACCAGGAAAAAAAATGAATCTGTTTATTTTGTTGCTAATGGTAAATAACAACTGGAAAATCTTCATAATGAGAATATCTTACTGGATCATCCTTGTATTTTTTTAAGGATTATAAAGTCAATGCACAGAAAAAATGCAGTGCAGATCATTATAGATACTTTGATGTCAACGGAGAAGCCAGTCTGTATTATCTGGAGATGTGCCTCATGCTGCACATTCCAATAAATGGGTATGACAGCGCAGTCAATGACAATACCTGAACTGAAACATTTTTTTCAGGCAGGCTTGAAAAGGAACATAGTAAGTACAACCTGAATATTGCAATGTGTTGAGCAAAGGAACCTGGAAAGCTTAGGAGCATGGGAAGAAAATGATAGAACAAAATTAATTTAGGAATAGTTCAGGTAGATGCAACTAAGGCAAAATAATCTGTAACACTGGAAAACTGCAAAGATTAGCAACATGCTGCAAAGTATTTCAACAGGAGCAATATTGTTGGAAAAGCTCTAGAGCTGCTTTTGAATAAGAAACACTCATTAATACATTTTTAATATGATAAAGCACAAAAATACCCCATGGATTTTGTATTTTGTGCTCGAAAGCACCATGCTATGGCACACATATTAGGATGCTTTTCCTGTAAATGTAGTTTCATGGTAATTAAGATAATGAGAAATTAGTTCTTGCTTTCTGTAATCCCTTTATGATTTTGATGCAAAAGTGTTTGGGACACCATATTACCAGAAAGATGTTGACAAACTGGAAGCTGTATAACGAACAGCAACAAGAAAAAAGCATCTGGGGGCAAAGAAGAGGGTATAGGGGGGGAAGGCAAAATAGCAAAATATATTTAATTTGATGGAACTCCACAAGAAAAAAAAAAAAGAACTTCTGAAAGGCATTAATACCAAGGATGGCAGGTATTTCATACTGTATACAAATGCACAACAGAAAGACCTAGGTGAAATTACAAAAGGGAAAAATTGTATTGAAAATCCAGAATATATTCTAGCTGTATTAACTGTTCCTTAAGGAGCCTTAAGGTAAAAGCCTGTTGCTCTGGACATTTGTTGAAAGAAAATGTGCAGCACATGCACTTTTATGGAGATAGCAATCAGTGAAACCTTTCTCCCGCTTTAGCTTCTCAGACTTTTTGATATGCTTGAGAACGGTTCTTTCAGTTTAAACAGCACTCAAAGAGCCATCAGACTTGCCCTAACATGCTACCAGTGCTCTTGCCCTATTTTGAAAGCGTACTTCACTCAGTTGCCACTAGAAGCTTAGCCAGGAAGCACCTCACTTGCCATATATAACTCTTCCTAGCATGCTATATTAGCTTATTCAGCCAGTAAGGCTAGTGGGTTTTATGGGTGCATCTGGAAGTTTCCAAGATAGTGATTAGACAAATTTGGAAGAAAAGAGCCCTAAAACTCAAACATGATATTTATGAGTTTCTTCATGTGATTATCAGTTTTCATTATCCCATTTTCATTCTTCTGCATTTCTTGATTTCTCCAGGAAGATATGAGGAATGGAGATCGCTCTTAGAAGAACAACCAATTGCAACTATGGTGCACAGCAACAGAAAAGTGTTTCATATTCCTACATCTATTTTTTTATAGCTGGAAAGCAAGGTACACTGTAACACCAGTCATGATTTCTAGCATGTTGGGATAGCAAAGCAGGGCTTCCCTGAGAACACCCAGACTTGCTAGTTGCTGCAATCCTGATGAACTGGGATATGAGGCCATGTGGTGGTGATGGGCATCCAGGGGCATGACGGACCCATGCCTTGCACTGCTTATCCTAGGCTGGCAGCCCCAGAAAGCTTGTGGCATGAGACTGCTGATGGAGGATGTGCCTGTTCCCTGGCTGCAGTGTAGCACTGATGGTCAATGGAAAGCACAAGCCCTAGCAGGACAGAGAGGGCAGAGGAAGGAGGAATATGCCAAAATAGCAAGCTTCATGCTCAGCAGGTCTGAATTAACAGGTCTGGGAAAACAGCTGCTTTTTAAAGCCTTTCTTATCTGTCCATCTGCCACAAGCATTCAAAGCCACATCCATTAGGTTGAGACACACTAGAGGTGTTTCTCAGGCATTCTTATGGATGAGGTTTTTTTTTTCTTCCAAACTTAAAAAAGAAAAAAAATCCCAAGTGGTCATGCAAAGAGCAGGAATTTCTGCCTTCCCTGTGCTCAGGGTTTCTACAGCTCATCTCCAAACTTTCTGAATAGTATCTGCTGTTGAATTCTCCTTTCTTTGCCTCCCAATGGCATGTCTGTGTTGGATTTCCACTTCACAATCCATCTTTCTGGACGAACAATTGGCAGACTGTGCCCTGGGAAACTGTAGCGTTTGTTCCATATCAGAAAAGAAGGGCACATTGTTGTTGCACTGGAAGTTAATAACAAAATGTTTGTCCTGCTCTTTATATTGGCTTTGTAAACTTGACTTTCTTAGGAGTAAATACAGTTGCTGCCCAGACCATGCAAAACATCGCTACTGCATCAAATATATATGTTTCTTCTAATCTGCAAACCACAGGGCAGATTGAATTAACATTATTGCTGTCTGTCTGCAAATAGCATTGACTGTCAAAAGCATATCTAGGGCAAGAACGCGTCACTGATTAGAGGGACTAAACAGCCGCTCCAGCTGTACAAATATGATATTGCTCAAAATGCTGTGTAAGTATATCAGAAGCAGGTTTCCACCTAGTCACTGCATAACCTTCCCTGGGGCAGGGAGAGGGTTGCTTTGCATCTGTAATTTCTCAGATGGGAAAGAGCATAAATCTGTCCTGGAAGAGACGAGAAGTCTTTCCATTTTTGCAACAGCTAGTGTGGTTTCTCTGCTGGCCTTGTGTTTGCTTAGGATGGGCCATTGTTATGCTTTTTTTCTGAGCAGTTGAATTTTGCTATTGTTCACTCAGTGGGGAATGTTTCAGATTTTGAATGTCTTGTATATACAAGTATATATTAGCCAAAATTTATCTGCTATACTTAAAGATTGTTTAGGGCAACTGTTTTTCCCTAGGTCAGGTTCTGCAATTTTCTTTTACATGTGCCTGCTCGTGATTTCCCTGTCCTGTGAATCCCACCAAAGCAGCGTTTTCTGTGTTCCCTCTGCTGGCTCTGCAGCAGCAGCTCACTAACAAGCGCAGTTAGCAAGAGCTGGGCACAGCACAAGTGTCTTGCCATGGGACAGCCACTAGATTGCTGCTTATAGCACTCAGGATAATAGTATCTCCATGCAAAACCGCAAAACTGAAAAAAAAAAAAAAGTAAGTTGGATAAAAGGAAAAAGAGGATAAAGTTAGTACAAAAAAGATGTATTTTCAAAGTTGCAGGCATTTCCAAATGAAAGCACAGGCTTAAAAAAAATGAATTAAAGCTACAAAAAAAATTGTCCAGTATCCTCTTCATTAGATCTGGACAATCAAATTAAGGCATTGTGTGAAACAGGGAACATAAGCAAATTTCCCATCTTTAATGACATGCACCACATTTGTCCCATCATTAGACATTATAAACCAATCAGAAAGAGAAAGCAAGGGGTAAAACCACTCTTTGTCATGCAGCTTCTCTTACACATTCACTGCAGTGTGGGATTTTTCAAAGCTGCACATGTGCCGACGGACACTGGCTGGTGGGCGAGAACTCTGGCTGCCTCTTCCTGAAGATGGAAAAGAAAAAGACACCCATGAGTGGTTATACACATGTGCACACATGGTGGCTAGACCACTCAGTAGGGTGCCTGTCTCTCGCCTGCTTCTAAATGTCGCTGTGTCCTTCCCCGTCTTTCCTCGTCTTGGTCATGGTGGCAGCCACCTCAGCTTTCATAGTGGTTCCCATTTGCCCAACATGGTATTAGTTAAATTAGGTTCTCATGGGTTTCTCCCTACTCTCGCTGCTGAACCCTGACGGACTCCTCTGCCAGATGGCAAGGGTTGCAGTGCATTTAGCTGTCAGTGGGAATTCTCCCCTGGCATTCTCTGTGCAGGATAAAATGTTAAAAAAGGAGCATCTGTCTTTCTCATCTAGCAACATTACTGCAAGTTTTTGTCAGTGGAGTTTTTAGTATATGCTCAATTCCTGCCTTTTCTCTGTGACTCTCATTTGCTTATTCTGCTTTTCTAAATGTTTCTTTTAATGCAGGCTGTAGCTGAATAGTCACTAGCTTTCATTATATGTGATTTCCCCACACGTGTCTCTTTTTTCTCATTGATACATTGGCCTTATTTAGATAGACACAAATTAAAGGGTCTCCTAGACACTCTTATATGCAATTCGGTAATTCCAAAAGGGATTTCAGATTGCAGTTTTCAGCTGCTAATATAAGATAATTTCTAGTTTATTCTCTATCTTAACCTTGGAAATGGATGTAAGCTGTCATTTGCCTTTCCCGGTATCAGTATAAAGATACACACATATGCATGTGCTTTGACAAAAATCTCAGGTATTTTTGCATATGGAATGTATCAATGAATTTCTGCGAAAAAAAAAGTCACTGTATTGCAAATAAAATGCAAATCACAATTCAGCATTTCTCCCAATCCAACACTCATAATGCATGCTTGCCAGACTTCTGTTTATCTCCAAACAACAGATTAATGGATGGTATGTACATGTACTACATGCTAAGTAAAACTGCTAATGAGCCCAAAAAAGCCATTCTTCTCACCACATAGTAATGAACAGTACAGAGTGATGTACACAGAAATACATGCATACTCATTTCGGAGATGCAAATTGAAGTGGGAACTTTGTTGTGAACTATGATAAATAAAACACAAATAAGACACTACCGAGCAATTTTGTAAACCTACCCACTTTGAGGTCTCTAGAATAATTCAGTTCCTTACCAGCAGTAATGAGATAGCTGAGATACCTGAAATACCTGATAAAGGCGATAATACTTAGGAACTTAGCTACCATGACTGCTCCTACACCCTATTAAACTTATAGAGATTATAGAGCTTCCGATTAAACGAATACCCAGCATTTCTATAGATCTTCAGTTTTCTTCATTTATTGACAGAACAAGAACTTTTTACTTTTTGTGAAAATTGTGAGTCATGTTATTCCTGCTTGTTAAAAAATGAGAAAAGAGTAGTTTATTCAGTCACAGCAGCTAATGCCACAAAACAAGTAGCAACTTGCAGTCAGTTAATTGGAGAGAAAAATCCAGCCCCAAATGTATTTCACACAGGCGTGAGAGATATATGTGCATCCGAAGGCACACAGCTCCAGTGAGCCTTTTCCAGGGACAATGATAAAGGTAGAAATCTTTCATTTCAGAGCACCACCTGGATCCCTGATCCTGATGAGTCTCTACCACCTTTACCAGGAGTCCCTTTGCCATCACTTTTGGCTTCTTTAAACGCATCCTGTGCTTCCTTCCCTGTCTTTCTTCTTATTCCGATATATCCCCACAGTGAGCTAACAACATTTTGCTCTCTGGTCTCTGGGCATGTGCCGTTCTTGTTATGAGTTACTCCAACATGAAAGGAGGAAATAAGTTGCTTCCTAGACGCTCCAGAAAAACATCTTTGTGTGTTCACAAACCAGTGAACTCTTTTCTCACTGTGGCCGCAGCTGCTCTCCTCAGCCCAAATCAAATATTGCTGTTACATGTACATTACATTACCCCGTAGATGCCCCGTCAGGATTGCGTCCTGTCATTAAAATGCTCCACCAAATCAGTGGCATGTCTCTTAGCCAAGATCAAGAGGGATCCCCATATGGTGATACACCCAAGGGCATATACACTGCTGAAATCATCTCTACATCCCAGGGCTCGGGCTTCGGCAGAATTTGGATTTTGTACTTACAGGGAAATTTGGATATACATACTGATACAGAAAATGTAGTGTTGATTATATCTCAGTGGATTATTTTTCCAATTATCAAATCTTTGTCAAATGCATAAATAATGATAAAAACTTTTGCTGTGTTAAATTTGAAACATTCTTCCAGGCTTGCTTTTTTTCTAATGTGTGGTAATGCTACAGAATTCTGATCCAGGATTGGTGCTTGAATCTCTGGACTGCTCTATTTTCATTTATGATAATATTTTCTCTCCTTCTCCCAGTCTTGCGGGCAGTAATGGTACTTCATATATATTTTTTCCTGGTTACCAGAAAATTAATCTGCCCATCTTTACAAAACAGTCATTAAAAGGCCATTTTTGGAGCAGTCTTCTCAAAGATATGTATAATTCCTGCTGAGTCAATGACACTTATTTGTGTCCTGGACCCAGGCAAGTGGACTTTCTGTGCATTTGAATGAGGACTAGGCATATCATAATGAATGCTTTTTAATGAACCCCAGGGTGCAGTAACACAGCCTCTGTCAGAGAAACCACTGTGGCAGTGCAGAGGGTCCCTGAAGGATGCTGATTAATTGCTTAACTTTATGTTCTTTGAAGCAGAAAAAAAAATGTTCCTAGCCAGTTGGTCAGAATTCAGACAAGGTAACAGGCCTGATGAAATCTGCAGCAAAGAATATAAAGGGTCTGAGGGAAGACTTGCTCTTGCCACTTTTTTTTTTTTTTTTTTTGGAAAAAGTGTAAATGAATCATCCCATGAGGCCAACATCTGTGTCAGGGCTGTAGGAAAGTATAAATTGCTATCCGTAATGTTTTATGTCTGAGCAGCTATGAAACTAGAGACATTCACCTACTGCTCTGGAATTATTCTCTCTGCTCATCCAGACTCCCCAAACAGACACAAATTGAATGAATCTGTCTGGCATCCAAAATAACTGAAATATAGGACGCTGTGTTAGCTATCATCTGAGCCCACAGCCAGAGGACCTCCTCACTGGATGCTGCCCCTCTGAGAAATACTTCCACATTCCCCATAGTCAAAAACATACAGAAAAGCACGCCCTCATTTTTTCTGCAATTGAGTTTGAGACCACTGAGCATCAACAACATCAGGAAGACAGCAAAGTGAGAAGGGATTTCAAGAGGAGCAGTGATAACATCATGCTGATACTTACAGTGGCATGATAGCCCTGAATCATTCCCTAGGATTTAATAACTTTTATATAAGCCTTAGATTTAACATGGCAGGGGAGAAGCTTTGCGTCATCTTATCCTCTGGACCTTACCATTCCCCACGCTTACTTCATATACTGGCATTCAAAGCAACTGCCCTCTCCACTCCCATAAGATGAGTTGGCAAAAATATGAGCTTTCTGGCCCACTTTTTCTTTCTTTGGCACTCTAGCAGTCTACAAGGTGACAGGGGAGGTGAGCATTCATTTCATGTCATAGAATCAGATGGGTGATGTGCTCGACTAAATACTCAACTCTAATCCTCGCTAAACCTTGCATCTTCCCAAGAAGAAGTGGTTCATTTTCTGATGTTTATTCTCTTGAAAGTTCAGGCTTTATGTATGGTTGTCATGGCCAGATTAAAAGATATAAGTACAAAAAGAAGCAAGCCCATGCTCTCCTTCTGCAAGATTTGGAACTGAATTTCAATACCTTTTGCGCAGAGCCAGGATCTGATAGAAGATCTCTGCAATATATTTCATTAAACTGACTGGTAAAGCTGGGAACATAGACAAGTTTTCAGTGCAAAAATTCATTTTTAAAACAAAAGCCGTTAGTTTGGAGCTAGGGTAAGACTGGAATAATTGCTCAATGTTTTAACACAATTATGCTAATGAAGAATCACAAACAGCTGTGGAGCAAAGGGAGCTGAGAGCGGGAGGGAGGTTCTAGGGTCATTTGTCAAACGCAGCATCCCTGCCCTCCTGTGGCTGCTCCTGCACAGCCCTGGGCGCCTGCATAAGTGCAGGTGCAACTGCTCAGTGAACTGGCCGGGAGTGACAGGGGTCACTAATCTGGGTCAAAATTAAGGCAAAGGAAAATGTTGGTTTTAACCAGGACTGCTTCCCTGCTCCTAGATGCGCAAGGCTACCCAGCCACTTGTCCTTGCACCACATAGGGTGAGGAAAGCTTTGGATGCCATTTCTGGTTTGCAGCAGCTTAAAGCATTTGTGGGCTTACAGGCTATGATAGCTCAAATCAGCTGCATGCAAATCTCTCAGCTATCCAGGCTAGTGGGGGAGAGGTAGCTGAGATAACCTGGATAAACCTAACAATTAAGAAACGTAAAAAACGCATATAACTTGGTTTTGAATAACATGAGAAAGTGAAGGAGTGAAGACCCCTGAGATGGCACAGAGACTCCTGCTCGCATAGCACACACCCTCTCAAGAATAGCCCCTTCTCAGTCCCCAGTCTGCTCTAAAGAGATAAAAAAAAAATGCTCTGGGGCCTTGCTCAGACCCGGGATTTGCTTTTTTGTTTGCATGTGTTTTGCTGCTGATTTTCTGTCTGGTTGATTGTTTTGGTGGTTTTTTGGATGCAGAAAAATGGGCAATGTGAAGAGCAGTAAGTTCAATAAGTTCCATTTTCCAAACACTCAGATGAAACAGGCTGAATTGAACCACCTGAAATGATCTAGGTTCTGCCATGGAAAGAAAGAGAAGACTGTCAAAATGGTCAGAAGGGAAAGTAAAGAAAAAATATTTGCTATGGACATAGAGAGAAAGACTCGGAGGAGCTTTAAGTAAGAAAATAAAGAGCGTCTAAAGTTCCAAACTTGAACCCACTAAGACTAATGAAAGATTAATAGTTTGCAAACACAGTGCAATGTAGAGAGAAGACAGTCTTACTAGCTAGAAGGTGGTCGGGCTTGTGAGTCTCTGGGGATATGTAGGACTGACCAGAGTAAAATGGGGGGGAAAAAAAAAAAACAAATTTTCTATTCTACTAATGAAGAGTTGCTAGAATCTGATCATGGTTTTGTGCCTGTTTTGTTAGAGTTTAGAATCAGCTTTGACATCTCTGGCTTATGGCGTTGCAACACGGCAGAGCGAACCCAGTGGTTTCCTGAGGAAAGGGACAATTCTCAGTGCTGTCCTCAAGACCAGGGAGGGCAAGGGCAGCTTCTCTGGTGCTGGCGTTAGTGTATGTCTGATCTTGAGGAGATCTGGTGCAAGCAAGCAGGCAATGATTCACTTTTTTTTTTTTTTTTCCTGTAAATTTATTTTATAAAGTGGAAGAAAGCCACATCCTGCATGCCCCCCCCCCCCAAAAAAAAAATCATAAAGTAGAGAAGGAGAAACAGCATTAGGAGAGAGTATTGAAGCTAGTATGCTAGAAATGTTAGGTTGTTTATAATACAGCAATAAGAAACCTAGAGTTTTTAGTTTTCAGGTGGGCTTTAAAGAAACAAAGTGTGTGATTACTTCTAGACTGCACAGTTGTTTGCTGCTTGCAATGATAATGTCTTTTAACCTATGCTTGTCAAGTGTGGGAGGCTGAATGCCAGAGCACACATATGCTTTGAAAAATTAGCTAACTTGTATTTCAAAATTAAGTATTCTTTGAGAATTTTAAAGTAGAGACAGATGTTCTGCTGATACAATATACTTTGCTTTCCTCTTCAGCCCACATTTAGAGTCTTTGAAAAAGCAGAGAAAATAACCACTTTTTTTTTCTGTTGGCCATAATTATTAGCGGTTCTTTGACAGTGGATGTCTTCTATGTGGATGTTAAATTTACCATAAAATCTGTAAGAATTCTGGAAGCTATTTTCCTATTTTCAAAAATATTCCTTGATCTGGTAGGACAGATAGTGGGGTTGTTTCAAAACCTTCCTCCTCCTAGGAAAGAGCCTTGCAGAACATCACCAGATTATACTTAAAATACAAATACACTTAATAAGATAAGTAACGATGAGCCATGGTGACAGCAGGCATCATCTTCACTAATTTGCTTTGAAACATTACCAGTCAACACACCAATGTGTGGGCCTCCTCACAGAGCAAACACAGCGTATGTGCTAATGTCACACACTGAGGGCTTACAGGTACTGTGAGATGTAAAGCAATGCAGCACTGAGGCTCACATTATGTAATCAGGATAAAATCTTGCTCAGAAGATTAAATTCCCACAGTATGGAAAACCATATATATCTGACCAGGGAACTCTACAATCCGTTAAGAGAAATTGACTATCCTCTCTCACTAGGAGTGTGATTTTCCTGCAAATTGCAAAGGTTTGCCAAAATACAGGCTCCCTCTTGGTGTGTTTCTGCAGCATCTACAGTGTTGCTTGCAGCATTTTGTTATGTGGGAGCAAAAAGGATCTCCCACTGCAGGCAGGCCTGAGCTCCACAGATGAGCCAGACTAAGCCTTTTCACAGCAGCCAAAGAGGTGAAGTCAAAGAGTGCTCATCTGCTCCTGAGCTCTTATGTGCTCCTACCTCCTTGAGCATGAAAAAGGATTAAGTAAATAAGCAGTAGTCCTGCATTTCATGCTAGTAACTCTACACTGAATTGCTGGGGTGATTTAAGAATTTTTGAAAACCACTATTAGTTATAGGGAAAAAAAAGGCTAACATTATATATACACATATATGAATAGTCCTTTATTGTTTTATAGCCTTATTCTCATCTAAAGAATATAATAGATCCAAGTGTTGTCCTTCAGTACTTCATTTTATGTTTATCTCTAAATTAGCTCAAGATTTATAAAATCGCAATGTGACTCAGAGATCCCCATAGAATATCCTGTGTGTTTATTCTAGCAAGTATATGTACATGATTTATCATGTGTTCATGAAATGTCACAGTTCTACTTGCTTCTGCTAAAAGGAGGTGAATAACTGAAACACAGTGCTGAAACATCACACCTTGGGGGACAGGAAGGAAGTAAATGCAGTCTTGACTCCAAAATTTTGCAGTAGCTTCTATCAGACTTTGCATTTTAGTTCTTTATTCCATTTCCACTTTAAACACTGAATTAGATAAAGAAATGTATGTTTTTAAATGATATCTCAGACTCTCCCACCCCAAATTATATTACTTATATGCTTAGGGGAATTGGAGTCTGATTTCTACATGTAAAATAGAGAAATATCCAGGCATTTAGATACTGATCAGAAGGCAACCTTCAACACATTTTATTTACCTGACATTCTTAACAGGAGAAGATTCCTCTCTTATTTTTATCACAGAGACACTTCTAACCAAAACAACATGAGATTATGGCACTAGGTAGATAAACATCATCTGCTTATACCTGCATGTGAATGTAGGTGTTTGTATCACACACTATTGAGTTGGTGTATTTTATAGTATCCTAACTGGATTGTTATGAGTGCTTTTCAGAATAAAAATGTAATAAATAATAAATACAGAAAAAAAACAAGAAAATGTAATAAGTGATCCAGTCAAGCAAGAAATTAAATTACAACTGGAATTCTTATTCCTGTGTCTTATGTGCCAGAAAAGATGCTAACCTTCCTCAGACTTTCAGCAGTCCTGTTTTTGTTTCCTTTAAGTCAGGAAGCGATACGTAACTGTAAAGCTACCCTCTGATATTATTATCTATGCATCCCTGTGTTTAACTACTGAGATTCGTTATGCAATGTTACTTCTGAGAAACGGAGGAAATTGTATAAAATCTTACACAACAGCTCTTTTATCCAAATAAAAAACAGTTCTGACAAGTGACAAAGAAGTCTGGATGGGAGCCTGAGATACAGGTGCCATGTCCTATAAAATAATTCAAAATTATCCGGGTTGTGTTTGAGACAATTTTGTACCCACTGCTTGTACTGGGAGTCTACTGCAAAGCCTCGTGGCTTTTCTAATTTCTTTCTCTTTAATGTAGCCTTGGTCAGCCACTGTTTGGCCACAGAGGGAAACCCAGAGGAATAACACTAAATGCTCAGACCCCTTGTGCTACCCGTAAGCTTCTACTTAATGGCAGTAGTCCTGATGACACTGGATATCTGACACTGCTTTTCTTCTTCTCAGCTTGTCTTGGGAGTGACATGTACTTCGTTGTGCACATCCTGGGACTCCCCTTAGCCGGGATGATTTCTAAGGAAGCCTTAGAGTTACTTAGAGAGCCTTGCTCCTTATTTCCTAATAGAAGTAAAAAATAAATTCTCTATCTCCAGATTGCTTATATTACATATCTACTGCACATATTTTGCACATATGTGGACAGACACACAATTTGGTACATAATTCGTTACATAAGAACTAGTTTGGTCAATGTTTCACTTTATCTCACATATGGTTTGCACAGTGGCTTCAGATATTTACCATGCCTTTTTTATTTAAATAAATATGATTTCTAGTATTTATTTAAATCTCTAAGAAAAAGTAAGGTGGGAATAGCATAAGAAATATTTCAGTATTTATCACCTTTCGATGCCTGGGACGGAACTGGATTAAATTTATTAAAGCAAATGCAAATTAAAGGCTACAGAGGACAAAAATAGATATAATTAATAGCCCAGATTTAATGAACAAAGCTTCAGCAGGGCTATAGGACGTTGCTCTTGCATTATTAGGATTCAGACTCCCTTATTCGGTGTTTCTTTCCACATTTTTTCACTTCAGTTGTAAGAGCCTCTTTAGACATACATAGCTATCTTCTGGGAGTTTTAAATATTCACTTAAATCAATACACTGACATGGGCTGAACAGCTTGACTGAGTTTGTTGAATTTTCTTATTTGAAATGCACATCACACACGAAGGAGCTGGGTAAGAGCTGTTACCTGCCATTGCACTATGTGTCCACAAAATCATTAATGGTTTAAGCCCAGCAAAGCCAGCAAATGTACCAACTGCTAACAGAGAGAGAGGTTTGGTGTTAAAACCTTCAATTATTCTTGTGAGCATATGAGATTCTTTCTTAAAAACACACTGCAGTCTCAGAAAAATCTTGCATACAGACTTGCACAGAAATGGCAGGGAGGGCTGCAGCAGGCAGGGGAAGGAGTCAGGTCAGGCAAGTGCAACCTGCCTTCCTGCTTACCACCGTGGCACTAGTTAATTTAAATCAAAAGATGATCTATCTCCAGCTGTACTGTGAAAATATTTACTCCCCCCTTTTTTTTTCTTCTTCTTTTTTTTTTTTAAATTCCTTTTAACTTTCATATTATGTCCTGTTTGCATGACCTTACGATCTTTGTGGAGATTTAAAACTCTGTTCCATGATATACTATAACCCTCTGGTAAGTCTTAGGGTGGCTCATGCTGATCAACATATTCAAAGGTCTTTTTGAAAGTACCTTGGAATTTAGTGTCTTTCAAGAATTGTTACTGCTGAAATAGAGGGCTGCCTTACTGTGCACACAGCACTACTGCAGTGCATGAGAAGTTTACCTAATGCATCAATTTTCTAAATTACAAAGCAAGTCAGCTATCATTTATTATTAGATACAGTGATTTGTCTTTATAATGTTTTGGCAATGCTATCAGAAAATAAAACTACAGCAAACAGTAATCTGTACAACAAATATTTAAAGATAACCTTCATACGCTGCAGGCTAGGTGACACAATTTGGGAGAAGAGAAAATACTTGTAGACTTGTTGTAGATATCTCAGCTTGGACTTGTATTCTAAAGCACAGGACTGAAGGTTAACAATATGTTCTCTTTTATAACAGATGATACAACAGTGACCAGTTATTAATAATCCTCCTTGATGCTTTTCACTATATCCTTGTTTCAGATGTTTTGATGCATTTCAGTGAGGTAGAGTGAAATATTCCCAGTGCGGCTGTACTAGGTTAAGATTTTTTTTGTTTGATCTCTATACTTTAGCCTGAAGAAGCCATAACAAAAACTATTGTTTTACTTACTATTTAAAAAAAAAATTCATTCAGACCTCTCTCCTTTCTGC
Source organism: Tinamus guttatus (assembly GCF_059628265.1). Lineage (NCBI taxonomy): Eukaryota > Metazoa > Chordata > Aves > Tinamiformes > Tinamidae > Tinamus > Tinamus guttatus. The sequence goes on from NW_028289250.1 coordinate 3,048,672, forward strand.
CTTTCTAACCCTCTAACTAAAAGTAGCATATTGACTGCATGGAGTAGTAACTTGAGAAAGGGAAGAAGGAATACTCCTGAGCCCCTTCTCCTGTGACGAGGCACTCAAGTTAGATCAAGTAAGGGGCTCTAAAAGATTTGCATTTGTGTGACAGCAATTGAACATGCTGAACATAGTTTCTGGAAGCTGCAATTTTTGCCATACTGTGCTGTGCTTTTGCCTCCCTCCACCACGAAAAGAGTTAAACAAAACATCCTGCCTACAGCACGCACTTATACTAAGATGCTTTCTGCTTGGCTAGGGGAGGCTTTAAAGGAAAGGAGTGCGATGAAGAGCCAAAGGCCTTCATGGGCTGTGAGCTTCCAGGTGAAATGAGACCTCCTGGAAACATGGCAGGTCAGTGCAGCTTCCTCATGATGAAATAGTAATATCTGAAATTCTCAGAAAGAGTAATTGAGGAATACCTTGAGAGACTTTTATAGATGGAAAGACCAAAGAATAGCTGTTGTTTTGTTTTTTTTTCTAAGTTCTGGTAAGACATCAAACGTGTTACCTCTAGGTAACTGAGGTAGCCAGTTTCAAGCTAAAGAATTTTGGAATCTGATGCAGTGGAAGAAAGGATGAAGCACAAGAGCAAGCTCCTTTGAAAGAAGCCACAGAGGGATATCCAACTCAATATACCAAGGGATATTGAGTTACCCTGACATTTTTGAGGAGAGTAGAATAAAGCCATGTTGAGTGATCCCACAGCCCAGGTGTCTGTGGGATTCATTGCCTTGAGTAGACACCTGGGAAAGCAGCCTAGAGGCATGAACTGCCCAAACATGTTGAAGGGATAAATAAAAATTCCATGTTTGGAAATATTTTAAAATAACCACCCAGTTCTGAGTGCAAAAAGCTGGAGAAAGAAAAACTGGATGCATGTACTTCAAAATTAGAAGGAGGTATGTAGGTGGCCAAGCACTAATGTGGAGCCCTGGCCGCTCAGAATCTTGCAAGTTGGCCTTCCCATCAACTCGTGTCTTGCCACACATCTTGTCTATTTATTCTGAACCACAATTCCCTAGAATAGTGTCCAGAGCCTGGACTCTTTACTATAAATGGAACTAATGACACAAAGACTGAGAAAGAATTGCTATCCACTCCTCAGCAACCACTAATTCTTCTCACACTGCTGCAGCCCTCTGAAACTGTGAGCAAAGAGGTGAGCCTTGCTGCATGGCTCAGGCAGCAGGAGGACTACAAGCCAAAGCCACTTAACGGACTTGCAGTCTGCAAACCTGGCTCCAGTCTCCTGTACCTGAGTGGGGTCAATTTGAAGCAGTGGCTAGAGAAGTCAGTTCATGAACCATTTTCAAGAGCAACTTCTCAAATGTTGGTGGTGATTTTTTCTGGACATTGGCCAGAAAGCAGTATTGCTTCCCAAGGGAGATACATCCCTGGAAAGGGCAGGAAGCAGTTGCAGTATGGATATGCACAACTGAGAGTGAGTCACACTGGGTAGGCCTTCATGTCTCCAAAGCCCTCTCTCCACTCCATCACTCCTTGCTATCTTACATGCACTTTACTCTTCAAATTGATTAACCCTTACAGACCAGAGTAACATTCAAGGTCAAGAACTAGTCTAATGATTGCTGCAAGATCTTTATCTGAAAGCTACAATCTAATATCTGGAAAAGGATGGGAAAACCCCTCCTAAATACTGCTGCTAGACCAGCATCCTTTAACAGCTAGGATCTCATAATGTCACCAAACAGCAAACTCTGGTGATAAATGGCTCTACACCGCTTCAATAAAAGATATCAGTCTCTCTCAATCTCTCCTGATGGAGCTGTTCCACTTTTTATAAATATTTAAATATTCATTTGACAAGACAGATAGGCTGACTATAGTTCAGCACTGAAGACTCTCATGAGGGATCTCTCAGACCCAGATTTGAATTCTCACACAAAATAATACAGAGCATTTCTCTAGGGTTTGCATCAGGATTTTTTTCCCCCATTCCAGGACATATTGCTGTTCAAGAAACAGAGAAAGCCTGAGACTTTCCTTGGAACGAGTAGTCCAATTTTAGAGTATCCACCTGGGATGTGAAGGAGATGCCCTTCACCTAGATGGATGCCCTAACCATCATCCTAGTGGCTATCAATGTGAAGTTCCCTCACACAAAAGTTCCCAATCCCTTCAACCCTCCAAGGCAGGGCAAGTCATAAATGTCCTCCTGATTTTGAAAGGCCAGAATTTTCTGATGGAAAATGCATTCCACTGGAAAGTTACCAGCCTCCTTTATTTAAAGCCATAACCTCAGTAATTGCTCACAGCTTAACCAAATACGAGAGAGTTCAACCCTTCATGATCTTACATTATACCTCAAGAGTGCAACAGCTCAGTAAAGGCAACATGACTTTATTATTAAGTGAAGACCAATGTTACTAACCAATTTATTTTCATCAAAACTGTCTGTGACAAACATTTTTCTGGAAAATTCCTGGCCTCTGTATCAGCACTGAATGTTGCTGAAGGCTGCACTAACAGACTTCCCTGGTTATTTCTGCTCCAGTTTAAAAAGGAGAAGGGAAGAGCTGGTTGGCTTGTTCTACTCCCAAAGCTCTACTGGTGAAGCAAACAGCACAACACTGTGTGCGAGCTCTTTCACAAGGCTTATATAAGTTTGTCTTGCCCTTGGAAATGTAAACTAGTTTCCATTTTTAAAGCTAACTCAGTTTATATCTGCATATCAATTTAAATTAAATGGATGCCATTTTTTTGTTTAGGCAAAGGAATTGGAATTGACTCAATGAGTAACAGAGCAGTTCAATGCAGACAGAGATAGAGAGATGAAAATTGAAAAGCAGAAAAAGGGAAACAAGCTGGCAAGAAAAGAGGTAACAAGAAAATGAATGGAGAGCTTTTGGAAGATAACTAGAAAAAAAAGATCTTTTGAGAGAAATGCTGCTTTCCACGTGGCCAGCAAGAAGCAGAGCAAGATTCTCTGGTATCTGAATTACTGAAGGGAAAAAAAAAAGAAAAAAAAATGATTGTGATAGGATAGGAGATGTAGGAAATGAAAAGGATTGAAAAACAGTCTGGAGGCCTTTTCTCTGAACAGTAAGCAAGTTTTAATATTTTCGGGAAGGATCTGAACACACATTTGAATTATATAGGAGCTTCAAAGGCTCCAGAAAATTCTTTTTATTTCTTGCATTGCTCAGTGCCTTCTCGTTCTTTATCTGTATGAGTGCAGTGTCCTTACAAGCTTTGCAATGGCCCTGCTAGGAACCACAATTACTCTCCATAACCCTGAAATGACCTTTCTGACTATTTCCAAAGCTGCACGCTTGCACACTGCACTGTTCGCAGTCCCTTGTGTCCACGTATGGTAAGGTTTGCTGCGCTCTGCTCTGTCTCCATAAGCAAGTGTTGCCTGCAGCCACATCTCTGCTGGTTTATACGAAGAACAGAGCAGAAACTGCATGAGAGGATTCGGTCAGAAGTCGGGATTTTGCTCTGTGAAAGATGCAGAGGCTTGACCTGAGACAAAATGCAGAATGGGTATTAACTATGTGTCAAACACTGAGTTCAGAAAAAAAGCACCTTAAAACTCTGTGGAGTCTTTTTTTTCTCCATACCTCTTGCATAAGCTGAACAGAAAGGAATTAAATGTCGCAAATGGCTTACTAAAATTATGTAATGAACAAGTTGCTAGGAAGCTCCCTGAAGCTCTGTTGTTCTTATAAGATGACAATATAGAGGGGGAAGCTGGGCTTTTCAACAAGAAGTATCTCATAAAGTGAATTGTGTTCCAAATATACTGCACTTGTGTTCAATATATAGATCTTTTACAGCACAGTTTCTTTTTTGAGACTAGAAAAATGGTGAGGACAACAAAGTGTTAGCTGCTAATTTGCTCATGATCTTAAATACCCACTAACCCTTTTTCTGCTTCATCTCATCCCAAAGCCACCAGTGTCAGCCAGAGACTGTGCAGCAGAGACACCACACCATTTTCTTAGACATGTGTAAGACACTATCCAACATTTGCAGAGTAAAGGAAAGTCAGATCAAGCCTTATCTCCCTATTGGCATAGCAACCAAGCTCATGGGCTAGAGATTTTTGTCCATCCACCATGACAGGGAGCCGGCTCTCCTGCAAGAGGAGGCTCCCTGTACTGCTGCCACTACCAGATCACTTGCTCTTTAGCTTGTGAGCTGGAATAATCTTTCTGCTGCCACCACATGCCATAGACTTAACCATGTACTTGTATTGTCTATGCCTCAGTTCCTTCTCCTCTGAGCTTCTGTCTGGCAACAAAATAAAAAGGCATTGAACTAGCATAAAGATAAAATAGAGCACAGCATGGGTTTTCTATGGTATTGCCTTTATCCTTTTCCCTTCCATCTCTAGGATATGCGACAATGGCTCCTGTGCAAATTGAACTGAAACCAACACGAAGAATTCAGAGACACCTACAAACCCTTCACTACAGCCAGAGAGACGGAAATCAACTGAGCTTCGATTCTGGCAAGAAGCTTACAAGGGTGGACTTCACTGGTTCTTATTTCCATCACACATTTTGACATTTTTTCAAATTGTGACAACAGTAACCTAGGCTCACATCTAGCCTCATGGTGCTTCTTTAAAGATTAACAAAGCAGTAAGAAAATAGAGAATGCCAGTGTTCAGACATCTGCTCACAGGAATATGTTTGAAGTGACAGTTCCCTCTCCCCCTCTGCTGCAGCTTGGTTGTTTCTAATCATCAGCAAGGAGAAGAGCAGGCTCAGTAGTTGTGGGTCCAAGTCCATCTTCACCACTTGGCCTCTGAAACTTTTCATACCAGTGCTGTGTTTGGGAGCATGGACTTCTCAGACTTACACGGCTGATGGCTGAAAGTCTTGCTCATGATCCTGCTTATTAAATAGAGCATGGGGATATTATGAAGGGTGCTTTCGAATGACAGTTATGAAGAGTGTCACGAGACTCTGTCTTACAAACTATGTTTGGCCCCTTACTTTCACACATAGACCCCAGGGGTCTTAGACAAATACATGTGATTTACGACCACTCAGACACAGATTTCTGCTCCGTTCCCCAGAAGACTACATTTGTACCTCAGTTTGGACAGTAATGCAGAGCAATTGCACATGGGAGTGTGAGGCCCCAGTCACATGCACGAGAGATGAGAGAAGCTGAAAATGAAGTCTGGTCATTCTACCACTGCCTGACTTGCCCCAGAGGTAAAGGCAGGTGTACAGGGCTGCCTTTAAGCAAGAGAGAAAATACATCCATCAACATCCATCTGAGGCTTACCCCTAAAGGATCCTTTCTGCCTTTTCTGCTACATGTGAGATGAAGAAACGTTACATACCTTTCTATTCAGCAAACTATGGTTGATCAAGAGAGGATGGCAAGAGAGGAACATATACAGGTAGATGTGTACCTGCAGTCAATCACTTACTTTGGATTTCCAGCCCCTGGTTTCTTTCTCCGGAATATGTTGAGGAAAGTGTTGGACTTGCAAGGTGCCTTGCCATCCCCGACATGCATACGCACCACGTCTGAGGTGGTGAAGGCACTGCGAACGTTCCTCTCAGGCTTGGCTATGATGATGTACATCTTGGGAGTGAACATGCACCCCAGGGCCACTGTCACACTCAGGCTCACCGCAAAACAGGTGGTGATGATCTTGTAGTTGCTTCCAAAATAAATAGGCACAAAGGCCAGCCAGATGATACAAGTGGTGTACATGGTGAAGGCAATGTACTTGGCCTCGTTGAAATTGGCAGGCACATTGCGAGTCTTGAAGGCATAGTATGTGCAGCTCATGATGAGGAGTCCATTGTAGCCCACGGGAGCCACGACACCTAAGTTGCTGGTGTTGCAAATAAGGTAAACTTCCTTAATACTAGGGTAGGAGAGAATGGGCATCGGGGGCTCCAGGATGATGAGCGTGACCACCAGTGTCAGCTGCACACTGATCAAGATGGAGGCAATGACCACTTGAGCCCATGCACTCATGAAACGTGGCTTGCGAGTGCAGATCTTCTTTTTGCTGCCCGCCAGGATGCGTGCAATACGGTTGGTTTTGGTCACGAGAGCAGAGTAGCACATGGCTGAGGAGAGGCCCACCAGAAGGCGCTGGAGGTAGCAGGATGTGGTGGTGGGTTTAGCTATAAGGGTGAAAGGACAGATGTAACCCAGAAAGATGCCAGCAAGGATTATGTAGCAGAGCTCCCGACTGGAGGATTTGACAACAGGGGTGTCCCTGTAGAGCACAAAGATAAGTGTGACAAACATGGTGACCAGGATCCCCAGGCAGGAAAAGACCACAGCCACAATAGACTCTATATTGCTCCACTGGAGATACTTTACAGGGATGGGTTCACAGCCTGCAGTGTACAGAAAAGAAACAGAGTGTTAGAAAGGTATCTGCTCGAGGGAAGAACAATTTTTCTGGCTCCCAAAATAATCTAAACATTTGTTTATGCCTCTATGGCATAGCTTATTAAAACCATTTTACAAATGAGTGAACTGCAGTATGGGAAGCTTCAAATGAATTATTTTCAAAACCTGCTATTAATTTTGAGTGTCCCAAATATTTGCTCATGATGCTATAAATGGAAATGAGCTTTGCAAATTTTCTTCTAATTTTTACTTGTGGGAGACCTGCTGACAAGCCTGGCCTATCAAAGGCAGAAATGGCAAGAGATATCAGATAGATAAACTCAGCACCATCCCTTAATTTCAGCAGGGAAGAGATTGTTACTGGCTGCTACCTGTCAGAATGGGCAGTTCAGACTAACTTATTTTAATCTTTAATAAAATCAGCATAATTTGACCTGCTGTATTTTTTAAGGGTGATTTTAACAGTAAAAGAAATTAATTAGAGATCTGTTATCAACAGAAAAATATAAAAAAACCCAAAGTTGTAATGGAATTAAATGACAGATGCTGTATCTTCCCATTATATTTCTGCAGTTTAATTTTCTCCACAAGATCTTGTCTCCACTTTGTCAAACAAAAGGGCAAAGGGCTCACTGTTTTTCCTCTACACTCCTTTTACCATCTCCACTAATTAATGTGATTCAAATCTTCTGGAAAAGTCAAACCTACAAAATATGCATGGTTTAAAAAGTAACTACCAAGGCATTCCTGTACTGTTAGTACAAAAGCAGGTGCCACAGAGAGTCAGTACTTAACCAGCACAGCTCTCCCAAACTCAGGTGAAAGAGGTATTTATAGCTACTCACTGGACTGGAGATATAAAATCAGCATTAAATTATGTAGCAAATAAAATCTTCTATGTTAACAGCATGATAAGGTTATGAAGTCAAATTACTCGGAACATTCGTTCTAATATTTCCTAATATTTTCCGCCGACTTGATGTCAAGGTACTTTTAGTACTTTTAGTGTGTTCCCGGGTATTTTTCTGCCGTTAAGCAGCAGATCGGAATGAGTGACAGAAGAGTGCCTCTGTGGGTCATCAGCAAAGCCGGGACCTTTGGAACGGCTTGGACTCATGCTGAGGAGCCACTGAAGTGAGCGACAGCAGCAGGAGCTGGGCAGCCTCTGCCTGCCTCAGAGGCATCAGCTGCGTTCAGAGCCGACTGGTCCAACACTAAGGAAGGGCACACTCAATAATCATCTTCCTTAATGGTTAGTCCTCTCTGCCCAGATTCTGCAGACCTGCAATCATAGTCCCGCTTAGCTTGTATCCCATGCTAAGCGCCCATCTTCTCTGATCTCTGTCTTCCTCCCGTTTCTCTTGGACTCAGCTTATCTTCCAGCTTCATGTACCTTTTCCCTGCTTCGCAAGTACCTCCCCTCTCAATCCTTCAACCTCCCCATCTCTGTGCCCCGTCCCTTTCAGGCTTTTTCTTCAACTCAGTCATCTCTCCACCCAGCTGCCCCCACCACAACCACTGCTTGGTTCATATGCTGGATATGAACACTATGCAGTAATGGCCAGCAATAACGGCTGCTGTTTTCTCTGCCCATCAGGGTTGTTGGATATGTATGGCAAGAGAGGGAAAAAGGCTCTGGAGTCAGGGAACTTGTAAAAGAGGCTTATTATTATTATTATTATTAATCAATAATAATAATAACTAATAATTATAATAATAATAATTAATAATAATAATAATTAATAATAATGATAATAATAATAATGATGATAATAATAATCTTTGCTGTTAAATCCTAGCATGTGATCAGCAAAGTCATGTTCAGCTCCTCCTTCCTGGAGGACGGAGTGTGTCTACAGAGATCAACCTGAATGAAAGAAGAGTTTCTGGAGCCCAGAATTTTGCTCAGTTTAGTGGCATCTATTGTAAGGTGACAAAAACATCACAAAGTTACACCTCTGCTAAAATGTAAAGTCCTTGTTTCCAAGTACAGGAGAAATAGTTAAAGGTGTGGATCAAGGCTGAGCAAACACAGTTCAGCCGTAACCTCATTGTGAGAACCAGAAAAACATTTTTGTTTAAATTAAAAAAAAAAAAGCCTGAGGCAAAGTCCTGACATGGAAAATTTCTTCCCAAACTTTTAAAGTTTGCCAATGTCATATGAAGTGAAAGAATGCCTTATAATTCTGTACTCTCTCTCAGTCTCACTCTGAGGGTACTGAGCTGACTTATTGACAGGTAATGCTGTCTATCACTTGTAACACCAAAAGTAATGGAAACGATACTGTGGACAGCTGAAGGTCTTATGTTGTAAAGAGAAGCAGTTCTGTTTTATGCAGTGTGGTTTGTTCAAGACTCTGAGGAAGGAGAACAGTCTTTCTAATCATTATTTTTATGGTGAAATGTAACTGAAGAAAAAGCTTTTTATCAGAACTGTGATCTTCTGGCTGTTCGCCACAGCAATCCTGGACTGGATTCAGCTCCTGTCCTATTTCAATAGTCAAATAATGTTCAGGAGCTGCTGCTTTTTGGTTAATACCCACAAAACTTTTTATTTAACCAAGAAGCCACTCTGGGGATGCTGGAAGGGTTAAGTTTTAAATTATAAGCTTAAATTATACTTTGAGCTTAGCAGCATCAAGCCACACTCTTGTTTTTCCGTGTTATATGATACGTTTAAAGCCTGAGTGCTGATTTAGCATGGTAGTTAAACCCTTATCATTTGCTTAAGTTTATATTGTGTAAGGTTTTAGAAATGTATTTAGCTAAATCTGTGCAATTATTGTGCACAGGCAAGCTACATGTGTCACAATCATTAAAAATAAACCTGCCTGCAGTGCTTTTATGAGCAGACGGTTGTTGGTTGTCAGCACCTGGGAAGGTGGGTCATTTCCCAGCTAGGGGAAAGTGTGCTGAGGAAGCTTGTTGAGGTAGGGGGAAGGTGCCCAGGAAATCATATACTTACAGGTTAAAACAAAAAACAAAAACTAAACAAACCCCAGAAAATTAGTAGAAAAACTTTCAAAGAAAAGGTTGTTGTTAGTAAAAAGCTGTTTTATAATTTTTATCTAGTATTTTCTCTACAATTTTACTGTGAACATTTTACCAAAGCAGAAGGCTAATTGATTTTTTTTAAAATGATAGTCATATTGCAAGGCCAGTAAGATACCCCAGAATGTTTTCTGAGGTCATTAATACATCCCAGGGAACTGATGGTCACAAACCTCTAAGATTCATTTCATAACAGCTCTATAAAACTTACTGTCCTCCCTTGTTTTTTTGCTTATTTAAGATGAAGAAAATTAGGCTTACTAGACTGACATTCATTCTTCTTCTACAGATTCTGATACTATAAAAGATATCTCTTCTTCTTGGCTCATGCCTCAAGATGTCTGATTTTAGTGACTATTTCTCAGGTCAGGTAGAATGGATGGTTTATATCATTTATGGGGAGAAATTCTTTATGTCTGGTGACTTCTATTTCAGTAAACACATGTACAGGGAAAGCAATCTAGAAATATTTTACATTTGAAAATAAGATTAAACATCATAGAAAGACTGCAGAGCCACAGAAACCCATGTCAAAAGAGACATGAATATCTTGAGAAGCACATCTTAGGGCATGGGATTAGTATGCACTCTGCGTTTCTTAAAGGAACTAAGGATTTTAGCCTAAGGATTCTATGACAGAAAATGGGATTAGAATTATATTCATTTTTAGCATTTAAGATTTAAGGCAAAGGGAAAAACAATCTGGAATGCGAGATGTTAATGTCTGTGTCTAGATGCTATGGTGACTGGCAGGGTATAAATACAACATACAAAGTGAAGCTATAAAAACATATTTGATGAGGGAAATGCTGGCAAGGTAAAAGATGTTCGAACCAAATTGTACACATGATGACTCTAGCAAAGATGAAGAGTCAGAATTTATCTAGATCAATTTCACTTTTCTAAAGTTCGGGATGCCCTTAAGCTTCTCTTCACAGTTTTGCACTTTTTGCACTTCAGGTCAATGGCACAGGGATTAGAAAAAAAAAGGAAAGTCCTCAGTTAGACAGGGCAAAGATCTGCAGGAGCAGATTGCCATTTTGCCATTCTCTAGTCAGTGAATTGCCATTCACTGTCATTCAACTGGTGTCTCTGTGATTTTAGAAGAGCAGCAGCCCAGTCTCCTTGCTGAGATGAAATACAAATCAACAGGTCCTTACTGATTTCATTAAAAGTTAATAGATTGCAACATGCCCCTGAGATTTTTTTCCAGAACTGATGCTTTGCTCAACTCCTTTCAGCAGTGCCTGTCATTTTGACATGCTCCCTTTTAAGTTATTTTGGGCAGCTGGTAGCACTGAACCATATTCGCTCAAGTGCACATTGATCTCTCACTATGTTCTTGTTCTGCTTTATTGACTAAAAAGAAGTCCCAGTTTTCCTAACTGAATAGGAGATACAAATAATCCTGTGAGCCTCCAAAGCTAACAGCATCTGGTTCTCTATGGATATCTGTTTTGTAGTTAGTAGACAGACTTTGGTGGTAAAAGACGTGGGGCTAGAATTTAAGCTTTTCCGGAGGCCAGGACATTTATAAAGGTTGCTGCAGCTTTTCTGATGTCTAGCAATGCAAGACTTTTTTTTCCAAAACCAGAGTCCTCACAGAAGGCATTTTTATGATCTTCCTACAACTCATTCTTATGAAACTTGTGGGAACTGAATAATCACTGAGATCTCTGTATCCTGACCAAATGGTTGATATAAGTTCAATTGCACATTATAGAAAAAGAGAGAGAGAGAGAGAATGTGTTGTGGGTCAGAGGTATAGGATATAAGCAGACACGCATGTATCTGAGGCATGACCATAGCTTATTTTCTGTAGAAAACCAAGGTGGATAATGAACCAGGTTTACCAATTTATTGCAATTGATAAAAATTAAGTCGGAACTGGAGAAAACTGGAGAAATGTCCAGCATTCCCTTCCCAAAGAAATTCCTCTCAAATCTCCTGTGGCTTCACCAACTTAACAGTAGCTTAACAGTATCTCTTGGACCCATCTAACCAAGGATCACGTACTTTGCCTATGTGTTTAGTGCTTTAGAGAAGTCTAGTCTGCCAGTCAGTCATGTTAAAGGACAAGGATGTGACAAGCTGCACGTTTGATCTTCAGCTGGGTAACTGGAGTGTTTCTTGGACGAGAATGGTGCCCGGTGAATACTGGCAGCCAAGACACGCAGATGCAGTGTAGGGCAGAGGTGCCAGTAGTCTTTTGCAGAAAGGCAAAGTAAACATCAAGGTCAATGTGGCACTTCTCAACATATTAAATCTGTTTTCTTGGGGTAACAGTTACTGCAGAGCCTAAAGGGGTGGAGAAAGCCCACTGTTTAGTACTTACAAGGACTAGGTTTGTCCTTGACAGGTAACTGAGAAGGGTGCCATAACATATAGCCCATGCAAAGCATATGCACAGAAGAGACAAATTCCAACTGGGTTCTTTCTTTCCACCAGCCTTTCTTGGGACTTGCAATTTCCCTTGGTGGTGGGTACAGTTGGAATGATCTCTGTGCTAAAAGGAAATCTAGCAATCAGTTACTGAATGCTCAGAAATCCATAACAAAGCTTTACAATTACGTATTGCATAGTAGAATGTGCAAAGAGAGTATCAAGTCAGTCTCTCAATGGCGCACCAAGCTCCTGTGGTAATAATCAGTCAACATTGTATTGTAGCACACACTGCTAAGTTCATCAGTAGTTTTAACAGCTCAGTCAATGCTCTTTTTAACCAAAGACAAACAAAACATATTTCTTTTTTTTTGTATAAATTCCCCTGTTATTATTGTCACTTGAATCGTCTCCCTCCTGCTCTCAAAGTGTCAGACAATAGTGTATTTTCACTCACCCTACACTGCACTGGGATGTGTGTTTAAATATGCCCTTTTACTATCTTTGCATACTGCCACCTTCCTCTCCACTGCACACTGCTCTCTCTGTGTCCTGGTGAATGGTGATGTGTTTGCGGGGAGATGTCCCTACCTGTCAGGTCAGCGTTCGGCCACCAGCCAAGCTCACAGGCTTTGCATGTGAATTCGTCCTGAACAAATTCATTCTCCTTGCAAGCAGTGCAAATCCAGCAGCAGCTCACTTCTCCTTTCCTGATCACCTGTAAAGCACAATATATCCTCAGCTATGATCCTCTGTAGGATGATAAAGCCCCACAGCAGATAAGTACCATTTGCACTGTTAAAAACATCACGGGAGACATGCATATGGGACATTTCTAATGACTAGAAAACATGAATCCTGATTCTCTCACTACTTCTTTGTAATAAGATTTATTCTTAGGAGCTAAAAACAATCCCCCCCCCCAAAAAAAGCCTCTTTGTTTCTTTAAGAGTTGAAAGGCCTCATTTTCCCTTTTAGCACAGAGGCACAATGAGCAGCTCAGCCCACATTTGATATCCATTTCATAGTAAAAAGGCGTAAACAAAGGTAAACGTTAGAACAGAGAGTGATTTATGATTCATACACACAGATATATATGTGCATATATATGGAATAAACATACACACACACATACACTTTCATTTGCACTGAAGTCTCTTTGGGTGTCATTCCACAAATGTAAACAGAATTTTTTTGAAAAAATACAGATAAAAAAGTACACTGTTAGATGACATAATGGGGCATTGTAGAAAATAAAACCAAATTGCAGTGACCAAGAACATGGTCTGGAACAGCTCTCATAGAGATAAATGTCACTGAATGATGTATTTTGCTCTACTGTGAGCACTGCTATGTGTAATGATCCCATAATGAAAAGGTTGTTTCCTCATCTCGTCTGCTCATTTCATTATGCTGAGGCTGAAAGAAAGATTAGGGATTTTTTCTGCTCACAGGGCTCTGACGAGGACTCTAGCTCTGCTTGTCGGAAAGGAGGAATACAGTCTCCTCTCCAGGATCTGCCCATCTATCTCTATGCAGAGCCAAGTGAAATGCAAAGTGTTCATTTTCTTGAATGCTGCCTTTGTGGGCTCTTTTTCTTTTTTAATATTTCCTCCTGCAGCATGCATGTTATTTACATGTACACACATGCACAAAATGCACAATCTCAAAAACAGGGACAAGATGTTTTGGAGTACAGTAAGTAATGATACTGTTACCCCTCCAAGATTGTCTGAACATGTCACTAAACCTTTGCCAAATCATAAATCAGCTATTTCTGCAAAAAAAAATGCTAAAAAGCTGCAAATGTGTTTATAAAATGAAATTAGAAATGTAAGTATTTTCTAAAAAGCTCATTTTTCTCACTGGGCCTATTGTCCTTTTAAGCTTAGTGCAGCCATACCATTTTTCTACTGGTGAAACACGTCTTTACCTCACCTAGGAATGTCAAGTGGCAAAATACTTGTTCCTTCATACAAGTGCTACTGTTTGATAAACAGAGTGTCATTTCATTTGTATTTTCACACCTCCTTTTGTAAACATTAGATACAGACTTCTTTTTTTTTTTTTTTCCTTTCTCTTGCAATTGTTATTGCTGGAACAAAGTACTGGATTACCACGGGCAAAAGGTTTTAAAAATCAGCCCTCGAGTGGCCACTGAAAGTTGTAGGCAATGACTAAGAAATTTCTTCATTTCCACATCAGGCAAAATTGAATTAAAATCCTGGGATGCTATAAGATTTTGCATCACTGTCAATGGCAGTTGCAGAAAACATAGGTCCATATATGAGGTCATAAGAGTACTTGATCTAGGAGTTTTTCTATTGTTTTGGTTTTCCTAAAGAAAAGGAAGTCTTAAGGAATTCCAGACTCAAACAAGCTTCCTGCAAGCTTCATCCATGAAGCCTGTTTGGAACTGGTGAAAAAACACTCCCTGGTTATTTACCCCTCACTATTGGATTTTTTTTTCCTGGATGCACACCTTGATCTGCCCCTTCCAGCAGGGCTCACTGCACACGGAGCGCACCATCCCGCTCTTGTTCATCTGGATCCGGTCGTCATCAATGTTGAGCACGCCCTCATGCCAGGTGCCAATGAGGACGTAGTCATAGCGGTTCTGCTCTATGTACTGCAGGTTCATGATGTCATACCTGCAAACAAGAGGAGGAGAGAACAAATGGCATCCTCAAGCACTTCCTTGCTAAATGAAGACTAAAAATTCACCTTGCACATCTCCTTCTGCCTTCCTCCAAATTCGTGTTTCACATCATCATCTAACTCCATGAACTGGTTTCAAGAAAACACCAAATATTTTAGGATTTGCAGTAGGATTATGGGAAATGATCGTCACATAATTACTGACTGCTTGCCCCACTAACATGCAATCCTGGAAAAAGAAGAGGTGAGTGTATGGGAAGAACCTTATCTCTAAGGGAAGAAGCTCTGCTGCAGATGCCCCTGTAGGCACTTGGTGGATTGCAGGCTGCTTGCAGAATAGCCCTGACTGGCAAATCTGAAATAATCACTCACTGGAAACACCCAAACTACTGTGCTATAAGTTAGCCATAAGCACTAGTTCAACTAAACTGCCTAGTGAGACTGTCAGGGAATTTAGCAGCCCAGGCACAAAATACACTTCCTAGTCCCAGGCAAGTGGAGCAGAACTAAGCAAGGGTCATGTAAAGGAAGCCTAGAACAGTGCTACAATTAACATTCAGCTTCCTTAGCTTTATCATTGCACTTGGGAGCTGGGACTGATGTGTGTGCACATCCCTTACTACTAACTGCTTGGCTCCTGCTTTCATCCCCTGAATGTGGCTTGTGCAAAGCAATGATTAAGTAGGGCAAATTCATAGAAGAAAATAAGCAAGAGTGGGAGAGTGAAGAGTGGAAAGAGCAGAGGGAGAAAGGACCACGAAGGAAGATGGACCTACGTGCTGAACTCTTCAGAAGGGAAGGGGGTGGTTGATAGACAGAGCAGTGCCTTGATTAAAAATGGACATGGGAAAGAAGGCTGCAAACCAGAAATCATAGTTTGGGCTGAAAATCAAAAGGATCTTCTGCTTTACAAGCCTGGGAGTTACGGCTTTGTGTTCTGGGGAAAAAAAATATCTTTAGTTTGTAATGAATATTGTTAATCTGCATGGGCATAGAAATGAAAGCTAAACAAATTATGAGCCATAAAGAACAACTGGGATGCTAACAAAGGATTACTATATTCAATTTTTCCTTTTCTCTGCCAAGGTTCAGCTCACTGCAATTCACTAAGGGAAGAGGCAGCAGCAGAACTCTCTAAATGTGTACCTTCTGTGGGTTTTGGAATGTCCCTAGTGAAAGATAATTTAAAGAAGTGCATATTTACAGCTATGTAATCCCAGCTTTGTATATATGCCTCTATGCACAGACAACATCTGTGCCACAGCAGAGCTCCACTGAAGTCACCAGAGAATAACATGTGAAAAGAGACTCATGCTACTGACTTCAAAGGAGCTCCAAGGAGGTACAGCTTCATGCTTGGCAACCGGCTGCTAATGGAAGAGTTCCTTGAAAAATTCTAGGTCGCCAGAAAGCAATTCCTCCTTGTTTCTCATCTCTGAGCTCTTATAAAGGAAGGCCTGAGGAATGAATGCTGTCCTCAGGAAGCACTGTGAAAAATCATGAAAACAAGAAAAAATAACTACAGGATACTTTTTAATGCAGATGTGACAGACAGGAGTAAAATTGAGCAGGAATGTACCTGCCTTTTCCTAGCAAGCAGAAACAACTTGGTTTTTAGTGTGCCCTTGAATTAGACTGATATGCAATCAGTTTCTTTGAGCTGGAAAATGAATTCAGGAAGAAGTATAAAAGATTACTAAAAGCTCACATTCCCTAATGGAATTTTTCAGCCTGCACAGATTGTTTTCATTTTTGCAAAAACCTATTACTAGACACAGAATAGATTAATGCAGAGATACGATTTTAAATTGAAAGCCAACCTTATGTTTTCTTGTAATACTGCCCCTTCTCTATCAGTTAGCTGTCAATAAGTGAAGTACCCAGACTAAGAGCTCTCACACAGTTTTGCAAAGTTGTGGTAAGATGTATGCAGCTTTGAGATTCAACTTGAATTTTAAGTAAAAGGAAATGTGATCCAGCAGATACAATTGGTGTATGGAAATGGACCCATGTTCTTCATCCTCTCCTTTTCCTTAGTGAAATATTTCTGCCTTGAGTAAGAAAGAGTTACAGACCACTGCTGGGATATCTCTCCCTATACCATATCGCACACATGTTATATCCCCAACAGTTTTCCACAGCGCCATCCAAGCCAAAAATGGCCATCTCAAGAGAAGTAGGTTTCAAAAGAGTTGTGAAGCACTAAGAAAATGAGGACCATGGAGACAAATGAGGATCATGGCCCCAACTATCACCTATGGAGCCAAGCTCCCAAACAGCCAAACTTTCCTTTATATACTACATAAATTTTAAGTCTTTGTGTTATATGTTTGATAATTTTCTCAAAGCATTGGAGTTGATAGAGTTGTCATGTATGTAGCCTAAAAAAAGTTACTGAAGCTTTTGAATTGGGTATTGCTATATAGGTCTGCCTCCGAATCTCGTTAGGACCAAGGGGTCCCTAGTCTCTGTTAACCTGCGAACATCAGCATTACGTAGCACAGAAGATGTCTTGTGTAAGGGTTCAGAGTTCACCCGACAGTTGTCACATTAATTTTTTATGATTAGAGTACTGTGCAAACTGTCTGTCCAGGAGGGCTTAGCTTCTTCTTGCTTGCCTCAAGCTAAAAGCAGACGATTACCCTAGAAAAGATAATAGTTTGAAATGTTCTCCTAAAATACAAAGATCTAAAATACATGGATGCATCTTTCATAGGACAAAAGAAAGAATTGGGGTGGAACACTGTGTCCCTCTCTAACCATATCTAGGAATTTAAGTGAAATGATTACAATGGAGAAAGCAAATGGGATGTATTCAATGAAAGCAAAAAAGTTCAGGATTTTTACCAGATTGTTCTTAATGATGCTGTAGTGAGCACATACAGCTGTTGATTTTCAAAAGCCAAATTCAAGTCACTTGTGCTGGAGACAGTGCAGACAGTTAAGTGACTATATTTTGTGCTCTTCTAACAAAGTTCTGTTTTACATTTTTGAATTAAACCTCTTCAAAGAAGAGATTCATAACAAAAGAAATAGGCCCTGGAAAAAGCTGCCTCAAGTTTTTAATATAATTTTGACAAAGCTTTGCTACCATGAATTGAATCTGAAATAGTAAAAAAGAATTATCAAAACAAGGTTTGACAAAGCTGTAAGGAATTTAAGACAGAGAATGATATGAACGTCAGGCAAACACTACCGGCATCTCCATCTGCTCTATCCCTTTCAAGTGTAACTAGGAACTTAAAAGCTTCTCTTGCTCAAAGATCATCAAAGATTTTGATCATAAAGTATGTTAAAGTTTTATGTCTTCTAAGTAGGAACATTTCTTTATTCTATCTTTTAAGTTGATTTGCTTAGACAATATAGCAGCATAATTTTGAAAAGTTTACATATTGGTTTGTCATTCTTTCACTGAGATAGAAAAGATGGAATACTGAACAATTCCATACCAGGTACTTCTTGTTTTATTTTAGTGTTGTATGTGATGTTTAGCTTTTTGTTTCATTAAAGTATAAAAATAGTTTTTGGGTAGTGATGCAGCAGGACAGTACATTCACCCAGCCACAAAAAGGGCTCCTCTCTGAGTCTGTGAAAACACTGGTACAAGTCTGAAGTCATGTACCCCTAACTATAGTTTTGCATAGACATAAATTACTGCTGGCTTCTGAAGTTTTTAGCAGCTGTACAACTGATATTTCATTGCTGATGCATATGCCACCACTCACTGATGTGCTATTGCCCATGTCATAGGTGCCACAGACAGTACAAAGATTAAGGTATGGATAAGAAGGAACTTTCTTGTCCAAACACGCTAGCTCCAGGTGTGATAATGTAAAAGAGAAACAGAAGAAACCCTACCTAAAATTCTAAATAGGCCAGAGAAGGAAAAGAAATGAACCTTGCTATAGACCAAAGTAATGGAAGGAATAAGATCTATCATCCTGACCTACTCAGAAAAATATCCTGATATAAACTTTCCTATCTTTTCACAGTTGCATAAATATTCTCACATAATAAGGTAATAAACAAGTTGTCCGCAAAAACTGAAAAAATACACCTAAATATCAAATCAACTAGCTAACAGGCAGACAATGCACCATACAGAAAGCTGGTGTAATGTTACAGAGAGAAATTGTATGTAATAAAGTTACAGCTACAATAAGCAGTAATTTCCCAGTTATATTTCTATATATACAAATACAAAATAAGCAGCACTCAGTGAGAAACAAGATCAAAATGACCATTTTTCCTCTAATATTTCATTGTAAGAAGCTGTTTGAATACACATACTGCTCAAATATAACAAGCAATGCAAAGAGCAAATGGTACAAAAGTAGTAATTTTTAATAGCAAGGGTTAACAATAGAACTATTCTTTGAAGACATGTGCTAGTCTGCAGAATCTTGTTTACTCCAGAGCACTCTCCTTATGCAGTGTTGTCACTCAGATGCATTTATTCAATATGCCCAAAGATGGAGTGAGAGAGTCTTTAGTAATGCTTTAATAGCTTAGAAGAAAAAACAGATTAAATGGGGTAACTCCTGAGTAAGGATCAATTAATAAAGGATTGTGTGCTTCAGCAGTTGAATTAAATTTATTAAAAACAAACACTCAAAAATAAATGTGTCTGTGGGGTATCTCGGTTAAAATAGTTG
Source organism: Tinamus guttatus (assembly GCF_059628265.1). Lineage (NCBI taxonomy): Eukaryota > Metazoa > Chordata > Aves > Tinamiformes > Tinamidae > Tinamus > Tinamus guttatus. Next base: position 3,067,823 of record NW_028289250.1, read on the forward strand.
GACAAAGCTATCATTACTAAACAAAGGGGAAATGATTTCTGTTGTCTGACTCTCTTAACTGAAACACAGGTGACGTGGGAGTCCACGAAATTGCTGTCTCTCCTACCTCTTGGGTTCATACTGTGTCTACTAGAGAAGGAGGGACAGTAGCAGTTCCCAATGCTTCAATTTACTGGACACAAAATGAGCAAAACATACTACCTTCTGGCAAATAAAATTGCATGTCCAGCTTTACTCAGACTTGCCTTTAGATTCTGGCACAGCTGGGCTTATCTGGAGTGAGGTAAGTGAAGGAATGTGTACCGGCATTCAGCAAGCAGAGCTAAACTGTTTCTGGCACGGATGCTGTGCTAAGTCCCAGGGGTGCTTGGAGCAGCTGAGATACAGTTGGAAAAGGATGTGCTCTGCAGCCCTACCTTAAAAACCTTAGCCAGCAAATGCTTCATTAAATTCCATGCACTTGTATTAAGCTTTGCTCATGCTGGAACCCTGGTTCTGAACCCCAGTGGTAGCTCATATGCCAAAACTCTGCAAGATACAAGGTCTCTCTGGAAACACTTGAGATGTTTCACGTTGCACCGTAACCCCAACGCCAGTACAAGCTGTAGCTATCAATTTATCATGTGTTACCAGTGTTATGCCTGCCTACTAGTAAGACTAACCCAGAAAACTTGATTTCTGTTTCACAGTATACGTGCTGCCTGCTTCAGCAAAACAGACAAAGAAATCTCCATTGCCAAAAGCAACAAACTGCCTCCTTCCCTCCTCAACAGCTGGTGCAAATAGCAGGGATGAAACATCTCGTTACCTTCCAGGGGCATCTCCCTTTTCATCAAACCAAACTTCTTCTCCAGAAACACCAATGAAGGAGGACTTGAGGAGGAATTCCAATAGTTTGCTGCCATCAATTGGCTTCATAGCATCACACAGCCCAACATGCCCAGGGCAAAGGGAATGATGCATGTTTTGGAGGCCATGAGCCATGGCATATATAGCATTGATAACAAATCCCATTTTACTGTCCTGCACATAGTTTTCTTCTAGGCTTTCGTTGCCTACAATAATGAGAAAAAAAGAAGGGGAAAAAAAAAAAAGAGTTATAAACAAAGATGAAATCATAACGTGAAAATACAAAGCAGCAGTGAGAAATTAAAAAGTCGGTTTTTTAAATTCTTATATAAAGTTTGAGAAGCATACAGAAGGGACTAACAATGAATTTTAAATAAAACAGTTTTTGTCAGAAATCTATAATTCTTCAAATTGGCTTAAAATAAAGCACCAGTTTCAACAAATTGTCAGCTTTCATTTGCTCTTTGGAGAATTTTTGTTTGTGATTTCACAATATGAAATGCTTCACAAAAGCATTTATGTTAAAAAGAATTAAACATCTGAACATCAGAACAAAACATTCCATCTACAACAGTTCCTTAAAGGTAATTTGACATAAATTTTGACTTTTTGTCATATTTCAAGGGTTTGTTTTTTGAAATCTCAGATTTTTGAGGGCCAAGATAACATATTCTCTCTCACTGTTAATAAGCAAACAGTGCCACCCACCAGGTTATCAGAACTGATCACTCTAGGAAAAAGTAGCAGCATATATGCCAATTTGGAATTGCTGCAGAAAGTTAAATAAAAGTTGTAACACTAAAAGATTTTTATATAACTGCAGCTTAAAAGATTCTGTATTAACACATACTGAAGTCCCTGGCTGTCGAACAGAAGCAAGGTGGTAGCGAAAAGCTTTTCCCAGGAGTAGCTTTTGACTCTGATCTGACATTCAGGTGTAGCCAAAGGGTGCTATTTGTGGTTGCATTTTAAGTCAAAACCCCAGGGGGACTGGGCTATTCCCCTGTTTGCCATCATGAGCTGCTGAATGCTGTCAGCAACGACCCCTAGTCACAGAGGACCTAACCACACAGTTCCTGGGCAAGCCAGAATTAAGAAACCTCTCTATTTTCTTTCTACCCCCCTGAGTCATTCTATCTCAATATGCTCAAAGCTGCAATATGCTTTTATCTGTAGACCTCCCACATCACTCAGCACTTCTCAGGCATTTGCCATCCAGTCTCTCTTACTTTGTCTAAGTAACACCTTGTCTGTACTAGAAAAGTAGGATGTGTGAGAGACTAGGTGCTAACTGGCACTTTTAAAATCTGGGTTGAGAAAGGTAGTTGTCACTTTAATATGAAGAAAAGAGGCAAATGTACAGGTTCACTACAACTTTCAGGTTTAAAAAAAAATAGCTCTTTGTCGTAATGTAGATATGTAATAGCTTTCAAACTGGGCAATGAAGGTGATCCTCAAATTTATCCTCGGAAAACATTTTGATCTTGTAGTTATTTTCAGCTTGCTTGCCCTAAAACTCAGAAATGTCATCTCTGGATTCATTAGGACAGCACAAATCTGCTGGACAAAGTCTAGATTTCTTTCTGGGTCTTCCTGACCCAGAACACCAGACACGTGTCATTGGTGGCAGCTGGGCAAGAAAGTTCTGCTGCAACAGCTCTTTTCCATACAATTTAAGCATAGCAAACAGTTCTGATGGTGAAGAAAAAAGCCTTGTGAAAATCTCATGATTTGACTGAACTAGCTCGTCTGCTGTTCACCCTACCTTACCTTCACCAACACCAACACCAGCATCAGCACCACCAAACTGCAGAGAAATGCTTCCCAAGGACTACACACTTGCCACTTCCCTTGTAGTAGAAGGTTCATAGCTTCCCTACACTTCATAGCAGTCCACATGAAACTGGAACCATTCAGGTCCACGGTCAGAAATACCCGGGAAACAAAATGCACACGATGTACTGCATACAGTATATGTGGACTAGTCTAGGCGTTAGTTGGATCAAGACGTTAATGTAGGGTCTGAATATATTATCTTTAGGTGTGTTTTGTCTGATTTAGGCGTGATTTGTCTGATTAGCCTCTTAGAACTAACACACTATGAATTTATCAATGAATGTGTTCCTCATTTCCACTGAGGGAGGTGGAAAGTTCCTGGGCTTGGCACAGCAGTTCTCTCCTGTCTATGAAACTTCTAGGAAGCAAATAGCTGAAAAGGTCACAAAATGTCTGCTAAGTCACAGCACTCAATGTGAACGATTTTCTTCCTGCCAGTTTATCCCAGATACCTCTTTAATTTTTCAATTAATTATTTTTTTTTTAAAAAAATGTAAACATTTCAGTATTGATGACTCTTGCAGGAGGCAAAGCATCCATATCCTTTTCCTGAGGCAAATATTCTTACGGCTGCCAGAGATAGAAGCCTAAATGTAACAGAATTTGCCAGTGTTTCAAAAAGAAGCCATTTTCCTCAATTATGTATTAAGTCAGAAAAGTATAAATTTGGTTGTTCATATTTAAATATAATATGCATGCCACCAAAGAAAATAAATATTTTACTGGGGGAGGATTTGTTTTTGACTAGTTAGGAGTAAATATCTAGCTTACATTGAGGCTATGAGCACATAGTTACATGCTGGAAAGGTGACACTTATAGAAAGGTTTCACTTATAGAAATAATGTTATTCTAATTGAAACTAATATATAAAGCCTCATTATGGCAATAAACAATTCGCAGATCAGTAACATAAATTTCCCTATGTAAAAGTAAAATATTTCCCAGTACATCCAACAGAGAAGTCACGTGGCTTACCTAAACTTAACTTCCTCCCGGCAAAATCTATTTTGCTTCATTTTCACCATTATAAATTATTGATATACTTCATATATTAGTGCTTTTAAAATTCACTTATGACAATCAAGTAACAAACTATGATTTTTTTAAACAATTGCAATGATGCAATTATGTTTAGCCAGAGATAAACAGAGGCAATCTATGTTCACTTAAGTTTTCACAGAACAGCTTTTTGACAAATGTAACAACTATATGCCTTTTAAAGATACCAAAAAAAAAAAAAAGGCAAAGTAGAACTCTGGATTGCCAGACATCTTCATTTTTTGTTTCCCTCTCATCCATGGAAAAAAAAATCATTGAGCTACAGAGGCTACTCTGAACTACTGGGTGAATTAATATTAAAAATAAAAAAGTATGAGGTATTTTGTTAAGTTTCTTATTTTTAGGGACATTAGTTTTCACTAAGCAAAGAAAATTTGCAAGCCAATTAATCTCTAATTAGGCCATTAACTGTTTGAATGACCTTGAAGAATTCAGCTGTCCTAAATTTCATCCTAACTTTTTTTTTGGGGGGGGGGGGAGAGGAGGGCAGGATGCAATACAAATCTTCCTGTTATGGATACCCTGGTTCCTTTTTTTTGCATTCTTTGTTTCTATATATACACACATGGACTACATGGACTACTTAAATAATTAATTAATTAAATAAAAAACCTTAGTGGCCAGAACCAGAAGATGCTTCTAACTGTACTAAAAATAATACCTAGGTAGAGGGAGAAAGATAAGATCAAAATTTCATGCAACACAGTGTGACCACAGTTGACCATAACATACCTCAAATCTAAGAAATATTATCTTCAAATAGATACTTACAAGGAACTGAATATAAAGCAACCATGAACAGAACCCAATACCTTTGCTATAAAGTAGGTATGAAGTTGCCTGTGTTCTGGAGAGCAGAATGGATACTTGTACATATTAGACTTGGCAAACTGCAATTAAGAAGAGACTACACTATTAAAGTTATGCCTAGAAGTCAGCTAAACTATAACAAATAAGGTAAAGATAGGAAAATTATATGGTAACGTTCAATAAGAGTTTAACAACAAAGGATTATTTGTTTGCAGTCCTCAGAGAGGTTAGAGCAGAAAGGATTATGGGGAGGAAAGAACTGTAAAAACATTTTCGTCTAGAACTCTGATCAAAACCTAACCAGTTGGTAAATTTTGAACAAACACACACATTTGAGAAAGAACACAGTCTGTTCACAGATGACTCTTGATTAGAACAAAAAGCCAAAATCTGCTGAACAAAATTGTTATAAATGATACTGTTTGCTCTGGAATCACAGATACTAATAGTGTTTGTTACAGAGCAAAACTAGCTCTCTGCTGGATATTCAATGTCATATTGAAAAGAGATTTTCTTGCTTTGGTTAAGTTAGCAGCTACTATGAAAGCTCCCATCTTTTCTGGCAGTGCAAACAGAGGTCTAAAGGTCCTCTAAAGGTAGATACGGTATAGATGGCCTAATTTTTTTGTGTGTGTGTCAGTCATTCTTAGGATTGAAATGCTTTGTGGGTGGCTCATATCAGATTTCAGCTACTGTCACCTGGTAGAGCAGCATCCAGGCTTTCAGCAAACTGAAGACATTTTGGAGACAGATTTTTCATGCTCTTCTTTGGTACCGATGTACTCAGCCATAACCCACTACTCTGAGTTAACATGCCCGCCTGGCTCTGCAGAGATATGCCAATGACACAACACATCCTTGGAAAATAACAGCAGCAGCATAGCTCGCAATACCTCGTACTAGAGAAGAGCTGGCAGACCTGGGGCATGATGTATTTGTTTTATTCTGTGGCAACCAGAGGACCTCACAGTGCGTGGCACAGAAGGCCAGCATGCTAAACGGATCAGTCATTTCAAATCTGGGTCCCTAAAGGTAACAGCCAGTGATTGCTTTGACATCGAAATGACACACAAAAGATGATGAGCAGACTTCGTAGACTTGATTTAAGTAGTATTTATGGATATTTGGCTCTCTGGAATAAAATAGGCCACTTCCATTTGAATGCTTAACTATAATTAGGGTTTCTTTTTTGGACAACTATGGGAGAAAATGTAACCAATTATACATTTTAGTTTCATAATTACTTTTAAGAAAATAAATAATATAAATAAATGATTTTTGCAAAATGCTTCTTTTGTTTAAAATCATTTAGCATTGCCAGTCTAGCTATTTTGTAAATATTGACAGTTCTTTCATTCTAGCATTCTAGCATTCTAGCATCCCTCTACTCAGCCCTGGTGAGGCCGCATCTGGAGTACTGTGTCCAGTTCTGGGCTCCACAGTACAAGAGGGATGTGGAGCTGCTGGAGAGAGTCCAGCGCAGGGCCACCAGGATGATCAGGGGCCTGGAACATCTGCCCTATGAGGAGAGGCTGAGGGAGCTGGGCCTGTTCAGCCTGGAGAAGAGAAGGCTGAGAGGGGATCTAATCAGTGTATATAAATACCTCAAGGGAGGGAGTGCAGAGGACGGTCATGGTATCTTTTCAGTGGTGGCCACTGATAGGACTAGAGGAAATGGCCGGAAACTGAAACATCAAAAATTCCATAGGAACTTAAGGAAAAATTTCTTAACAGTGAGGGTGACAGAGCACTGGAACAGGCTGCCCAGAGAGGTTGTGGAGGCTCCTTCCCTGGAGATCTTCAAAACCCGCTTGGATGCAGTCCTGTGCCACGTGCTTTAGGTGTCCCTGCGTATGCAGGGGGGTTGGACTAGATGATCTCTAGAGGTCCCTTCCAACCCTAAGCATTCTATGATTCTATGATTCTATGATCTCTTACAAAGATAACAACATAATTATTTTACAAACTTCATTGTAAGGTATTGCAAAATGAATTCCATAGATTCCATAGTCTTTTTAAAAGAAGTGTGTTCTATTCATTCTATTTCATGAAATGAAAGCCAGATTAAATTCTCATCTATTAGAAAAGTGGTAGAGAAGCATTGTTGAGTCCACTGAGCTCTCTATGCCCAAATATGGTCAATATGATCAGAACCAATAGGTTAGTGTAAATAAAGGCATTTATTTTTATATGAAAACTACCAAATGCCCATCTCTTTCACACATAGCTATGACAATTTCTTGTATTTTCAGAGGTAAATGCCTGTTATCCAGGTAATTCCAGCTGTAGCTGGAGAGCACACGAAGGAGGGCCTGGTGATTGCTATCTAGTGATAAGAGCAAGGAATTGTTAGTTAGGGCTTCACTTGTGTTATTATCATGGACTATCTTAACTATCTTGGTGTCTCTATGTGCAAGCTAGAAGGACTGCAAATAATTTGCAGGGAAATGATTTTTTTTTCTACCAAGCCAAAAGAGGTTAAGACAAAAGAGGCTTTGATTCAAAATGGATTAAAAATGGTTTGTATTTTTCATACCAGAGTGATAGACTGAAAAATTACTCACAGGCCATAATAAATTATTCAAAGTTCAACAGATTGAGGTAAATTCTTGGTTCTAGTATCTTTTCTATCCCATAATAACAAAGTATTTTACTGTTTTACTTAACCAAAGCAGACGTTATGTGTAATGGTTACCTCTTCACTGCCTGCTTTGATGTCTTTGCCTTGGCAGTAGGGAAGCAGGCTCAAGAACTGGTTAAATACACTGAGAGATGAGAGGGTTCTGACAGAGAGAGAAGACGGCAGGAGAGCGATCAGGAAGACACAAGCTAAAACAGCTAACTCAATTCCCTTTGTATGTGAACTATTTGTTTGACTGGATGAAACACTGCTTGTCAGCTAAGGGTGAGGAAGGATGCGTTATTTAAAAATGGGGATCTTTCTTTCACAGTTCCTGAAAATCATGTCACTGATCTGTACAAAATAATGTAATGCTTTCTATAGGGTAACAAGTTACTCTGCTTTTTGGCAAGATTACAGGAAGAGGTTGCACTGGGATAGCAAAAAGGAGTGAATATCTTACCTTCTTACACTATACACTATAGTGTCTTACACTATATTTGAAAACACTCTGATAAATATTTGAAATCTTACAGTACTCATGAAGCAATAAATGGAGTTCAGAGGGTTGCAGACTTCATTTTCAGGATGTCATTAAATCAGAAAGGTTTCACTTCCATTCTTCAAATGTTTTTTATTTCCCCAAGCAAAGAGATTCTATTCATGCAATTATTTTGATGTATTTTCCCCTGAAATACCAGGATACAATTACAGCTACCAGTTGAGATACCCTGCTATTTTCTTTCAGAACCCAGTAAGATCTATGGGTCTCCTAGATAATACTGTTTTGTTAGATTCTGTGAATGCTGCCTTTTAATTGGGATTAGTATACTTCCAGTTTTGTATAAAAGTACAGAAAGAAGGGAAAGCAGTTCTAAAATTTGGCATTCAGCAAAAGCCTCAAAAAATGTTCTCTCCAACTATATCCAAAACATTAACAGAGCAATTATTGCAGCAGTATTTCTATACAAGGGGTTATGTATTTTCACTAGCAAAGTTGGATGAATAACTATTGACCCTTCTTAAATAAAGCTACTTGAATTTAGGAGGTTTTTTGTTTGTTTGTTTGTTTCTTTGGGGTTTTTTTTGTGCTTTCCCCTGAATAATTTTAACAGAGATACTGCAAAAGGAAAGCAAAATGTGAGCTTAGCCATCTAGAAGCACAGGTTCCCCCTCACTTTAGATGTCTAACACCTAAACTTTACAAGATCACTCGCCTTTTTAGACACACTATGTACCATCAGTATCTTAAACTTCCTTGTCTCGTTCTGTGAGGATGCCACATTTTTTCCTCACTATTCCAGTAGAAGTATCTATCCTTTTGTCTCTCCCTGTGTGTCAGAAGCAGTGGGAAAAATTTTAATTAAATTTACCGTCTTGGTTCTCTGAATCATGTTATGTAATTCATGAGGGCTTTAAATGCTTAGTGTCAAACACTCTGGAATGAAGCTGATGTGCACAAATACAACAGTGCCACAGCGAAACTTCAATGTTATGAGGAGGAACAACTGCACAAGCTGCTGACTCACACATTAATTAGATGCACAGAGAGTCTCAATGTCGCTATACACTGTGCAGGAGAAGGAAAATCAAGCAGCGCTGCCAACTATAACCCAGTCTAAACTTGCAGGTCCAGCCCCTGCACAACCCAACTTAGGAATGAAACAACAGGAACCAGTTGTCTTCCCAGCTGCTTCTGTCTTTCCCAGTCTGCAAACTTTGCTTATCAACTACAAGAGCTACAATGCTCTCTTCCCCATCTGCCCCTTCTGCCTCTCTCCATGGACATTTGGCACTTCACACAACTACCTGATTCTCAGAAATGTAGATTTAAGGTGGAGAAAACAAGTTACAATGCATGTAAGTCAGGCTTACACCATGTGAGATGGCAAGGTTGTATTCAGATATTTAAAATGAGTTTGCCATCTCTGCATCACTGGAGTGGTAGGCAGAAAGATGCAAAACAGAACCGTGACAGAGAAGATTCCTCTTTTCCACTTTAACAGCTCACTTGGTCTCTCCTCATAAGATTGATGCTCCAGTCCCTTAATCATCTTTATGCTCTCTAGAACTTCCACATCCCTCTTGTACTGGAGAACTTCACTTCTTGTACTGCAAACAGTTACAGAACTCTTTTGCCTTTAAACAAGGGTCTGGAAAAATCTGGTTATAGCAGATGGCTTGACAGAAGCTCACCAACCTAATAAAGCTTCTGCAGAGGAACGCAGTATGGCCAGAAGTCTGTGTGTTTCTTTCTTCTGGGCTAAAATTCCTTTGACTTTATATAGAATTTCACCTAACAGAAATCTTAACATGTATGGCCATATGAACATGAGCTGTTGTGATTCTTTCTACTCCAATTGCACTGACAAACTGATGTTTGAAACCTCCCCTGTTATGATGTACAGATTCAGTGCTGTAAGCTGTTAAAGACTTGGCAGGAAATTTGGATGTTGCTTCTTTCTTTTTCCTAGCCTTCAGTGGAATGATCCTGATGAAATGGCTATGGTTGGAAGACTATTTTTTTTAATGAAAAAGAAATTGATGAAAATTCAGAATGTGCCTCAGTGTAGGGAGAAAAAAAATCTCTCTCCCCAAATCTGTGATACCTGTATGTGCTGTTGCAATATGATCAACATGAGAAATACGATTAACAGAATTTCCAACAGTTGCAGAACATTACCAAAAAATTGACAAGAAGGTTAAGTTTTAAGGTTCTGATTATCTAATTTTGGCTATTATCTTATTTCCTGTACTTTGGAATTTACAGACTGGAAAACAGCAGAAGAAAATAAATGTCCTTATTTGGGATAAATCAGTCTATATATCTTGGATTTCCAGACAATCACTGTTCATATTTTCAGTATCAATTCAAATGATTTGAAAAGAAACATCCATGTGTATTTATGTACTACTGTTTTAACAGCTGCATTCTTACACCACATTGAGACTTCTAGATGCAACTGCTGTAATGCACATAAAATTATCAACTTTCATTGTTATGTACATTCTAATGCAGATGCTTGACATTAATCTATCCCAAACACAGAAAGCTGTAAATATATTTGATGATCAGAAAGGTTTATACATGGCTCTCAAAATGGTATGAATATCTATTGGAAGGTTGCTGGAATTGACTAGGAATTTGGCATAAAACGGCAGTGACTTTTCATTATCTAAGGTCAAATACTCAACCATAATTCATGGTGGTCATATTCAAGTCTGAAAACTAGAAAGCAAGGACTCCACTCATGATTCTGAGCTAGAGGAATCCATCAAGCTGCCAACAGTTTAGTCTTTAGTCTTCAATTATATTCCAATTCAGCTAGTTAGGAAATTAAGATTTTATTTGTTACTAACACTAAATGATACATTTATTCTAGAAACAGGCAATGCAGAAGATAAAATGAAGTGATTCTAGTGGTTTTCTTGCAGAGACAGACAATAATTATTACATGAGCCTGATAAATAATTATTATGAGATCTTGACAAATCATTATTATGATTAATTTGTTCTTCTTAAAGCTGGATGGTTTACAAACTGCCTGTAAAATGACCACAACATGTCCTATTACTTATTTGAAATTATTATTTAAATTCCACAGCAGATCATTATTTCTTAGTTCCTGTTTTAATTAGAGATGAATATATAATCTTCTAGATAGGAATAACATGCACCAGTTGATTTTTTTTCCTTGATTGAAAGATTTGTACATGTAACAATCACGAATAGTGATGTCAAATCCAGATATAACATTTGAAATCCCCGTTATTATTTAACTATCTAACTCAAATCTGATGCTGACAAAGCCATTCGAAATGTCAAGATCATCCTTCATGTTTCAAGAGTATAGGAAATAGCTTGGTTAATTTAATGTGAGATTTACAAACAATATGGATGGAAAGGTGGGCTTATACCATAGCCGTTCCAGCACAGGCCATACTCTATCACAGTCTCCCAGCCCCAAGCTATTCTCTGACTACATTATTTTTCTTTACTTCAATTGTTTTATCTTCATTTCTTCCATGCCCTTTTCTTGGGAATATGGCATCATTTAGTTACTCTTATGATACACATTATAGCTCCTTTCATCATTCTCAGTTTAGTGCTAAACTATCTACAAACCTCTTCTCCAGTCTCTGCAGAGTTCTGCCGAAGCCCCAGGCCTCAATGCCTCAGACACCATTCTAACACGATCCTTTAACATCCCAGGGACCTGGAATCTGTCTGCTTTCCTTGCTTTCTTTCCAAATTTTTCAGCTAATTTATTCCTTCAGGGCAATCCTGAATCACGACTAGTCTATTCAAGGTCAGGATTTGTTAGAGTCTTTGTACTACATGATCTGGACATTTGTGGAGAAAGCACATATATATACACACCTATATACATACATATAGGTATACATACATATATATGTGTGTGTATAAAAACAGCCTTCCATTTCCCTCAGGTAAATATGTAACCTTGCTGTCTTATTCACACACTCTATTAAAGACAGATTTAGAACTTTCTTAATGGATCTGTTATTTGGAACAAGTCTAGCAGATAATGAGTTGCAGCTATTCTTAAAAGAGACAGGAATGAATACAATTAAAATCAAATTGATTTACAAATTTAAAGAAATATTTGCAGATTTTTAATGTTTTCTGCCGAGGTTTAATCATGATTTTCACAGTTAATAAATACAATTGTTGTATCAGATACCCTAACAGACATCCTATTGTAACACAGAATGACTGGCAAAATGAAAAGCGCAGGAAATAAGACTGATTACATTTCAAGTGTCATGTTTTTCATATGAAGTCTGAGAATTTATCTGTAAGAGAGACAGACTCAGTAATCGTACTGTAGCTTTTCTAGTGTTAAACACCTTGGATTCTTATATTATTGAATACATACTCAGACACCTAATTAGCTGACTTGATTAATATGTGAACTTCTCTAGTTGCTGCTGAATTCCAGGGGAATTATGGGAGATAAGGTACACTTGAAAATCAGGCCAATTTATTCAGGTCTGAGAGCACGGATTTCAGGAGCCTAATTCTGGGCATCTTCAATGGAAAATCCTCATATTAATTATAAAATGTATGAGCACAGAATAGGGCAAGGAATTGGAATCTCATGCCATTATGTTAAATATTCAATACCAATTCAATACCCCAAACTTTCATCAGGGTCTCTAGACTGGGGGGAAAACAAGGATGGAATTAATAAAATTCCTTGATTAAACAATCCGCTCTGAGGATCTCTGTTCTGATGTAGTATAGAGATGGCAAACAGAATCCATCATATAATCTCTTCTTGATCCATTAATCTAGACCTGTAAATATTTAAGTAGCAATCTACACTTGTCAATATACCAGCAAGAGATCCTGAGGACTTTGAAGGCTTCAGTCAATACCTCCTTTTACCATTGGACAAAGCTCTTCCTATATGATAGGAAACACTCTGTAGTTGGCAGACACAGACTAGCTGACCTAACTGATCTTCTCCTATTTTATATTCCAGTGTTTCTAGATGAGTCTGAAGGAGAGTCAAGAAAGATATCTAATATTAAGCATACTTTAAAACAATATTGATTCAAGATGGGTTTTGCAGTATATAAAAGCAGTAGGAGATACATATTGAGCTGCAATACAGTGTACCTCCCATCAGCCACAATTGTTAGTTTTTTTCTTTTATAATTATTTTAGAAGATCAAGTCACTAATTTCGCCATTCTCTAATGTGGTATGAGGAACACCAGCATTAGCTAACTGGATATAAAGTAGTGTGAACATCACTGTATTTCATAAATACAACTCCCCCATCATTTCTCCCCAGCTTAACACAGTGTTTTTAATAGACCATGTCCTCAGACAAGAAACTTTCTGTTTCAAAGGCAAGAAAGCTGATGGGATGGATTTCATGTGTGACAGGTATCTGCCACACACATGAGACAACACAGCCACATTGCAGCTGTGCAGTCACTCCCTGAGACTTCTCTCATTTGCTGGCATCAAGGGCAGCCCCTATGTCTACTTAGAAGCTGAGGAGCAAAGTTGTCTTATCCATCCTAAATAATGCCTCATTAGACCATGTTATAATTTAGCAGAGCATGCTCACAGTTTTTGGTTTAAATTTAGGATAATCTTCAAGTGATTGGTAGGAGGAATATTCCCTTGTACCATGCAATACATTAATCACAAATACATACATGGTAAAGATCCACTTTACTTTCCTTTTAAAAAACTGACTGGACTTATGTCTAGAGTTCTCCAGTACTACAGAAAAAGAGGAAATAAAGATTCATTTAAAACAAGCCAGATCAAAAGCTTCTGAATAATGTCAACACAAGGAAAATATATCAGTGATTAGAAGTGAACCAGAGCTAAGCAAATCAGAAAAAAAAATAAATGGCCCAAATCTTTATTTGCACATGCAAATCAATAGAAAATGAAGAAAACAATATACCCAAAAACAAACAAAAACAAAATCAGAAGCCAATCTTTTAGATCTGAAAGTATTTGAGAAACAGTCATTTTAGTAAGCTTCTTTATTTCCAGTGTGTAACCAGATGTGACATGAAGCAGTACAGCAAAAAGGGCCAGTCAGCCCATCCAAACTCAAATTGCTGATGTACTTGAGTTCTCACAGAAAAAATGAATCTTTCAATATGATTTTTTAGACAAAACTAACCCAGAAAACCAGGCTGAGCAAACTGGCCACTGGGGAAAGTAGAAAGTACACTGTACAGTGCTATTACTTTGAAGACAGTGTGCCTGATTTTTTGTCCCTGTGAAGCTGAGCCTAGGGAGAATCCAGAACTAAATTAAAAGTTTTGACTTGAAGGTTCCTCCAAGGCTACTTTCTATTATAGGAATCACAAAACTTCTTGAGCTGGAGGAAATCTCTAGAAATCATCTTATCTCTCAACTTGTGCTCCTGTGGCCCTCCCTGTTTTAGCCAGCAGCCCATGCCTAAATGATGTAGCTGCTGTTATGATTTTCCCTTAGCTGCTTTCACAGTAGTAGACTTTGCTCTCTCCTCAAACCTCCTAGGATGACTAAGCTGCTGCAGGCTGTACTGGTGACCCTACCTTTTGTAGCACATTGAACACAGCAGTACCAATTTTCATGGTTCAAATTTTACTCCTCGGGCTCATAATTTACTGTTCTTTGCACCACTGCTTATCCAAGATACAGTAAAAGGCTCTCATTCATTTTAAGAATTCTACTGCCTCTTTTTTGGCAAACATCCTCTGTGCACAAAGGCTATCCCTAGGCTGCAGCCAGACAAGTGTGAGTGTGCACATGTGCACCTGAACAGGTTAGCTCCTGCAGTAGCTCCTTTGCATCTCTACTTATGAGATAATGATAGCAGTAATGACAACATGTGAAATTGCAAGCTAACAACTTGAGGTGTATGAAAGCAGAGAAGATACCACCTAATAAAAGACAAGGAAATTTGAGTGAAGGCATTTTGCCTTGGCTAAATGCTTATAGCTAGGCTAATTGCTCTGATGTGTGACCTGAACACAAAATCGATTTCTAGGAATGAGTCAATTAATTTTCAGTATGTACCTTCGTCCTTACCACACTCCTGACTAAACTTCAAAGCATCTACAACAGCCTGAGCAGGCCCTGATGTTTTCCAAGCAGTGGAGAAATGAGCACTGAGGAGGCACAGGGGAATGTGATTTATATGCCCTGTTCCTTTGCTGCTTCATTGTTTTACTCATGGAATGGGGAAAACTGAATGTCACAAACCTACCAGAGAATTCTTTTAATCCCAGAAGTTGAAACTTTGACTATTAAACCCACAATGGAAAATGTAAGGGTAAACATGAGATTCAGAGAACTTTTGTCACATCCTCCTGTTCAGCACCGTATATTATGTTATTTACAAAGGTGTGTATGATGTCTCCTTTATTATACTAATCTTAGTTAGTGAATACTCAAAGAAAAAAAGAATACTTTTAAGTATCCACTAAAATAAGATTAGCATAATTAAATTAAAAAAAAAGAGAGAGTATACTTATTTTGATAGACAGCCTGGTTAGAAAATAGGTATTTGTGGAAATATAAAGTATCAAATAACAGTAGCTGATTTTATTCCACATTCAGAAATAAGAAACTAGAAGCAAATGAACAAAAATCTTGCCATAGATATTATCTTTGCTAATAATTCCTGTGATTTTTCACAGATAATCTCCTTTAAGCTTTAAAATCTCTTATTTTATAATAATCTTTTTCTGTACTGTAGCGCAAGCACTTCCCACTGTAGAAGCTTCTGCTGAAGCAGCATCTCATGGGAAAGGTGATCTATGAGGGAGACTGGCTGATGTCAAGATTAAAGCTCAGTTCTCAGAAAAGCACCTCTGGTCACCTCTGGCACCTCTGGTAGAATGAGCCCTGATAGTATCAAAAGACTTTGTCCAACTCACAATTTTTGCAACTCACAATATAATCTAAAATGTTCTGAAAACCACTCATATCGCCTCTGCTTGAAAAAGCATTTGCCTTTCAGCCAAGGATAGATGTGACCAAATGTGCAGCCTAAAGTATTTTATTCACGGATATGAGAAAATCCCTTGCTATCTCAATTAATCAAAACTAAAATGAGTCTTGAGAAAAAATGTGTGGAAATTCCTTGATTAAGAGTCGTCCGGAAGTTCTTTTCTGGTGGTCTGGATGTAGTTTGAAGTAGGCATTAACTGCATATGAAACTATCTGAGGATGGGAATAGGTTAGACAAGAGTCTTCTCTTGTTAGCCTATCTGGTATAATAAGCAAAATTAAGGAAAACTTCACAGACTGATACAGGAAAACAGACAACACCACAAACCTGATTAGGCACCCTGTGGATCTTCTAAAAAGACATTATTATCCTGTGTCAGAGATGAAAACACCTCACTAAACCTATAAAGAATCTGGGATGGCTGAATGAGATAAAACAAAATGCTTTTTAATAGGTGGGTGATAATGGTTGCAAGCACTCAAGGATGTTCATAAACATACTAGCTAGAGGCATACAAATCAAGCCGGCTTCAGAAGCACTTGTAGAAATTATCTGATTTAGTTGTTTGGACATTACGTCCCACATACATAGCCATACTGTCTCCAGACTCGAGCTGCTATGTTCACGTAACACTGCACTGCTCTTTGTGTAAGTTGCTGTGTGGGTCTCTGATATCTAAGACACCTCTGCAGAGTCCTCCACATCTATGTCAGGCATGTCTATACCAAGCAAAGTGAATGGCACAAGTCTTTACGGTGAGAAATTAGTCTATATTCATTGTAATTTGTTTCTCAAGCATGACTCTGCATTATTCATACCAAATCACAAACTTACTTACTTTCTGGAAATGCTTCTGTACTTTTTGTCTCCTATCATTAGTGTGTTCTACCCATAGTCTGACATGCTATGTGGATCCCTTACAGAAATCCAGGATTTTTTAGATGGGATGAAGGCCTATGTTCTGTTTCTGAGAGTCTGATAACGCAGCAAGACAGTTTGTAAGGGAGAATCCAAGAATTTGGTGGCCATATAGTTCCTTGACATGAATGATGGCCAACAGCATCTAGCACTGTGTTGATTGATAACCTGGAGCAAATTCAGCAGGCGACTGGGGGATCCAGCTCTTGCCCTGCAAGGAGATGCTGAAGGCTTGTTCAGCCTAGGGAAGAGACAACTTCAAGGATACTTAAGAGCAGGTGCCACTCATCTAGGGGATGGTTATTGAGAAGAGAGAGCCAAGCTTTGGGAGGACAAAAGACAGAACACATAACTTGAAACAAGAGAGGTTTACAGAAAAGTTTTTCACCATTAGGACAAGCACTAGTGTAGATTTCCCAGAGAGGTCGTGCAGTCCTTGGAGGCTTTTAAAGACCTAAATTGATAAATCCCTGAGCAACCTGTTCCAGACATACAGTTGTCTCTCCTTTGAACAGGAGGTTTCCTAAGTTTCCTTCCAACCTGAATTATCCTGTGGTTTGGTGAGTCTATGTCTCTGTCTGCACTCAGTCTGATTGGTTTTCGCAAAAACAGACAGGAATTAATGGATGAAGCAAGCAGCCCTCACAACACGACCAGGGTATGAGCAAGCATCCTACAGGGAACCTGGACTGCAATCTTCTTTGGATCAGAAAATTCTACATTTCTTGTTCTTATCTGCCACAAATAGGTTCACTGACAAGTAATCCTTCTCCTCAAAGATCAATTGAATCAATGAATGAATCATGAATTGCCCACTTTGTTCCACTTTCCTCTGCTGAAAAAAGTCTGTGCTGATTTCTTGCCAATATATTTTGTTGTTCCAATAGATGAACTGCTGCAGACATAATCTGATGTTTGCATCAGTTCCATAACCAATTTTATAATTGTCTCTTGCGCAGAAAAGTACTCCTCCCTCCCAGTTTATATGAACTGAAGCTCTTGTATTATCTGTCAGGAGGTGAACAGGCACTTTATAAAAGAGTAGTTAGACATCCAAAGAAGAACTGAATTGCATTGAGTTCTATGCTATTTATGTGTAAGCATAACATACATTTAATTATATGTGAACTCACCAAACAAATATGTGTCACTGTAGGTTTTATTAAAAAAAAAAAGAAAGGGGAACAACACTTTTTTATTAAATCAAGAAGGAAAACTGCCCACAGAACTGTTGTAGAATATACAGTCTATTACCTAAATTTTCTGCCAGCATGCAATGTCCAAAATGTGGAAATTGCTGAACGGCCTCATGAAGAAAAACAATTTCTTCTAAGTGCTGCTTGGGACAGTGCCTGAGATGGAGAGCTAAATGAACATGTAAAGTCCATCCTGAATGATGGTCTTTCTTATTATCTAGCTAGCTTATTATTATCTCAGATGCAGAAACAGCTTTTCTTTTTTTTTTTTTTTTTTAGTGACATTAAAATGGAATTCTTCGTTCTGACATTTCACCTGAAAGCCATGTACAGGTTAAGAATAATGTGAGGTTCTGAAGCCACTAACAAGTTAGTGGTCCAATTACAGATTTTGTATAAGCTTTGTTTTCTTAAGAATGAAGCTATTATACAGAAAGCATTGAAAATACCTCAGTTATATGAACAGTCTGAGAAGAAGAACTCAGTCCTGGAAGCAGTTTTGACTTGTAAGAAATCAAGGAAATTATGAAAGAATAGTCATATAAAAATATCTTGCTTTCACATATAGGAAAATTTCTGAACTTGAATCTTATTGTGTTGAGGAAGAACATCTGCATTGATGAGAAAGAGAGAGAGGGAGAAAAATGGATGGAGGCAGAGGCTTATGGGAGGCACCTAGCTATAGATGAGAAGGCAGTATTAGCAAAGAGTAAGTTTTAAATGACTCCCATTTTCTTTCACCCAAGTGGGGAAAAAAAGTTTCCAAAGTTTTGCAAGAAGGAAATATCCAAAAGAGCAGTCATTTCATAGCTCTTGATGATTCTATCTTGTCTTCCCACAGATTTTTGCTACAACCATATAAATACTGGTAAATCCAGATAAGCTTTTCTGAAAATGCTGCCAATTATTAAGGCAGCCAGTAAACTTCATGGAGTGGAAAGTTGGATTTGCTTATTTCAAATCATTCTTTGATCACATAGACCTTTTCTCCTACAAATATGTGTACACACTCAAAGAGTACAATGTAAATGAAAATTCCTAAAGGACAAAATCACTCTTCTCAGGTGTTGAATTGGAGGGTACAGCAGTAATTCCTGTTATCAGGGAAGGGGGACCGGTAGGGCTTGCTTTTCCTTGCTTCCTGGAGAGGCTGGAATCCCAAACTAGTGCTGAGTCAAGAGTAATGCTGGCTGAGACGCTGCAAAGGTAGCAGATGGAATTGCTTGTAGAGAAGTCCTTGCTATTTACCTTTTATCCATGAATGCTAAAAATTGAAAATTGCATTTCAGCTAATCACTCAGTAAAGTGATTAGCTTGTAATATGAGCAATTTGTGTTAGCAGTAACCAAAGATTCTGAAATATAGACTCTGTAGGTATTCTTATTTTCAAAAATCTGATAGATCCAAGGGTTTTGAATGTATTTTTGAATGAGAACAACACTGTCTTCTACCTAGCAGTTGCTCCTAGGTAACTTGCCCTTGCTGTGTAAATACAAACACATTATTCTCTTCTAGACAATAAAAGTGTCTTTTGTCCTTTGGTTTTCTTTCTCATTAGATATTTTCAGATATGATAACTCTCCAGAGATGGAAGCTGAACCTAAGCAGTCTACTTTTAAATCAATTTCTGTTTATGCGAAGATGCAAGTGTGCTCTGTTCTTGGTAGAAAATACCATAGCATTTCTAGAATACTGAAAAAATCGGGTCCCCAGAGACAGTCACAGATCACGGTGCATGCAAATAATGTGCATGTACTCATGAGATCAAAGGGGAATCTGCATTTTCCATGATGTGGGATCCTATATACCTCATTAGAATTAATATTAGGTGAAATAGAGTTGAGGAAGTTTTCAATACTGATAATTTTCCCAGGGTGACAAAGTAATAGCAGTAATACTTTAATCTGTAGTACCACAAAGAAGCCAAAACTGAGTGTACTTCTAACGAATTTCAAATATTAGCACTTACTGTTTAACGTGTGATGTGGATGGTCAATTATCTGTGGTTAAAAGAGCTGCTGAAAATCCTCAGAAACTACACATTTTTATAGGGTACTAACTCAATTTCTGTGACCAGAATGACCAAACAACACAGTTTTAAGGTTCTTTTCTTAAGAAAAAAAGCTATACATTTGCGGTATGTGTCCATTATTCAATCTGCAGGTAGCAATTTCTACAATTTTGGCCAATATTAACTCCTTCAGACTGCGCTGAAGTAGTTTCAATAACTAATAGATGTATAATGTAAAACATCATTTTGGTAGACATGAATTTAGTGATCCAACTGAAGAAAATATATCAGATAAGCTCAATAATTATTTGTCTAATTTGGCATGCCATTAGGTCCCCAGAACACAGAAAGGGCCGGGCAGTGTGTCAGCCAGCACATCGGTTCATTCTTGAGTCAGTCACAATATTTGTTGCTATGACTCAGCTGCTAATAGCAGGGATTAAAAGAAAAACAGAGGCAATGTGGAAGGTGTTTTTAAGAGGTGTTGATTATAGGGAAAGGATGAACTAGAAATACAATGTAGGTCGGCCCAGGGGGAACAGGAAGATCAAATGAGATTACTGCTAATATCGGGTAGAGGGGCAGAGGGCGTGCAGTTGTAAAAAACAGGACACAGACTCATGAGAAGTCAGATTTGTTGCTTAAAATGAAGTATCTGCCTCACTATCAAGATATTTTTTTTTACTACAGACAAAATATTCATAAACTACACAGAACATATTTGCAGAAAATACTCAGAAATGCTTTACATAAAAAACAAATCCCTCATGATTTATTAATAAAATTAATCTTGATAATCTTCCTGAAATATTTTTTAATTTATTACCTCTATTTCTGCCATGGAACAAGAAAGCTGCCTATGCATAGATATGATTCTCTTGCTATGAGATGATAGTCACTTCTACCTGTAGGACTGTATGCTTTTTATATGAGTGTTATGTAATGGAAATCAACTATACTTATTTTGATTGGTAAGGAAGAGGAAGGGTGAATCAGATGATTGTTTGGCCAGTTTTAAGGCCTATCAACTTTCCTTAAAATTATTTTCTGCCATAATAGCTTCAATAAATTGCATGATTATTTACCTGGTCAGAAAAACTGGTGCTGGAAAAAAATGTTTGTTCCTATTCTTTTTGAAAATTCATTGTTGTCTATTTTTGGTGGGCTACACCAGAAAAGTTCATTTCTTATTTTATGTCAGTTTCTACCTACACCTTTTCTAACCTAAGAATAAGGTTGTTTATCTGGCCGTGGATTGAGGTCTTCTCCAGGCCTAGATTTCAAAATGTGATTTTCCTGTGATTTTTCCAGTTCCCTGGGGGCCAGGCATCCGTATTACAAACAACTCAGGCATTCTTGTCAACCTCAGCATAGCCCTAAAACCTGGGAGGGGAACAAGTCACTCTGTGACAGAGCAGAGTTGTATTGACATACGTACTGTGCAGTCAATGTCAGACATACTCCTACCAGGGCTGGGGTTTACATAGCTGAGACTGGCACTTTTCACCAACGATTTATACACTTGAAAACAAAAAACATGCAAAAAAAAAAAAAAAGCTCCCCTTCTCCAAACACATGGAAACAAATTTTCCCCAGAGCACAGACAGACTGAATGAGGAAAGTAGCTGAGAGGTTACCGGTGCAGTTCTTCTGGAAGTTGGGGTTCTCCAGCGGATGCCCCGGAATACGGCACTGGAATCTGTGCTGCCAGAACTCGGGGAACCAGGGGTTGCGTGTGTTTGTGTCCAGACGCAACTTCAGATAGTAGTCGTCAAATGACAAAACTTCTGGAGACTGCAGTTTGATAGTGATGCCTCCGTTGGCTTCAGGTTCATAACCTTCAATGACTTCATCCCTGTCTGCCCAGCCATCACTGGAAAGAGGAAAAACCTGTTACACAGAGACAGGAAGCTCACTTTGAAAAAGTAGCTAGGCAAAGGCAAGCCAGCACCCTCAGAAATGTCATTACAAGGAAATCTAAAACAAATTCCAGACAAATTTAAAATTCAGGCAAAGAGAGAAATAAGAAAGAATAGTAATGGAGGCTGTTGTATGAGCAATTCTGGCTGATTTTACATCGAGCCCGCATTAGCAATTTTGAAATGAAGAAGACCCATCTTTGTCCCCCTGGAGAGGAGTTCTGGACATGACATAGTGTCTTTATGACTGAGGAGATTCTGCCTTATTCAGAGGCAGACTGTATTCTCCTGCAAAGGGTAGAAACTGGAAGAATTAATATTGATAGAAAGGAAACCAAACCAGAATTCTAGGTATTCTAAAGAAGACATCTCTGCGTATATTCATCTTACAGCAGAAGAGTAATTCAAATCAAACATGATCTTAGAAATGCATCTTGTTGGGGAAAATGCAATTAGAATACTTGATAAAACCAAATAGACCAAAAAGAAAACCACATGCTATTCTTACATCATAAGGGATCTGTGAAAACATGCTGTTTGTTTGCTTGTTTTACTGACCAATGCCTTTCTATTGTACTTTTCTGTTCATTTGTTTACTCTGTTGCCAATTTAAGCCATGCCAAAGCACAGAGTCAGTCTTACAGATTTGAAGATAAAAATAATTTCTGAGGATATTAGTTGATGGAATTTCTATTTTAAAAGGCTTTGGGTTTAGCATCCACATTTTAGTTTAGTTCTCTTAACTAGAAGTCCATTTATTTAGTGTCATTATCCAATTCTTTTAAGGTTTCCTAAGTGCAGTGGTATTACAGTCTGATTTAAGTACAAGTATAAATCATGATTAATTCTATGATTAATTCTAATATCATGAGAGAAATAATAGTTTATTTTGGTTCTCTGATCTATCTATATCCATTCATAATCAAACTGGTAGCAGTGCTGCTGTGAAAAGCAGACAGAAATACTGAAGTACTTCAGCTATTTAAATTTCACATAGTTCAAGTCACAAACTAGCAAAAATTATCGAAAGACATAATATTTACTTGTTCTGTGTGTGGGGAAAAACAGCAAGAGGTCAGTTGAAGAATAATTAACTGTCTTGTAATTGCATGATTACTTCACCTGATGTCACAACGTTTATGCCTTGCGGACTGTAGAATCAAGCAGGAACATTAGTGAGTCAAAAAGATTAAGTAAATCGGGTCATTTTTTACAAGACTTTCTGGAAAGGAGGTAGTTTCTCTAGTGCTGAGATTCCTATCAGGCAGCCATTAGAATGATTTATTTCCTCTCCTCTGTGAGTTTGGCTTGGAAGATTGCCACATTAACTCCGAAAATGAAGAAGAGCTTTTCTGCAAAGGTGAAAAAAATGTATCTCAAGCTCTTACAGTGCAGCTGGTGAAAAAACATGTCTAAATTGGAACATAGACTGTCTTCTCATGTTTCTTTGGCTCCTTATAGCCCACGAATGCTGTTTTTTAGCTTGTTTGTTCTCTCTTCACCTTCCTAAAATTATTAAAACTGCCTGCAAAATCATGTGCCCAATCAAATGTGAAGGAAAGACACTGGAATCAGAATATGGTAACTTTGCTTTACTTCCAGTAAAGTCAAGGGGCCAAGAAGAGTCTCTCTCTGATTTCCTAGGGGACTGTCCCAGTAGCTGCAAATTCTTGCCAGTGCTTAAAGTTGCCCTAGGGAACCTGGAGCAGCTTAACAAGCAGTGGTAGGAGAACAATTATCAGAAACCCAAGATCTTTTTATAATCTCTGACAACATTTCTTTTTACTCTGTGGAAAAACATTGCCTGAACAACGCGCATCATTAGTGCTGTATGAATGAATGAATAGCATGCCAGAAGACAGTGTTAAAAATTTTGATGTTTCTAATGAAGAGCAACACCGTGATACTAAAGGCCAGATGACAGTGTGCACATCAGTGATACTATCATAAAACCAACAGCTGATACAAAGGTAAAAATGAAATCTCATTAAAAGGCAGTGCATACTATTCTTTTATTGTGAGAACCTAGTGTTTTCCACCTACTTTCCCTTTTTTTATCCTGCTGAGTGGCAAGTAAAGCTGAATGTTGCCTGTGCATTTCTCTCATGTGCCTGTAGTGCCTGGCTGAAATAGCAGAGCTGCTTACAGGCAAGACAAGGTGACCCAGCACAGTCTAGGTTTGGAGCACGGCCAGCGCTTCAAAGTATTATTAGGCCGGTATCAACCACGACCCGGTTGAGCTGAAGCTCTTTGGGGGTGTTTATAATGTGAAGACAGAAGCAGTGAGGGAGGGACAAGTGTGTTGGCATCAAACCAGCCACTGTACACTGCTAGCACAGAAAGAACCACCTGCTTTTGATACAGTTTGTGGTGTTCATTGTGCTCAAAGTGGTCACCAATTTTCTGCAAGCTACTCTCAGTTTAAGCCCAGTCTGGTGGCTGAGCTTACAAAGGCAAACCCAAATGCCAGCACTCAATCACAAGCAGTAATCAGGCAAAAGGGCAAAAACCCCAGGGTGGCCCATCCATCTTCAGATTTCCTATTTCCCATTAGCACAGACTGAGTTTGAAGAAATTAAGTGATTTCTTAACCAATTTACTCTCCTGATGATGAATATTATACCGGACATTTCTGAACTGTAGCGAAAAAACTCACTATATTTTTTGAACACATACATTCTTGTGACCAAAATACCAGTTAAAATACAATGGATTCCAATTTCCTCTCCTCTCCTGAACATGAACACTGTCAGCTGCTTTTCACAAGGGCTGATGAGACAACCAGCAATCAAGCAGTCTATTTTCATCTCTTCAGGACTTTAACTCTAAATGGTACAGTTACAGTTCTACTCTGCTTCTCAGTACAACATTCAGGTCATTGCTTTTCCAGATGTTTATTTCCAAACAGGCAAACAAGCAAGAAAGAGACAACATTTACATGTTTATGGAGAACACTTGGAAGCTGTGATTTTTGTGGCAGATATCATTCCTTCACAGTTAAAGAAAATGAAACATGTTTGTCAGCCCGGAAAACTGCAAGTGGCAATTTGATCTTTGCACCCTTACAAGGCATGGCACAATATCATAAGGGCAAACTGATTTAGATATCTGTGTCTGAAGGTCTGCCTCATCAGTAGCTCTATCAAAGCCCTCAGCATTAGCAAATACAATGTTCTTATGATATTTGCATTGGTGATTACACTTTTTTTTCCCCTCTATGCTGGTCAAAACACAAAAAAACACATAAAAGAAATGAAGAGTAAAAAGCCTTTTATAAATGCTGCATGAATTTCTTTTGCAATAGTCCTTCTACCTAGAAAAGATGTTATTATTGTAAAGCTAAATAAATCAGTCACACTAAAATAGTTTCATCTCTTTTTGTATGGGTTCTATTCCAGTGCTAGGGGATATTTTTCTCTCACTTTTATAAAAAGTGTTACATGCAATTATTAGGAATCAGAAAATTAAATTAGGAATATTAGTTTCTGGCTTCCAAGAACTGCTGCACAGAAGTTCCCTGCAGATGTGCAGTCCTGCTCAGGTGAATCAGGTGAATGGCTTTTCTCTCCCTTCCACAAAACTAAAGCACATGTCAATATACGTTGCTTCCACTCCCACAGAGCATGTTTCTGGATGCCTTCTTGTCATTACTCTCAAGCCTGCCAGCTGGCCTGCTGTGATATGAAACTTCTAATAGATTTAAATATGAGGACAGCATCGCTCAAAAACATCAACAATTGATAATGTGCCAAGACCATTCTGCTATTTATGTCAGTATCTTTACTTTAAAGCAAAATGATTATACTCAGGAATATTTTTACATTTTCTTTGGAAAGTGCCCTTTTGCAGAACCACTCTTCTGGGTGGCGATCAGACACTGCTTACTGGGAGACATTTCAAAATGCTACAAATCCCAAAGTAGTGATAAGTGGAGTTCAAATAGTCTGCAGCTTGGTTCTGATAAATGCCAATGTTCTGGATAGCCGGTCAGAGCAGAAAACCTGCTACTTTTGTTTCTCTAGCTGCTTATAAAAATTTTGCTCTGATAGAGCCCAACTGGCAAATCCATCACAGATTCTCATA
This sequence comes from Tinamus guttatus, assembly GCF_059628265.1. NCBI lineage: Eukaryota > Metazoa > Chordata > Aves > Tinamiformes > Tinamidae > Tinamus > Tinamus guttatus. The sequence goes on from NW_028289250.1 coordinate 3,093,625, forward strand.
CCTGCCTGCAGGAATACAATTTTAATGGCCTCATCAGTGCTATTCTGACAGAATTCAGAGCCCAGCATGAGACTAATCCAGAAAGTACCAGGATGTCAGGTGAGATCACTTAATAGGCAGCTCCACCAAAAAAAAAAAAAAGTTATTGTATCTTATTGCTACTTGATATGAGCAAGGGTAGTAGAATCAGACTCTGAGTAATCTGCAAAAATCCACTCTGAGTGGCTGCTCGGAGATTGTCTTCTGACAGTAGATTTTAAAAAAAATCCTTATTTCATCAGGCTGGTATAATGAAAAGAGAAAACAATACTAGCTCATGGTGAAAGAGGATGGAAACAATTATCTGGCAAAGAACACTATCAAAAATATACAGTGCCTATGCTACACACCAAAGTCCGCATGGAAAGAAAAGGGAGACTGCCCAGAATTCATGTGTCTGCAACTGGCAAAGAGGAAATTGAATAATGCTGAAAAATATTGTCAATGAATACTAAATCAAAACTAAAAACACAAAAGACCACTCATTTTTGCATTCAGCTAAATCACTGGTACAGTATACTTGCCTTGAAGAGTGTGACAGCGTTCCTGAGTTCCAAACCCATAAGTGTTACCTCTATATGTGTGAATAATCCTGGTTATCTTATTAAAATTAGTCTCCTGAATAAATTTAAAGCTGCATTTCACTGCTGGCAATGCCAGGCGAGAAGGCTGCATGTTGTCATGCTGTGGTCAGGGGTTTGCAGAGCACTGACTGATCTTCTCAAAACTAGAAGACTCAGAATGAGGAGTTTACCAAGTCCTGTCAGCTGAAAGAGAAATGGTGTAAACAGGCCCCATTGCCTGTTTGCTCATTCATGACTTTTGCTCATGCAGCCATAGATGGAGTAGGCAGGAATTATCACTTTTCCAGTGAAAACATCATGAAAATACTAGCCTGAAGAACTGGAAGCAGGAGGAGAAAACTACAAAGGCTCTTTCTTGAAAAGTAGTGAAAAGTAAGAGGGGGAGAGAAGACTACCATCCTGAGCACAGGGGAGCAACTAAGGAGCATTTGCTGCTAGGCTGTTCAGTTACGTATTTTAGACTTGTAATTCCTGCAGTGTTAGTATGCCACTGTGGGCAACCTGCTATGGCCAGGCTCATGTCAAACCTGGTCAGGACTTGGGCTGGAGCAGTCCTGAGCTAGAAAACTGAAGCTCTCTATGTGTACACATCACAGTATGAACTCCAAGGTCCTACAAAACGTGCCATTTTCTAAGTGAAATAGAAAAATGATGCCCAAATATATTCTCAAGGCCACTTCCCATAGTCATATTTCATGATAAGTTTTCTGTTCATGCCAGGTTCTGTCACATAAAGCTGCAGTGAAATTTTCACTTCCTATCTGTGATTAAGAACGGCCCACAATCCTACTAGTGCATTAGCTTTTGTACTTAACACCAGCAAAAACTGTTGCTAAGGACTTCCAATATTTAGTTGGCAAATCGGTGGATTTTTTTTGAATGAATGATACTCTGTAAAGAACTTAAGTAGACAAATGATAGGTCATTCTGTTTCGGGTGATCAACATTGTTTTTTTGTGTGAATTTTCAGAGGTTTTGCACTGTTTATTTTAAAAAAAATGTAGAGTACAACCTCATGGACCATGATGGATCGTCTATTTTGTAAATATGTATTTAGGAAGGTTTTAATTATCATATGCAGTGCATGTATTTGCATGAAATTTGCATAATGTAATTTAACTGTCTATCATGAAGGCGTGATCTTGGGGAGGTTTGCTTGGAAAATTCTTGACACGGTTGGCATGTACGGCTTTTTGTAATCGTGGTTGCTGCTTATATGCAGAAAGGGTTTTACCATTCTCCAGGGTACACACTGGTGCATATCCTGGAAAATCAGCAACTGTACATGTATTCTCCAAGGCAAAAGCTGAGTTTTCACAAGGTGTACACATGCTTCTACCCCACTCTGTCAAGAGGACTGAATCCGTTTTCTGCATATTTGAAATTCACAATATGAAGCATCATGAATGTACAATCTGTTTTCCGAATGAAAATAAGTGTCAGGAGAAAGAGAGGGGGGAGGATTTCTGCACAAGCACACGCTAATGGTCTTAGCTCTGTGACTCATGGAAGGTGTTCTTGGATCCAGCATGGGAAGTTGGATTTTAACATCTCATTAATAAACTGAAACCTGAAAATAGAGAATTTTACCTTTGATTCTCTATGTCAGCTCCAGAGGATTTTTTTAAATCCTCTTTTGCAGCTGTGCAAAAGGTGAATTATGATGAAAATCATAATAGAATCTCAGAACCTGTTAAGCTGTTAATCAAGGATAAACATAGAAGAAAATGTTCATAAGCAGCTGTTTGTGCAAAAGCTAATTTAAATGTGGCCATCTTTGATTTTTTTTTTTACACTTAATGTGGATGCTTGAATACCCAGGTTACTGCGGTAGTTTACAAAAAGTGATATTTGCCATACAAAAATTTACAAAAAAAAATGAAATTATCTATTAATGTGTAAAATATCTAATTCATTTTATGCTAGTGTGTCACCTAAGCATGTAAATCTTCCAGTGAGTGACTTAAGTTTTCCACAGAAGGAATAAAGTAAAATTATTTCACTTGGGTACTTGCTAACACCAAGGTGCATAGAACCTGAAAATGCACAGACCACTTCTTGGGTAATATCTTTTTTTTGAAAAAACAGTTCTTTCAGGGAATATTGCTATATAACCCTGATTAAAAGCAACTGTTTTGAAGCACTTGAAAACCATATAAAAATATGAATAATTTATCTGGAAATGAGCTTTAAATGCTTCTTATTAAAGATTAGATTGTAAATTTGTCACTCGTTGTTTAAGTATTACTCACACTAACAGGCTTCAATGAAAATACCAGGCTGACAGATACTCATTGATGCAGGCTCTCACTAGCGTGCAGCAACTGGGTGGTTTTACAGCACATCCCACAGTAACTTTGTTTTGTGCCATCAAGGACTTGGGAAGCTGCAATTAGATATATACTTAAAAACACAGCTCAAGAACAGTACTAGAGTAGTAATCTAGGAATTGAAAAAGAAAAAGCACTCACAGAATTATTTTCTTCTACAAAAAAATTGAATAATATACAGACCTATCCATGTGTTCAAGAGAGTTCTAACATAAGTCAAGAATTAATAAAAGCTACAGGTTTCATTTTAAGTTATGCTAATTAGAAATTTATATCAAAGATATTATAAAAAAGAGCAAAAAATCACAAATTTGTTATAAACTTTATTAATTAAATTGTGAGAAGAAGAGAGGTACATTTAGAAAAGAGTGTTGTCCAAAATCTTCCATAGATTATGCATATTCTGATAAGTACTTGGAACATGCTTAAAAGTGTAAGAATGAAATAGTTTTTTATAATTTTTATACTGCATATACAATGCAAGTTATGGACAAAGCAAGGTATGCTAAAAGCAAGTTATGCTATAACTAAGTAAATATACCATTGAAAAAAGTACTGACATTTTGTTAGACTAAATAGGAATACGAAGTCATAACTGACAAGGACTCAATACTTCAAAGGGTCTAAAGTACCAACTTGACAAAAATGCGCAAGGTAACCAGATTAATTCTCAAGACTGATAGAACAAGAATCATTCTTTGTCCATTCTGTGCTGGAGATGGAAAGGGCATCTGTTTCCTCCAAGACTTCAAACTACATTTGAGTTGGAAGAATTGTTAGGCGATAGCAATGGATATCTTTCCTTATATTGGACTTCTCGGTGGTAGCAAGAGTACTTTGAGGATTTATTATTTAAATCCTTTGATCAGTAAGGAGGCACAGAATCCACCCAAAGAGCGAGTTCATAAATTTTACTCCTGACAATGAAGCTGTTATTTGGTGACTGGAATGAGATCTCAATCTTCACATGCTCATGTGACTAACCTTCCCTACAAGAAATCTCCCTTTCTGCCATCTTTTCTATCCATCTTTCCTCCCCAGAGAATTTTCTTAACTTGCACCTTTTCAAGCTGATTCAAGTGAGTTTCTTGCTGGTCTTGAGAGGGTAAAACAGGAAACATTACTTTCCAAGTGTTCCTATTCCACACATAAAACATACATACCAGAAACGTGCAGACAAGAGATAACCACCATGACAACTAACTGGACCACTTAGCATTTCTTGATGAGCATTTCTTGAAATCCCAAATCATGGACAAATGGAAAAGTCTCTAGTTTTATTATTTCCTTTTACCTTATGGATTAATGATATATAAAAAGTTAGGAACCCATCTCAAAGAAACTAAATCAAGTCTGTGTCTAGCAACAAAGTCTAAAAGCAAAACTTTAACCCTATGTTCTATGTTCTATGTTCTATGTTCTATGAAGGAGTTCTTCAGAAGCATTAAAAATACAAACTACTTTCTTGTATTCATCCACTGAAAAATGGATAAAATCTACCTTATCCAAGAGAAGTCATATTCACACTCAAAAATAGAACCTAGTTACGAAAAAGAAATGAGAATAGCTTCTTCAGGCATAATACTGTTGTGGCGCACATGTAAGAAGAGCAGACTGAAGCTTTGAATAGCAGGGGTATAAGATGGACTGCTGCTCGCTAGAAGACAGAAGAGATGAAGGAAGGAAAACTGATGGGGAGGACAGGGCCAGATGAAGAGCTCTGCAGGTTTTGTCAAATATGTAAAGGAAGACGGCATGGCTGGTACTACCTCAGGAGAAACTTACGGTGTGATTAAAAGTCAAATGGGCACTGCACTTCTAGGTGTTTCCTGTTGTGTTAGGATGGAAAATAATTTTAAGTTTTGCAGGGTGAATTTTACCTTCTGCTGACAGCCACCCATGCTTACCTACTTGCTTCCTGGTGCTTTAAAACTCCTTATTTTCAACCCTCCTCGGAGCTAAAGCATGGATAGACTCAATGTGCACGGGTGAAATGGAGGGAAGTCTGATATTAGCCTGAGTCATTTCTGTTTGGGGGATCACCTATTCTGTATGGAGCAAATGACTCATCTTTAGCGAGTACTATAGTATTGATACTGAATCCTCTAACTTTCATCTGGTAGCACTTACTCATTTGAATAATATAACAGAAAACAAATGAGATGATAGCTCAACATTCATGAACCCTGTTCAGTTAGAAAAAGGCAGAAATATGAAGTGAGGAGCAAGGTCACATTCATCATTTAACTTTCCAAAGGTCCATGAGAGGCAAAGCATGCAACTGTTCAGGAGGAATACTATTGTGAAGATATTTGGAGAGTTTTTAAGTAAGAAGAGTTGCTAGGAGCAGATATATGGGTGATATCGTAACTTTTGGAAAGATGTTATAGTTGATAGGGAGGAAGAAGAATGGAGGGAAAGAAGGAAATTACTGTGGGGAAGAGAATGCTATCTGTAGCATAAATAATTCATAATCCATCCAATAGGTATTACACCTATTCCCAACAGTAAGAAAGGAAAAATATTTAAACCCGTGCCTAACATTAACAATATTTAGGAAACAATGCTGATAGATGGAAAAAAACTCAACATCTTATTTTTACAATGTCTTTATGAAATGCAACTGGTGTTTTTTAATTGAAATCAGAGTCAAAACATGGTTCTTCAGCAAACAAACCCTTATTTATACTCACTTTTGTTTACTAATTAGTTTTGGAATGGTTGTATATTTTTTAATTTTGTTCAGTATGCTTCACTTTGTGGTTGCTACCATGACCGTGTGGGTAGGGGGTGTGTGGGAGTGGGTAGACAGCTGTATTTACAAACCTGCAGTAACTATTACATAAGCCAAAGAGAGACTACACGTGAATGGGAATGAACTCTTTTTTGCCACCCAGGCTGCATCCTGTGACACTTGGCTATATATCTCCCACCCTGCAATGTCATCCATATACGGCCAAGCATCTCCTTGACACCTTGTCCTTTTCTCTTTCCCATTTCTTATTCCTTATCTCCCCAGTTACTTTTCCTTTCTACACCTCACCCTCTCCACCCCTTCCTAGCCAATGGGGCTTCATTCGATGAAGGCTTCTAGATATTACCACCATATAAATGATAGAGAAACATAAAATGCTTCACTAGCTACATGAAGAGAAAGCAAATCTTTGATAGTTACTAATTTTTGGATGGCAGACAGTATCTTCATATGCATAGCAGGTGCTTGGACACTGGTAACTGTGTTTTAATCCCCACAGAAATACGGGAAACCAGAAGATTGCTTAAAAAGAAATAGCTGAGAAGGACTGATGTTGTATTAATGGGAACTATATAGTTTTGACACAAGACAAACAAAGCTATTCCTGGGAGACTGAGCTAATATAAAGAATACGATCATTATAAGAAAGTTATTACTTATTTCCTTTGCTGTATTAGCACAAGCATAGCTGTGCTACAGGCTTTGTATTAATTTTGTGTGTTTCCTCATTGCTACCATTGGTCTTATAAGAAATGCATTCTACATTTAAAAATAAAAAATAAGCAAACAAGGAAACAAATCCAAATCTGTTCAACAAAAAGTAGAACTTGACCCAGTACTGGACAAGGAGATATAAAGCTTGAACTACCATAAATTAATGTATCAGAACATCATAATGCTTTCACTGGAAACTGAGATAGAACTAGGAAACCATATTTTTGCACGGAAAATATGAGGGGAAGTGGAGCTGCCATCAGGGTGGAACTGAAATATCAACCCCCCAAAAGAGACAGCCTTCTGCCAAATTAGTCACATTATATGTGTGTGCTGTGTAGTTCTGACAAACAAGAAAAAAGAAAGGTAAGAAAGTATTTGAAGAAAAAGCAATGAAGTTAGCAGACAACAAAAGTAATATTTTCTACCTCAGTTTTTATTGCTGTTGTGGGGAAGTCCTTCCTTACCTCAGGACTCTAAATCTGCAGACATCAATGAATACAAGCTTGAGACTATGTTGTCTAATAACGGAAGACAGGAGAGCTATTTCTTTATTATATGGCTCTCTAATCAATGGCCAGGAATAGTAAGGATTATTTGGTAGGGAAGGTTTGACAGGCAGGTGTCTGATGGGAACTGGTTTAATAAGATAACCTTTTTAAATGGTATATTCAAGAAATCCCCAGAGAAGCATGTACCAGTGTTAATTTGACAGCCTCTTCTGCAGAAGTTTTTCTTTCTTTTTCTTAAAAGAAAATAAAAATAAAAGTAATGAAGCTGCATAGGGACAGATTTGTTTTATCTTTTTTTTTTTTCTAAATGAAATCCCACAGCTTAATTAACCAGATCTTGTTGTGTAGCAGTAGTGAAATACGAGCTCATTTAAAGACAAAAACCCTTTAACAACAATGGAAATGGGTAGGTTCCTCCTTTCTCCTCTCCTAGACCTTCTTTACCACCCGCCATCTCATCAATGTAAACCAACCAATTTTATTAGCCCTTAACTGGTCATTAACTGGTCATTAACTGCTTTGCACAGAACTTCTCATTTATTAAAAAAAAAAAAAAGGAAAGGAAAAAATATTCTTTTTTACTACCCTGGAAGCTGAGGTGGGGAAATTTATATGGTATGACAGAATAACCTCAGAATATCCTTTTCTTTCTCTTCTGCTTCTATTCTAATGCATAGTAGCTGAAGATACAATGCTTAGGTGATAAAAGTGTTTTGGAAAAATTGGGTACTTAGTCTATTCATTGTCACTTCTTCACATCCTACCTAGCAGATTGTTTCTGTGAATTTTTACACTACCAATAATCCACATATTTGATAAACTCACACTAAGAAAATTACAAGACAGATTTACAAATGAGGAGATACTACAATATACAATATTTTTCAGAGACTTTTTAAAAAGTCTTCATAGGTTACATATTTCTTTTCCAAGCTATTTCTGAAATTCTATCAGTCAAACCAGTATTTTTGGTTAAATGGAAATGAAGATTTTAGTCCTTTTCCTTGCCGTTAGGAACTAGAACTGAATAAAATAACAGATAACCCCTAAAGCATGCATGCACAAAATTGCAAATTTCTCCTCTTTTTCTTTCCCTTTTCCCTCCCCACCAAGAGAAGCATGCTTAGTAAATCAAGTACAGACACAAAACAAAAGCTAGTGGTTTATTGCACAATTTGCTCAGAAAATCTGTGCAAAAATAGCAGAAAATTTTTGTGCAAGATATACAAGTGCAACACTTTGCTCTGAACTGCACTGACTATGTAAAGTCATCGTAAATCTATCTTAGCTTTGCATCTTCAAAGTAGTACTAAGCAGCTTACATCCTATGTCTGATCTTATATACTCATCACAGCTTTGCAAACCAGGAAGATGGGAAACATGCTTCTCCAGTGTGTTACAAAAGACCTAATTATTAAAAAATTTAATCACAGTATCACAGAGTGGTTGAGTTTGGAAGGGACCTCTGCAGATCATCTAGTCCAACCTCCCTACTCAAGCAGTGTCACTTAGAACACCTAGGATCATGTCCAGATGGATTTTGAATGTGTCTTGGCATGGAGACTACACAACCTCTCTTGGGCAACCTGTTCCAGTGCTCTGTTAGCCTCACAGTAAGGAAGGTTTTTCCCCATATTCAGATGGAACTTTCTGTGATTTGGTTTGTGAACATTGCCTCTGGTCCTATCACTGACCACCACTGAAAAATATCTGGTCCCATCCTCTTGACACTCTACCTTAAGGTATCTGTACACACTGATAATATCCCCTCTCACCCTTCCCTTCTCCAGGCTTAGCAGGCCGAAGCCTGTCAGCCTCTTCTCATAGGACAGATGCTTCTTCATCTTTGTAGCTCTATGCTGGACTCCTTCTAGTAGTTTCACGTCCCTCTTGGACTCTTGTACCCTCTCTCTTGTACTGGGGAGTCCAGCACTGGACACAACACTCTAGATGCCTGAGTAGAGGGACAAGACCACCTCCCTCAACCTGCTGGCAACACTCCTCCTAATGCTTCTCAGGTACCAATGGCATTCTGGGCTACCAGGGAATATTGCTGGCTTGTGGTCTATCTTCTCCACAGAGCTGCTTTTCAGCACATCAGTTCCCAGTCTGTAGTGATGCACGGGGTTATTCCTTCTTCAGTGCATGACTCTGCACTTGCATTTGTTGAACACAGTGAGGTTCCACTCTGCTCATCTCTCCATCCTGTCAGGGTCCATCTGACTGTCAGCACAGCCCTCTGGGATATGGTACGTAGAATGGGAATTCCTTTTGAACAGCTGTCTGAAAGAACTGCCAGAGTCCAGGCATTACAGGCAGACAAAAGCTTACAATATCCCAAGAGAGACATGGCTTCTGGGATAAAGAGCAACCTGTTTATCTTCCTGAGTTGACAAGAAAAAAAAGTAATCTTTGGAACTGAGAGTGCATCTGAGGTCTGACATATAGGAGTTAGGGGAGTTATGGGACAAAGGAAAAAACTGTTAGTGATTTTTTTAAATTCTTCACTGGGACCCACTGACTGCTGCTTGAAAGATTAAGCTGAAATGATTTTGTTGATTTCACTCTTCACATTCACATAGAAATACACACAGAATCCTGCTCATTCCCTCTCTTTACATGGACTTGTATGTTATGTCAGCTCTAAATGGCCTCCCAGAGTATTTTGTTTACATGCAAAACATAAATTTCCATTTCCTGCCTATGTTAAACAGTTTATGTCCTGGATATTATTTGTTTATTTATTTATTTCTACATTTCATTTCCTTATCTTGTATCAGCAGCTATATTTACAATATAGCTTCAATACTTTTTGGATGCCTGTGTACCTCATCGTCATTTTCTTTAAGATGGATTTAAACAGCAGCTAGATTAGTCATTTTAAACTCATTATTTTCTATCATTGTTTGGGAGTTTATTTCCTTCCTGTTATTTATTTTTCTCCATTGTAATTGCATAAGCCTCTCTGATTTTTCTTACCACACTAGCTATCTCATTCTCTATGTGTTGTAATTTCCTTGCTTTGCACATTGTTCTTGTTTGTCTTGCTGTCACATTCTCCACTCAGCAGAAAATTAGAACGGTCAAATCAAACAATATTCTGCAATATGCATAGCACATTTTTAGCATTCATTTCTCACATACCTCCTGAAATAATTGCTCTTGTAAATTATAGAGCAAGTTCCTAGGAGGAAAAAACTCTCTTTGGAATTTCAGTATATTTTAAATTTGAAATAATGTAAGAAGTCAGAAGCATAGTTTCTAATACACACGCGTTTTAATGTTCAGGCATGTGTACATTACTTAGCGCTTGATGGGACAGGTAATCTGAGCAGCTATCAGCACAGATTAAGCATTGTACGCTATAAGTAAATAATTTCACAATTATCATACTGGCCTTGACACATTAATTTTATTTTTTGCATGAATTTTATAGCTCCAAATGTGTTTTCTTATGTCTTTGTATACATATTTCTATTCATGTGAACTAAATACAAAGACTCAAAATGTATTCATTGCATTTCTCTGTTCAGTATAATGTGAGAGAATATCGGTATTGAGGTGACGCTGTTTCCAGGTAGCACACAGGGAGATTTTGCTCCTCACTATTTAGGTCGTGCATGCTCCAGCTGAATGGGTTCTCACCCGACCCTTTAGTCTTCTCCTTGTAAACATCTCTGTCTTATAAGATATGTGTGGCTTTGTTACTTAATGCAGTCACTTCTTTGAGAACAGTCACTACTTTCTTTAGCTGCATCAAGATCTTCCCTACCCTTTTAGCTCAGTTCCTGCTAACTCAGCTAACTCCTTTCCCAAGGCAGGAGTAGTCAAGTGCTAGTGCAGGTCCTGCTGTGCAGTCCACAGGCTCAAACAGACTAGCCATTTCAAAGGAGAAGGAAAAAGAAACTAGAGGAGAAGGCTTCTAGTCGGCCAGCGTATCTCCTGTAAAGAGCACATCCCTAAGCTACAGAATTTAACCTGCTGAATTCTCATTGCTATTGACCCAAAATGTACACTAAACTCCTGATAGAGATGGCAGATAGCATCTCTATGGGCTCCTGAGAAGAGGGTCAGGGAACATGGAAACATTCTGGACTGAACTCTCCTATGTTAGCATCTCCATGTTCATGATTTAAGACATACTGTTTGTGGGAATTGGGTGATCACAGCCTTCACCCAGAAAGGGCAATTTATTCCAGTCTTCTGACCAGATTTCCTTAACAGTATAGGCACACTTGCCATATAATTTGTTCATTTAGAAATCTGTACCCCAGAAATAATCTTTGGGTCATGAGACAGAAGCTCAAACACAAAGTTGACTACTGAGTAGCAAAAGCAAAGTGAAAGAATAGAAAAGCTTGTATCTGAGGTGTACTACTAACACTGAAAGCAAGGGTGCATTAATCAGTTTGTGCTTTGATCTAAGGGAAGTAAATAGTTTGTTAAAAATGAACACTTTCCAGGAAATGGCACATTTTATTCTTTTAACTACTTTAAATGTATCTGCCTAGTTCTTACAAATCTCCTTGGATAAGAGAAGTTCAAAGAGGGCCGCTTCCAATGCACTATGCAGGATGTAGGGCTTTCACAGACTTACTTGGCTTAAAATATACTCTAGGGATTTTTCACTAAGAAGTGCTACATATTATTTGAAGAAACTGAACCTATTGAAATACATGTTGGTAACATTCTGACATGTGAGAAAGCAGTAGCAGAGCATCATAAAAGGCTAAATTGTGCATTTGACAGGGGTACAAAACAGGACCCAGACTGCATAGGCAAATATGAAACTTCAGACTCAATAAAATATTTGAAAGAAGGGCTAAAGTAGAAAATGCAAAAGCGGCAGTCAATTCCAGGCTATTCTAAATATGACAAATCAAAAGACAAAGGAGTATGCAAGGATGGACAGGGATGTAAAAATCTGTTGGAAAATTAATTTCAAACTTGACAACCTTTATTCATGGATGCCAAACACTTGTACAGAAGAATGCACAACATTACATGAATGTCGGCCTGGATGGGCAGTTTCAAAGCTTAAAGGCTTAATAAAACTCTTTTCTTCAGGTATGTTGATAGTAATACTCAAACCTAGTAATTTCTGGATGCTTTAGAAAGTAGCTAACGCATCTGCTTATAGAAAGCAGATGCTGCATACAGAATATTTTGAATGTTGGATAGTTACCAAATTAGAATGTCCCTATGCATTATAGAGAGCAAGAATTTAGATGAAAGAAGTTTCACACTTTCACTAATGGAAAATTGTCAATAACAGGAACTAATCACATAACACTTGTGCCAATAGCAAAGGTGGTAGCAGTAAATATAATTGCAAAATAATGGTGTTTTTTTTTTCAACTTCAATTACAATATTTGCAAATGTAGTACAAATCAGGAAAAGTACTGATAGACATGTTGGTTAGTTGAATTAAAATAAAGTCCTATTGTATGTGTGAATATTAAATAAAATAATCTCGGAAATTACATGGATTGGATAATCAGAGGTGGAGTAAAACAGAAGATACTGCAGTAATCATTGCAGTCATTCTTACGAATATTCACAAATATTTATGTATGCACTCACACCCAGATCAATATTAGCAGTTCAGAGTGAAACTAGTAACAATTATAACTTTCTATTCAGAGGCAGTAGAACTGTGGTGCCAAATTTTGTGGTTAGATTAACTTCTGACTATACACCAGAATCATATGAATATATTAAAGGTAATCCCAAGATATGCCATAAGTGAACAGAAAAAAAAAAACGGATACAGCAGAAATTGAAAATGTACATATAAGAGTTCACTGTAGAAAAAGGAAGGAAAATCTTCCTGGCAAGTCAGAATATTCTGGAACCATAGTCTAAAACAGACTTATTTACAGCTCTTTTTAGTTATACATACCTAACCATGTCAGATATTTCCCTTGCATTACTATTGATTATTATTTCTGTTATCACAAAGCTACTTTAGGGAGAAATGTATCCGAATATTTCCACAGGAAACATTAAATCTGTATTTGCCAGGCACGGAGTTCTAGAAATTTTTATGTCTTATCACAGTCTTCAGCTCAATAGGCAGAACCATTGCACAGAATTACGAATTTCTAAAGGAGCACATCCAGTCCCAGACCCTCTGAACTGAATGATGCAAAGGAAAATGGAGTTCAGTCTATTCACAAGGAGCTGTAGAACAGGTGTATGCTTATGCCAATGACTATGTGAGTATCATCTCTAAAACATGGTCTATTATCAGGTGAAATTTTGTTTTAACAGAAATATCAAGATCAGACTTCCTAGCCTAGTCAAAAACATAGTGGAAAGCAAAACAGATCTCACTGTAAAATGATAAGGTTTATTATGACTGGAGTGTACAGATATTAGAGTTTCTGGAGCTTGGAGCTGCAGGTTGCATGCTTAATGGCATTTGGTGGACCCAGAGCTGCAGCAACTAGAGAAACTGGTTTGTTCATCTAAAATACAAATTCAGGAAAACATACTTATGGGAAACTGGAAGTCATTGCGATGTCTTTTCTCAAAAAAAGGGGAGGGCAGACAGAAGCTGCAGAAGTAGTCCCTAAAAGCAAACTGGAAGCAGAGCTGCTGGAGGATTGGAATTGCACAAAATGGGACAAAATCTGAAGTACTATTAGATGATCAATGAAAATACGTAGAATGCTACTAAAATAATTTAATGTTTTCCTCTTGATCCCTCTAAAACAAAATGTATCACTTTCTATAATTAATTTATTTATATACTGGACCTTTGAGAGTAAAACAAAAAAGAACAAAGTGTGCAGACTGAGACAATTAAAATAGGGAGTCTTGGGCAGAAAGAAGTTAGATCCAGAAAAGAGCAAGCCTAGATAGTGAAATTTCACAGAAAAGAGTAGATCTCATAGTGGAGATCTGAGGAGGAACAATTTCTTCAAGTGCCTGCTGACTTCTAGTTGCCAGCTGCCAGCTGAGACTGGCCTAACTATTTAAGTGCTTTTATTCCTCCCTGTTTCTGCAAAGTGAGAATATTTAAACACTTCTTTATGACTTTCCATTGGAATGGAGCAGGTGAGCTGTGTTCACACAGCAATGAACGTGGGAAGAAAAACACTTTTTGCTGCTTCCCCACTATTAGTCACTCCCTGCCTGCTAAGCTGTGTATTTGACCACTTGCTTGTAGAGAGAGCACATCGAAACACAAAGGCTGGATCAAACACAGAATATAAACATATAATTTTGCATGCAGCCATCAGTGCAGATCCACTTGGACCTTAGCAGTAGGTAGACGTCTTGCATACAAGTGACTAGAACAACCGCCACCAAGCCAGTCCTCTCACCCAGTGAAACTCCATTGGGCATCTCAGCCGTGCCTCATGGGCAGGGATCAGGCAGTTGTGGAAAGGTAAAAAAGGATGGATCCAAACAATTGTGCAATAATTATCCAGATGGTTTTCATTCAGAAATTCTGGGAGACGAAAAATAGCCATGATCTCTGTGCAATTACCTTAATTCCCTGTGCAAATGTAGGTTGAATTCTCACCTCACTGAGACTGGAGTTACCCAGGAGCGGTTAAATCTAAAGGGGTTACAGAACAACGTAGTAAAAGAAATTGTATCAGGACTCATATCTGTCTTTAGAATAGGATTTGTTTTAAATTTAGACTTTCAAAAACTCCTGGAGGCGAAGGTAAAACAATATACAGGGAAGATATTAGTCCCTAGTGTTTGGTTTTCCGTGGCACAGAAGCAGTTTTCTAGTCCATCTCTGCTCAGGATAGACCAGAGCCAAGGGGTGACACCATTCAAAGACAGTAAGCAGACAATGGGGCAGATGATGATGGCCACCACTCTTTGGCCCTTGTGTGGCACTTAAAAAATATGTTTTCTCATCAACATGACATTTTCTTTGTGGGCATTATGTGTGTATGCTATCTGTGGGATAGTGAGGTAATGTGAATATTAAGTAGAGATGAAGAGTGGGGATGCTCCTCACACTGCCTTGAAAAAAATATCTCACCACATCCCTCAGAACTACATCAGTTCTCAAAAAAGTTGACAACAAAACTGAGATGATATAATAAGCAGAAAAACTTCAGAACATGGAAGAGTGTATAATCTTAAAAAGAGAAGAAACCGGGACAGTGTTACTTCTGACATCATGAAAAATAGCAGCCAGGCATACAAAATAGGGAGAGAGGGAGGAAAATGTTTTATTGGGTAGTGTCAGGATAAGTAAATGTCAAAAAACTACCCAGCCCTCATAAAAGATTTGTGATATAAATACCATCTCATGAAATTTGAAAATAGCAGAATAACCTTACAGGAATAAGTGTCCCACTTTCCTGAAAGTGACCGGTAGGATGAATTACTAAAATCTTAGCATAGGAAGCTGGAGATCAGAAAGACAGCATGTAGGTATAACTGAGTATGCACTGGACTAAAGACCTTCACATACATCATGACTGAAGAAAGTCACAGAATCTGTCAAAATTCATTTAATGACCTTTGGATGTGAAAAGACAGCAGCAACAAGTACTATATCTATAATGTCATGCTTTATTTAATAATAGATGGCAAATAATGTAAATTTGGAGAAATAAATGTTTTCCTGTATTTATTGTCCCTTGTGAAATAGAATTCCATGATTACTTGGCACACTTAAAATCTAATATAGCTTCCTGCAGCAAGTGAAGGGAAACAAATAAAAGACTAGTCTGGTAGCGAATTAAACCAAAATGAAATTCACAAACATCCATACTTACAGCCAGCCCCTATCTCTAGTTTCAGACTTTTCAGAGACATGCATATTTCATCTACTCTTAGTTTTTTAATTTCTTTTTGAGTGAGACAATCCTCAGACCCTCCATCAGCCAGATCTTCTATAGCTGTTGGAGACTGCATGTGAAAGAGGTTGCCTAATCCACTTCTGTTATTTTTCAAGTAACAGTGTTGAGTCTCCTATCTCAAACATAGAGCTTCCTGGAGGCTCAAAAGAGTTTGCAAAGACTCAACAAATTCTTAACTATGTTGTCAAGGAAGCAGAGCCTTTCACTTTTAACCTGAAGAAGATCATAAATTATAACTATCTGATGATTAAATCCAGAATTAATGAACTTAAGTTGCAGTTACATTATGTATTAGCAGCAGGAATTCTAGGGAAAGGAGCAAAAAAATAACCCCTGAGAGAAAATTACTATGCGTAATGATGTATTTTGTCCTGCCCTGTCCCAGGGAGCATCACATTAGGTTATGAAGTGCTGAATATGTACTTAATCTAGTCACTGAAATGTGAAATTGAATAGAAAACATGCTTGAGAAGAAGAGCTTCCTGCCAGAAACATTAAAACAGTCTAGAGTCAGTACTGAATTGTGTACATGTTACTATATATATATGTGTTTGTCTAAATGAAGCTAAAACACACAGAGCCACCACATGATTTTTTTTTTCCAAGATGGTGGGTCTGTGTGTGGTTGCTCATTTTTTCATCTTTAAATGGAACTATTCCCACCAAGCAAATGTATGACAACTCGCTAAAGACAGTTTTACTGTTCCTTCTACTTCCTCACATTATTTATTCCAGATTACAGTCCACACACCAGACCCTTATTGTAAGGCTTGAAAAACCATTTTAGTGAGTGCTGACAGGAATTGCTACAAGTTTCATGGTTGAACTAATTTATAGTCCAAGACAAAGCACTGTCTGACAGTCCCAAGGACAAAACAGAATATACCTGGTGTATAGAGCAGGCCAGTAAAATCTCTGGTAGCTATATGATAAAAAGTCACTGTAAAAAATAGGGGCAGAGGGTTGAAGGTTGTGTGGAACAAGCATTTCTTTGGATAAAAATCTACTGAAATAGTGCAAATCTTGTAAACCTTACAAACTGGGTCTCAAAATGAACTTTGAAGGTTTAGGTTTGCTTTGGATTGATAGAAAATATAATAAAAATAAATAAATGTAATATAAATATATAATACAGTGAATATAGTAAAATACTCTTGTTCTGTCTTGTTAAGATTATAAGTAGTATTGCAGACACATGCAAATAATGCAGAACTAAATTTACTAAACATTTCCAACTTAAGAAAAACAGAGATATGGAATAGATATTTCACCTGTTTTACCAATGCCTACTTGAAAATCAATAACAAATTTATCTTCTAAAATTCTTTTTTAGAAAAAGAAGATCTAAGATACCAACATAGAACAGTTGGAAACAGCTATTTCCGCAGGAAAAAAAAAAAAAAAAAAAACAGAAAAAAAAATAGAGCAAGCTGAAGCATCAGCAGGTCTGAGGTGATAAAATGCAGCCAGCTATTTGGAGCACAACTGCTAGAGGCCTCTTTGTAGCATTGATAAGCTTTTAAAGTCAAAATGAGATGTCAATATGAGATATAACAAGGAGCCAAGGTAAAGATTTTAAAATGGTTATAATGTGTTAAGACAGTCAAGCGCCACTAATATTTCAGATATTGTCATTTTGTATAAATGGAATTTTATAAACAACATAATCACAGGGAACCCAGAAAGGCAGAATTGCCTTAGTCTGACCTTTAAAAAACAGAAGTGTTAATTTACTCACAATGTCATTTTTAACCATCAGAGATCTTGCTTTTATACCGTAACTCTTTGTATCATTGATAATAGCAAAAGAGAACATGTAGATGCAAGGTCCGCAAGACCTGATCAGCCTTGTAAAACATAAAGATGTAATGCCTGAGAAAAGTATTATTTAAATACTTAGAGATGAGCAACATTACTTCTGTTTTAATTTTGTACCATTATGAGATGCTTGTAGCTTAGCCCAAGGAAAACTTAACACCCAAACCCATCACAATAAAGTCAAAATGTAACAGAACCAGATAAATTGTGATTTTAAGTGTTACCTTTAATGCAGCATAACTGAATCTGACTGCAACATACTGAAGCTAAGGAGAAGGACATAAGAGAATACAACCTTCGTGGCAAGATGCAAAGTAGAGCAGGTGCCTCAGAATATGAGAGGCACCAACATGGCCAAATCCAAGCCCATGAAAAGCAAAGGATTATAATAAGCCATACTAACATTGTATTAGAAAAATAGTCATGCCGTGTAGTAGTAGTGGAAAACAGTAAGTTTTTCAACACATTAAGTATTGGGGAAAAAAGAATCCAAAGACAAGTGTCCTCTCTCTTAATATATTGATGTATTTTCAAATTACAGAAAAACAATATCTCATTTTTGTTTTTTTTTCTGTCATTGATGGTCACATAGATAAGAGTTTATGAAAAGAAGCCTTCACTCTCTAGTATATTCGCCCGTATGTATGCCTGTAATGTAACGTGTATATGCAAATGTATGAGCATGGTAGCCATCATGTATGAAGATCAACAATATCATTTGTTGAATTTATCAATCTGTAATTGTGATAAAGTTACTGTGACTACACTTCCTTGGGTTACATACTTCCAAAAGCATCCTGTCTTCAGCTCCTAACAGTTCCACTAGATTGCACGTGCATGAGGATGAGGGTTAGGAGGAAACAAAGCTTTTCCTTAATCCTTTTTATTCAGGCTTTTATTTCTGACACTTTACTCCTAACGGTCAAATTTATTTTCTGTCTGAATCAGTTACTAATAACTGTCCCCAGTCAACAAGACCTCACTTTGCACCATGTTCAATAAAAAATCTGTCAAACTGTCCAGATAAGGAGATGGAATAAAAATGTAAAAAACCAATCAAACAAATCTTCCAGACTCAAGATGAGGAAACTCTGCTAAACCGGCCCTAGTTTAAGCAAACAGATTGGTTGAATTGCTTGACACTTTGTAATCCCACTGGTAACAGCATCCACAAGTCCTTTTGCCTGCTTAGCACGTCCTGAACATTTACGAAAACTCAGGCTAATATCTCTGCCTATTACTGAAATTGTGAGTTACTTCCTGGGGTAAGATTTTGTTTACAGT
The DNA here is from genome assembly GCF_059628265.1 of Tinamus guttatus. Classification (NCBI taxonomy): domain Eukaryota; kingdom Metazoa; phylum Chordata; class Aves; order Tinamiformes; family Tinamidae; genus Tinamus; species Tinamus guttatus. The sequence goes on from NW_028289250.1 coordinate 3,112,502, forward strand.
AATGTGTAACTTGGACAAAATCTGTGTAGATGGACATTTTGTTTAACTACAGTTTACCTCAGACTATCTTTTCTTCTTTTCTCTGCTCACTGAGCACAGTTGATGATCCCCGAGTCCCGCAGCTGGGAAGGGCCCTTGGAGTGCTCTGGTCTGGCTCCCAGCTCAAGGCAGCTCCAACAGAGGGGTCAGGAGGCCGAACACCAGGGAAGGGGCGATGCCGAGATCAGATTTTTAAGATGTGCCAAAGACAAAGAAAATTCTTATGAGGTCAACCTAAAATGCTGTTCAAACGTAAATGTTTGGTTTCAGTTTTAGGCTAACTTTTTATTAACTTCCCTCTCCTCGCCATTCTAACTAGGATCATTTTTAAAACACAAATTTCTCTCAGAACAAAACAAAAGACGAGTGTTTCAGGTAGTTATAAAATTTTGAGCAAAAAGATTACAACATTTCATGGAGAAAATATTTCAGTTAGAAAATGACAAAGACAATTTACTTTGATAACATAAAAACAATTTTCATCTAACACCAATAATCAAATCTTCCCAAATTTCCGAATATTTTTGGTTCCCCCCAAAATGGCAGCTTCAAGTATTAGAAAAAATCCTGCTAAAACTACATTATTTTCCCCAGTTTGAATAGTTACAGAATGTGAATGAAATCTTAATAACAACGATTTTTTTCTTCCCAACACCCCTACTTGATGAGGGTGAGATTAAGACACTGAACATAAGCGAGGTTAATAAGGCAATAAGTAGAGTAATCCAGGTGCCCAATATAATGCCTATGGCCTGATCCTTTACACTACCTAGGATTATATAACATTTTATGTTCTGTATATATTTTCCGTGGATTTCAATCACCACTGAATGCACTCAGCACTTTTGTAAAGTGCCCAAAGCTTCAAAACGTGGCCACCTGCTAAAATGTTATTCTAAATGACTTGGTCAGTGTCATATGTAAGTATTTTGGGAGACACAGGGATTTACAAAAAGCTTTAGCATAAATGGTCACACTATCTTAAGTAAGACACTCTCCCTCCTTGTCATTTTGTCCTGTGCTTTTGCTTGCTCTATACCTGATATTTCAGTAATCCCTGAGGCAGAATTGTCCAAATAACAATTCCTTTCTGACACAGACTTGTCCATACCCAGAGGAGGTCTGTGGCATGCAATAAATAAGACAGTGTCTTATGAAGAAAAAAAAAAAAAAAAAAAAAAAAAAGCTTGTGGTTATGTAATTAAACATTACTTCATGGCATATGGTTTTAAGGCGAGCTATTACTAACTTCCATAACCTTAGGAATGAACCTTTAAAGTAGCCTGCCATGTCTGTATGTGTGTGCATAGGATTGTGTGTGTGTGTTATAGATCTCCTCTTTTTAAGAACAGCAGCCCTCCCTTTGTAATGGAATACAATAAGCTGCATGTTATCTCCTCTTAGGAATCCATACCTGAACACAGCTTTGATGATTCATGCACTTTTCTATTCCTGCACAGATCTTTTCTTGCTTTCATTATTTTTACATCTCCAAGAAAAGATCCTCTTAGAAAGAAATCAGGCCAATTTTATAACGAATAGGATAAATAAGTCTATGACATTGCATATGCAGGTTTTGCTCTGTATTCCATGGGAAATCCTTTTCATTTGTAAATATAATCATTTGGTGAATGACATAGATTTGACAGTTCAGAAAACTAAAATGGAAAGCTTATTCCTATGAAAATGTCTGCCAGGCTCCAGAGGCTGTGGCTGGTACCGGCACGCTTTGGAGAAGAGGTAGTTAACCCCTATCTCCATGGACAGCTTCAAGATATTGGCCGGGAGGGAAGTAATGTTGGGCTTGGTTTGGTTTTCACTGTTCATTGAGCATTTAATTGATTCCCAGGGATTGCTCCATGCTAGAATTAATAACTAAGTGTTCTTATTTACAGGTGCCTCAGCTTGGACTTGTGAAAAATGTGCCTTGCATATGCTGCCTGCCGGTGTCATATGATCCCTATAGGAGGGAACGCAGGTCCCTAAATGCAGGTCTCCTTAATTAAAGTTCTGTCATTATCTAGAAATGCTTTCTAAGCACAAAGTCCCTGAAATAAAATCCCCAATTTCCTCTTATCAGATGAATATTTCTTTCTCCATATTATCACTCTAAGGACCTCTGATATTCTCAGCTTTAATAATCTTTTTTTATTTCTTTGCTAATACTATGAGGTGCTCTCAAAACTCTCAGCATTAATGTCTGAAAGAAGTCTGGAGCTGATTTCCACTGATGGCAGGAAAGAGTAAGCTCAGAAAATGTAAGTGAAATGAAAGGGGAAATAGAGCTACATAGAAGTAAAATGCAGATCTCAAGACCTCAGGAGATTTAGTTTCATTTTCTGAATTAGATATAAAAATTCTCAAGGATATTGTGTATTTTTTTCCTGAAGATCAACTCAGTTTAGAAAAATGTTGATTTAATTATCTGTGTGAGAAGTACAGAGCAAAGAAAGTACTGCTTAGGGGATAGCAATTAGGAGTTGGGTTTTATTTGTTTTCTTTTTTCTTTCAACTTCCTTTTCATTGATGAATTTTGATTCTCATTAAAAATTTAACAGTCATTTTCTTCAAAATACAAAATTAGAGAAAAATAGAAGAAATGCCAGTTTAAACGTTGATGTAGGGTGCTGTGTGTTTTACTAGATCAGATTTGATAAAGTGGTAGGAGCTCATCTCTTTCAGATCCATCTTCAATACCACTGAAGTTAACACACAGATTTTCTTTTTAACATTTAACATAACAGACATTTAAACAGTCCATGAGATTAGGATGTTTGCTTTCATGCTTTTCTGTACCATGTGTGTTGATGGTCTACCACCATTTTCTCCTGCTTTGTTTTTTCTTAACAAGTAAGATTTCTAGTAAGTGAGTTAAATGTTTGCTGTAGTAAATTACTGTAAAATAGGTACCATGCTTACGCTGATAAATTTGTGTGATAATTTTGCAAAACTTATGCTAAATAATTCATAAGTAGCGTTGTCCAGAAATATTTTTCCTGTCTCTCTGTATTGACTGCTACAGACTGCTTGCATGACTTTGTTGCTATGTACTTCCACCTCCTCAGCACAAATTTAAAGCTGCTGGTCTTGACTCACAGTAATATTGTGAGAAGAAAATCAAATTCTAGCTACTTTCATCAATACAGGGATATTTAAGGAAGGGATCCAACAGGAGATTATGGTTGACAAATGTACACCTTTGTCATATTGCTTATGGCTATGCTAAAGAAATTGATTTTCGGGTGAGTTGTATAAGTGAACAGCCTAACTTAAAAAAACCACAGAATTTATTGATATCTTCTGTTCGTTATCAACAGGAGTTAAAAAAAAAAAAAAAGAACAAGTACATTCCATGTGCTAGGTGGTGGCTTGTACTATTTCAGCTCCTAAGAATGGAAATAAAGTGTGGATACCATCTGATCACTTCCAGTTCATTTAATGTCTGATATCTAACAGAGGCAATATATTTGCTTTTTGATTTTAGGAAACAATTGAAATGGAAGAAAGTCAGAGCAGGGTACTGTTATCAGACTGAAATCCCTTGCTACCACTCAAAACAGAGCTCATGTCTTTTTCTCACACTGACCTTTACCTTTCCTAATGGTAATGCCCACAAATTCACTATTTCTCACAAGAGTAGAAAAATCCAGTAATTTTGAATATTTTCTATTATCTGGCAAGCAAATTTCCTTCCTATGTTTGCTGTTCTGTCCGTAGGGAGGAATTTTCAAAATAGCACATGGAAAATGAGAAGAAATTAAGCTATTGTACTTTCATTCAAATCACCAGGAATCAAAGTGCTAAAACATTGGGCACTACTTTGAAAATGTTGGGGTGAGAATCAGTTGAATGGTTACCACTTGTGTCTGGCAAAGGATCTGAATTTGAAGATAATTGAGACAGCATGAGTTCTCTGAACACTAAATTGCAGTGAGTTCAACCAGGGATCACCCAGTGCAATAGCCATCCCACAGAATCCATTTTTGGGACAAACCCTGCTACTTGAACTCTTCCCCCTGTGAAACGCCCATATCACTCAGCAATCAAATGAGTAAAACTTGCGGCACTGTTATACTCCCTGCAGTGGTCTCTGTGAGTCAGAATCAATTTATCAAATGGGGTAAGTATATAGAATTCTCTATCTGATAAAAATGATTTCTGGATAATACCAGAGCAGGCAGATATTTATGGATAGTTGCTCCCTTCTTTATCTGGGGAAAGGATAAATTGAAAATGAAGTCACAGAAGCAGAGTGATTTCCAAGGTGGACTTACCCTTGTAAACTTTTCTTACACACAAAAAAACAGAATAATTCTTTGCATGTGAAAGAGAGAAAGAAGTCTGCAGCATCATTTTTTTAGTTGTATCCTGACATTTGATATGATCCTACAGTTCTATGATACCACAATGAGACTGCTTATCCCTTAAAATACTCTAATTTTGTGTTGGCAAACACCATGCCATATGAGAAATATAATACAATATTGAACAATAATGAATTCTGAACAATAATGCACCCACAAAAAATACCTTGTGTGAGGTTGGAAAGTGCTATATTCCAAAAAAGAAATAATATGGTTGGTTAAAAACATAAGATATTTTAAGGAGAAAAATTGCTCCCTGTCTGTTTGCCCCACAAAGAACTTACTCTTTCTGTTAAACATTTTAACACAATCATAGAAATGCTTGAAATCTATAAATTATGTGGCTCATATGGCCATTTTGTAGACTTTTTTCACAGAGAGAAAATTAGATGCCTTTTCTTAGACAGATGCTCTTCCCTAATTTATACAAATCGTCATGAATTTTTTGATTGAATAACAGACTACATTAGTAGCATCTAATCAGGAATAAATGCTAAAGAATATGATGATATGGAGCCTAACTCAAAATCTATATGGTGTTTTCCTATTGTTTTCTGAGGGATGTGGATCTGCTTGAGAACCCAATAGCACCTAACAGTCTAAAACTGAAGGATCCCTTTTTCCTCTTTTGGTTGTCCTCCCCAGCTTTTCACAATGCAAACAGTAAGCGATATTCAGTTTCTGGTGAAGGCATGGAGTGAAGAAAAGGAAGTGAACATCAAGTTGAAAAGGAAAGTCATAATCTACCAATAACTCCAGTGGAAGTATTTATACCAAACTCTTTCCTCTTTCAAAAATACCTGAATGCAAAAAGTAAAAATTAAATACTAAAAGAGAACTTCTGCTGAATCATAATATGCCACAGCTTCAACTTAGACCCTATCCTACACCAACAAATTTTAGAGTCAGAAAATACTAGCCAATTTTTATATTTCTGAGGAAGTCTTGTTAGAGAATTTGCAGAGAGTACAGGTATTTATTACTACAGGAATTTTAAATATATTACCAAATGTGAGTATTATGGCACTTTTGCAACTAACTGAGAAATTTGCAAGATGGAGACTTGTCACTTCTGATATTGAGCCAGTGCTGAAAAAAAAATCTACATAGACAGGCCTTTATAGCCCTCCAGAGACTAGCTGCTTTCAGTAGTTTCCCTTTAGACCATTATTACATTACAAGTTCAGGTCACTATTCAGCAGAATATTTAAGAGCACACTTAAATCCATACTTATTCATCAGACCACTTAACTTTAGGCAAATATTCAAGCCCTTCCAAAATCAATATGACTTAAATGTCTCACTGATTATGGATATACATCTCAGCTGGTACACTGGCTCTATATGCCAACACATCTTGTTTCTGTTCTGCAGTTGGGAATATGGAATATTTATTGCCATTGTGACTCATACTGCTAATAATGTTGCATTTGGTAAAAAAAAAAAAAAATTAAAAAGGTAGATAGCATTTGTATCCAATATATTTATATTCTTAATGTCCAAAAGGTTTACTGAAAATGTAAGTCTAATATAACATTTCTATGATGCTTTTCACAGCACTTCACAGAATCACAGAATGGTTAAAGTTGGAAGGGGCCTCTAAAGATCATCTAGTCCAACCCCCCTGCTCCAGCAGGGACACCCAGAGCACGTGGCACAGGGTGGCATCCAGGCGGGTTTGGAAAATCTCCAGAGAAGGAGACTCCACAACCTCTCTGGGCAGCCTGTTCCAGGGCTCTGTCACCCTCACAGTAAGGGAATTCTTCCTCACATGGAGATGGAACTTCCTGTGTCTCAACTTGCACCTGTTACCCCCTGTCCTGTCACCAGCCACCACCGAAAAGAGTTTGGCCTCATGCTCCCTGCAATCACCCCTCAAGTAATTGAACATGTTGATCAAATCTCCTCTCAGCCTTCTCTTCTCCAGACTAGACAGGCCCAGCTCTCTTAGTCTTTCCTCACATGATAGATGCAACACTCCCCTTATCATCTTTGTGGATCTACACTGGACCCTCTCTAGAAGCAAAATATCCTTCTTGTACTGGGGAGCCCAGAACTGCACACAGTACTCCAGGTACGATCTCACCAGAGCTGAGTAGAGGGGGAGGATCACCTCCCTTGATCTGGAGATGAAGGTCGACCTGGAGGTGGACCTGGACTTCCATATGAAAATTTTCAGTCCCCTTTAAAATAAATACCTATTCTCAAAATTCATCCATATAGAAAAGTATATTGTAATAGTTGAAAAAAATAGCATATTTTAAGCTGAGTCAAGAGTGATTTAATCTGGTTTTAAATTATCTCTTCTGAGAGTAACGGAATACATAGGGATGAAAATAGATTAGGACACAGACAAAACCTGTTTACGAGTGTTAATTTGAATAGATTTCATTTGACTAGTTAAATATAGAACCAAAAAAGTAAAATCTTTCATTGCAATTTTCAGTATGAATGGTTTTTAACGGATTACTAGAAGAGGTTACTCACAGAACATCTTAAAAACAAAGAACATATATAGAGGTTGAGAGAATGCATTATTACTATTGGTAAGGGAAGTGGAAGGTACAATACCACAATACTTATCTTGTGGTTTATATATTTTTAATACAACTGGTTTGTAGCCAGGGGATAAGGAAGACTGCATCAGTCAATGAAACAGAAAAAGCTTTGGAAAGACAGACCAAAAAACTATGAGAACATTTCAAAACAAATAATCCGTAAACAGCCAAAAAATAAAGGAGTCTTTCAGCTTTATATGATTCTGCTATAAATTGAATAAAACTGCAGTGGAAGTGGAGTAAAACAACTGTCCTTTGTTCGGGATAAACATCAAAAGCAGTTTTATTCCTTTATATAATAATATAGCCAAAGTCTCTACAAAAATCACTTGCATTAGTCACAGCACAAGCCTAAAGACAGGTTTTATCTGATTGTGTTTCAGAAACTTCCCAGTGAAACAGATTCTGCAGTTCTAAAACCTGTATAAGCACTTTAGCGATGCTTCTTGCATCTATGACATTTCATGTGGAGTTGTTAATATTTTGACGGCATTTCTGTAGTAGTAGTATTAGTAGTGGCAGCAGTTTTGATAGTAATAGCAATAGGAGTACCTCACTGTAAATAATACACAGAACTACAATTTGCCTATTCCTGCTAAAATACTATAGTATTTGGGAGTATTAGAATAGCTGGGAAAAAAATTGCAGTCTGTAGGTACAGCTGAAGAGTCCTTAAAAGACCATAGCTTCTAGCCAATATTATACTGTCAGCAGTAGGAAAAACTCTGTGTTATATAACATTAATAGCAATAGTGACGCTGCCAAATTGACGCTGCACAGAGTTCATTTGTTGTCCCATGGCAAGAGGCTGAGGTAGCACCTAGCCATGCAGTGAGCATCCCAGAGTGAGGCAAGGATCCGCCACCGCTTACAGCAGGCCCATTCCTCCTGTAGCACTCCTCCCAGAACTTTCGAAAAACCTGGGACAAAGTCCATTCTGGCTGCGAGATGAGGTAAAAATATTTGGTTTAATTCTAGAAAAACAGACAAAGCTCTCTAATCACAGATTATTTATATAAAATTGGCATCATTGAAAATCTTTGGAAAAAAAAAATACTTCATTTATTTGAAACTTTCCATGAATACTAGATCACCACAGAATACAGAACTGCTAAAGAGCCAGGAGAAAGTTGTTTTCAAACAACTAATTGATTTGTCTTAATTACATAACTTCCCAGGAGAGCTTTTTTTTTTTCTAAGTATTGTTATAACATACAGAAAGAGCTTAGCTTAGCTGAAACAAGAAATCCCAAGAGACTGTTGGCATTTCCAAACCCTTGTAGCAGCAGCAAGATCTGTAGAGTTATTAAAGGTGTGATACAACAGTTTTTAACAAGCTGTTCACTGAGCTGTACTCCTCACCCCTGCATGGTATTGTGTACAAGAACTGTGTTACACAGAGTTACAGCGTTTCTTGTCTTTCATGAATATGTCACTAAACTTCTCAGAAAAGTTCTTGAGCAAAAATCTTTTCATGCAATACAGATTCTGTCTCTGATCTCTCCCTCACATCTTCCTTTTTTTCTACTGAGCAAGAAGAAGAAAGAAGCCTAAGCCTACAGCTGCTGTCAAGAACACGGGCCTCTGAAGAGGCTATTAATTGCTTTTGCACTGCTGACACCAGAAGGCACGTTAGCACTGTGCTTTGGGGGTGCTTCAAGAGCCCTTGCTGCCAGATTGCCACATGAGCTTCTTGAATATTTTATCAGGCTCACATTTCTATATTTCCCTCCTATTTGCCATGTGTAGGATATTGGTAGGAACTATTCCAGCAGAGGTAGCAAGGAACATAGAGAAGTCATTTAGAGAAGACAATGAGAGCAAATGTGCAGAACACTGTTCGCCTTTATGTAACTGTACAAACAACACGGCTTCCTGCTTCCTGACTGAAACAGGAGGGAGCACCAAAACAGCAACATCCTTTTGCTTCTTATATTTTACATACAAAAACAAGCTCAAAGGAAGGAAGAGCAATGAGCTACATCCATCCAGTTCCTCTGTCCTAAGGAACAGTTCCTCTGTCTTTCATTGTCCGATCCAATGAAGAATTAAAATCGATGCAACTCTGTAGGGCTTCCTGTTGTGAAAAAGAGCACAGAGAGGACTGACAATAAAATGAAATTGTGAAAGAATATATTCAAAAAGACACTCCTCTGACATTAACAGAGAGCACTGGACAGAAATACAAATCAAGATCCTTTTAGTCCTCTTCAATCCCTTTGTTTCAATATTTTCTTTCTGGTAGTCTGATAACTCAAGGACTTGCAAACCATCACCTTTGCAGAGCTCACTGCTAACCAGTCTAAAATGGCTAAGAAACTGCCAGGAACTGTAATAAACTCCCTCCCAGCCAAAACGTTCTTCTAGGATGCAGTAAACAGTTTTTAGTCATACACTGAAACACTTTACAGAGGTTTGAAAGAGAAAGTGGAGAAGGAAATCACATTCAATAACAAGGGCATATAGGTACATAAAGCCTCGGTGTTCATACTGAGAGCTAAAAGCGTATTGTATGGGCTCTGCACAAGCTTATTTCCCTGTGCACAGCACAGAAATGGCAGTTCAGAGCATAAATCTAGGAGAGTCCTGGTGCTCCATCTAACCTGCAAGAGCCAGGAAGGTGTTTGAGCTCCAGTACTTGGCTGAATATGCTGCTCGTGTCCTGCTTGCAATGGGGACAAAACCCAGGATGAACCTTAGCGGGCTCCTGTCATGCGGTTTAGACACACTCTAAAGTGTCTAAGCTCACAAAGCCACAGCAAAAAAGAGAAAACATCCAGTGAGCGCAGGTGAGAAATGAGCTTCAGGGACAATGGTCCAATCAAAAGCAGACAATTTCAAATTTTACTACTGGGCACTGGATTATACTAATTCGAGTTATCAAGCAGCCAAAGAAAGATCCAAGAAAACTAACCAACTGATGGGATATTCTCAATCAGAAAAAAAAGGAGTGATCTTAGTCCTTCTGCTCTACTTTTTGGAAGAGCAAAAATATACATACAAACATCTGTTTCTCACATCCTGGAGTCTTTGGGATACATGCAGAACTGAATTACCCCAGTTACATGACTGAATACAGGAGCTGTATGCCTGAACTCATAGCTACCTCTAGAATGTCTGTGTTGGATAGCACAGGTTCGCTTGGAAATGCTATAGCCAAACAATTTTCTCATACTAGTTACATCTAAACATCTATTTATATTTCTATCTAAACATCAATTTGCATTTCTATCTAAAGATTTATTTGCATTTCTATCTAAGGTTCTGCTGAAAATCTTTACATGCTCAAAACATCTGGATCAGCAATGCGCTCCCACCGACGGCTCCCAGCCAGTTCCCACATGGCACTGGGGTGTGCAAGGTGCTCACATTTGCTGTTGGGGAAAAATGTGTGACCCAGAGATGCAAGCTAAATCCTGAGAGCTGCTTAGGCTCTACTAGCAACTCCCAGAAGGAGTCATGACTCACTGTATTTCTTGGGGTTTGCTATGCAATTTTTATCTTCTATAGGTTTGACTGAAAAAAAAACATCAGCAGTTTTGCTGCTTCTGATCTCAAACTTGTGGTAAACAAGTGAATTTATGAAGAGAAAAAAAAATCTTTCTTTACTGGACTGGATGTGTTGTTCCACAGCATTTATATGTTGCTCCACTCTGAATATCATTGTAAAGGGATACACTCTGTAGCACTCAAAATGTGTTGAACAGTAGAATGATTTGTCTTCTGTAGCTCCATTATTTCAACTTTATTTTATTTTGGGGGCTGGAAGGGGAGGGTTCATTGCTCTTCAGAGCTTAGTACAAATGCAGCAGCCCACCAAAACTGTAAATGTAGGTTGCTTGGCAACTGCTTTTAAAGAGTGTTATTTGCTCTCAAAGAGACAAGCTGTTATTTCTTTCTTTTTTAAAACGAAAACATAAAAGAAGAGAAAACAGGATTAACATCAGGAAAAGGAATAAGGTAATTGCTTCACCAAATAATAGTGTAGATGGCTTATTATACATACAGAGTGATGACGTGCAAGGTCTTCCTTGTTACCATAATATGATTTCCAATAGTGAACCGGTAGCAACTAAGTTGTTTTTACAAGAAGTGCAGTCAAGTGGAACTGACATCTCACACCAACTCTCAGAAAAATAAATTATATGCAAGATAATATAATTCACGGGGGGAAAAAAAACAATACTGGAGGGCAATGGTTAAATGAGTTTAGAATTTTCTTTTCCAAAAAGCTCACTAACAGCTGCTTGAGGAAAAGCTGTAACTCCTCTCCTTAACACCCCACTTAACTGTTTAATTCCTCAGCTCAGAAGAGAGTATGAAGTGGCATCTTCTTGGCATTAGCTCATATCTAGCATACAAATCCAAAGCATGGACCTTAAACAAGCTCAGGCCAGTCTGAATCATGGACACCACTTTTGCACCAGTGTGTATTATTTCTTAAGATGCGATTTTGGTCCTCAAGGAAAACGACCATCATTCTTCAAAAACATGGTGTTCTAAAGCATATATTGCAGAAACAGTATCGCAAGGGAATATAAGGAAATAAAGGAAGAGAGCAGGTGGCGGGGCCTTCCATGCTAAGAGTTAACAATATAGATTTTTTCAGCACCCTGCATCCTGCTACCATGTTTCAACCTTTCCTTGTAATATAGCTTCTAACAAATGCGGATAACTACAGCAGCAGTTCTCTGTTTTTTTTCAGCATCTTAACAAAAGTTTTTTAAAAAAACATTTTCATAATTGCTTTTCAACTGTAATAAAATATGAGCAAAATCAAGGTCAACCCCAGTAAATGCAGCTGCCAGGGCAGGTGCCGAGGATGTGCACAGAGGCGCCCTGTGCTGCAACGCAGCTGCAACGGTCCCCGGTCCTGCTGTGTCTGTGTCAGCCAGCACCATCCCTTCACACCCATCCAGACCGCGCCGTAGCACAACACGTTTCTCTGCCAGCTCCCTGCCAGGGGTCATGCAGCAGCCTGGCCAAACATGAGCCACATGGGCTGTTTCTAGGAAAGGTCTCGCTGTAGCATCTGATGGGTGACTGCGAAGCAGCTGCCGAGGAGGAAGCACTGAACAAGTCACAGACAGTGAGGAGCTTCAGCGGAATCCGGATTAATTCTTTGGAAACTTTTCAATACCCTGGATGAGGCAGGACGGCCATCCAGGCACATTGCAAGGGCACAGCCAGGGTGGAAGCGGCGGGAGGCTTGCAGAGCACCAGGAAAGCCTTCCCACAGGAGCCTCTTTCTGCAGGGATTCAGCCCCGTTGCCTCCTGCTTCACTCCCTGTTTGAAGTTATTTGTGTTCTTGTTCAAGCGTGATCCACCCACACAAAGGGTTTCTCTAGGTATGGCCTGTGTCTCTTTTTGCCCAGCATAAAACCCATAAACTCCACTCCTGGAGAGCTTTCCACCCTCTCCTGCACCTACTCTATCTGCCCCTCATTGACCTATCTGTTTCTACAGGATAAAAATAGTCCAAGCACAACCACACTAACACCCTTTTCATTCTTTTCCTTTTCTCCAAGCATTGCCGTGGAGATGGCCCTAACCCTGTTGCAGCAGATGCAAGCACTGTACAAGCAATCCAGTTAAAGGAGCTGCAGTCACCAGCAGTTCAGCAAGCAAGTCTGACTCCAGCCATGGTTTGACAACACCAGTAGGTGTTCCTAGCTTGATCTAAAAGCTAATAGATGCATAAGTCTGTTTTCTGGCTCATCAACAAAAAAATAAACAAAGGTCTATTTGTCTCTTTTAGCATATGTGGTATTCCAGATATGGGGTGAAGAAATTAAATTATAAGCACATTTTAAAATATTTCTGTTAAAATGATATTTTGTCTCTCTTCTTGGCCTTTTCTATAAAGATCAATTCCTTGGAGCCTTTTTACTTTAGGAAGGAGTAACTTACAAGTATCCATCCTTACAACATGCCACCTAAATAAGAAAGGTTTAAAAGCCAAAAATATATAAATGTATTTCAGGAATATCCTAAAACTTAAAATATTTTTTGAGTAAAATAGTACTTGCTTCTGTATTTTGTTAATAAAAGCACAATATTGGATGTAGAAGAGGACATGATATACGATTAGGGCACTAACTTGCCATAAGAAGACCTGGGTTCTAAATGTCACCTGTTTCAGTTCAGAACAGAATACTATTTAGCAAACTGTCACATGCAGAAAGAAATTTCACCAGCAGGATAGATTTCTTTTTCTTTAACTCATGCTGTTTATTATGTTCAACTGAACGTTAGAAGTAAATGCTCACTGACTAAATGAGATTTACTGTAAACCCTGGTAGATTGGCCAGGACACCAGGCTCCTTTCTAATTACTTTCTAAGGTGTTTGTACAAAATGAAACAATCATCTCAGCTGGAGAGAGTGATGGGCCAGGCCAAGCCATTACCTGTGAGACAGAACATTAAGTTTTTTAACACAGCTAAATTTCATCCCTGAAAAACATCAAAAAGCCCCAACAGAGAAACACTGGTTCAAGTACTTTCACTGACTCAAACATGCATGGAGGCTTTCCTGCTAATCTTAGATGACTAACCTGATGACTGGAGTATAAGGAGCATTATCTGTTAACCCTACCTGTCTTTGTGAATAGCACCCAATTCCTCAAATACTTTAGTCAACTTGAAATTATTAATCAAATTTAGCTTGCCCAATTTAAATCGGACCTAAATTAATTTGGGGTTGAATGAAACCACTTTTTCTGTGAGTCATTCACTGCTTATAACTTGCTGAACCCTAGAGGATTCTGGTAGTGGTACCTCACTGATGTGCAGCGTGCACCAGGACTAATAGCATCACTGTTGGAGCAGCTGAAAAATGAACTCTAAATCACTGGTGTCAGCATTGTAAGTATTGTGATTTGTAACTGCAAGCCTACTGGCCGTTTAATAAAAATCCCACGGGTTCTTAGGTTTATGGAGAGGGAACAACTTTTTTAGTGGTAAAAACAACACAACACACTGTTGGGGTTGAAGAGCCCCTGCAACTGTTTATCTTCTTCTTCGCCCCTCTGCAATGGCGTCACAGGAATAGAGAACTGGGGACGCCTTTATCTTTGCCCTATCCCCTGTGTTAAGGTTGTGTCTCAACAAAATGTCACCTGAAATTGAAACCCACAAAAAGTGCACCGAAAATGGCTGCTCCAGGCAAATATGTCGCATGACTGTCAGTGCCATTACTTTCCTCTGCCTCCCTTCTTCTCCTTAGCAAATGAACAGCAGCTTTACCTGAATTCTGCATGATTTGTTTTTGCTCAGACATCTAGCATTATGCCAAATCTTGGCTATACTTGGTTGTCCAAAAAAAAAAATAATAGGCTGCTTAAGGGATCATAAAGTGATTCAAATAAATTTTGCATCATCGCTTATTCCAGTTGTGCTGCATTGGAGAAAAATCTGTATTAGAGTGATGGGCTGGTATAGCTCTCACAAGTCCAAAGTGGAGTCTCTTCATCACAAGTCAATTTGACTGCATATCTTAATTGATCTTTGTTTCTTTTTAATCCCTCAATAAAAGAATAATTTTATAGCCAGAACTTCTTAAACATTTTTAGTTTCTTTGATGGACACCAAAAACAGATTCTGATTCCCATCCTTCATATTTTCAACCAATTTTTGGAGATGACAGTCGTTTTAGGATAGAATTTTCTCCTGAAGTGAAAAATTAAGATTCACTCACCTCAGATAACGGATTAAATGAAATGTCTTTCCTGATCTGGTTCCAACAGTAAAAGAAATAACATGTTTTCTGATATACATTACAAAATGCTTCTTACACGAATGTCCCAGAGATTTGATTTCTTTTCTTTTTGATATTAAAAACATGCAGAATGCCCAACAGCACTGTTAAAGAGAAGATCATGTGAAACATACATTTGCATTCCAACGGTACAGGCTGGGCTTTTTAGTTGTCATTCAGAAATTATTTTTTATATCCCTACCAAAAAAAAAAAAAGTTTTCTGCAACTACAAGAGACAACATCAAAGACTGAAGCATGAATTTATATAGCTGTGCGCCTATGTAGTTTTGTCATCCTTGCACCAGTGACAACCAACAACAGTGCCACTAGAAAAGCTTTTTATAACCACTGTTAATAGCACAGCATCTATAATCACCACAGCCAACTTTTAATTTGTTTGTGTGTTTTGTAAGTATTTAATGGTTATTCCAGAAATTAGCAGAATGGAGAGGCACATATGCATCAGATGGGCAACCGAGCAGCTGGGCTGCTGCCAGGCCTCTAAACACAGCAGTGGTAAAGTTAAAGGGATATTTCCATTCAATTTTGTTTTAATCTAAAGCAATATGCAACAGAGGTGTATGAGGGCCTCTGGTGAGAAATAATGAACTGCTTTTCCTTCTGTGCAAGTCATAACTGACTCCAATAATGCCAGCAGTGTTTCATCAGTGTGGCCCTTGTGTCAGTCAATCAAATAGCAGGCACCCTCATCCCAGATATGCTTCTTCTTTGCTAGAACTGTCAAAAACATTAGGAAAAACATAATGTGAAAAGCACTTACTTTTTCAGAAAGCAATTCATATTTCTACAGTTATTACCAGAATCAGTTTGCCCAAGTTACACAGTTCTTCCATAGAGCTGGAATTATGCAAATATGCATCTCTTTAGTCTGCTCAGCTCTATACATGTACGCATGTACGTTATAGTAAGGGTCAGATTAAGACCACTTATATTATTCATTTAACCTTCGCATTGTTTTGCCTTAAGGGAAAGAGAAGGAAGAAGATAGATAAAGATGAAAAAGACAAGAGTCAAAAGACAAAAAGACCAAAAAATAGACAAAGGCTAGGGTGATTATAAGTACCCAGATTAGTCTTCAAGTGTAGTCGAAATAGGTGTAAATTAGGGCACCTGCTCTGGGGTGCCAATCCAGGCAGGACCTGGAGCACCAGTCTTGGCAGGAGGCTAATCCTCCATGGACTATATCCATCTGTGCACAGTAACCTACTGGTAAGGGCACTCACACTTAGGGAGGGAAAGAAACTTAGCTTCATGATGTTTCTCAGCCTAAGAGATTGTAAAGCCCTGTGCTCCATTTGAGGTGTGTTTCAAGCCCTTGATGAAGTCAAATACTGGGTATGCTCAACTTCAGGAGCTTCAGATACAACAAGGTCTGAGAAAGAGTCTGAAAAGGAGATCACACAGGCAAGTACAGAAATGGACTCCACCTGGAATTAAGCTGCTAAACTGAAAGAGAAAGACTACTAGGTTTTGCTCCCTACCTCTTGGATGGCTTAGACATTTTATAACACATTACGTGAAAAATGAAACAAGCCAGGATTTTTTTTAATTAAAACTATTCCACATTGAACTTTCCAATTATGTATTCACTACAGCAGAAGGAGAAAATCATAGAAATTGCGCAGCTCTCCATAGCATGAGATTTGGGACATATTTATAGAAAGTGGAAAAGGTGCCTGTGTGGAAGATTCAAAATCCAGCCAGGCAAAGAAGAGAAGTAATAAACATCTGCTACATTCAAAACAAGTTCCCTAACTGCTGAGTGCTTAGATGCAGCAGGCCTTTGGGTCTCCACACCACTTGCTGGCAGGTTCATGAATCCTGTGTCCCTTTGTGTCCTTTCTGCTATTGTGTCTCCAAGGGGAAAGTACATAGAGTGGGAAAAGAGAGTGATTGGACAGAAAGTTTCAGAAATTTCATTTTCCTTTAGGCTGAAATTGTGTATCTGGCTTAACCTACATTTATAAATTGTTTCAGATGCTTATGTACCTTTATTTTAAAGTCAGCACTGATTGAACAGAAAAAAAAATTAATCTAATGATAGTCACTTGGCATTGCACAACATAGATGTAAAGTTTTTTACCATTTTCACTTGGCAGTGTTTTGTTTCTACTTGAAAACTAATTCCTTCTCAAATGGCAAGATCAATCAACAACTGGGGCTTCTGTAGTTCAAAGGACTGCAGCTGAACTGCAGCAGTAAAACTATAAAGTACCTTCTTTGGAATAAAAAAAAAACAAATGACCTCAATGTGCACTACATGCCTACTCCAAAAACATTAATATTCATTGGAAGTCATTAATTACGTGCAGTTAACTTAACCTTCTTCCAATAGCAAGCATATTTATTAGCAAACACATTTTGTACTACTACAGTGATTCCACTTGAAGCTTACATAAAGGTTTTATGTTTTGATACTGTTTTGACTTTTGGATGACATTCAGACTTACTAGATATTTTATAGTGAAATACCATGCCTGACTGCAATGTGGCTGTTGTACTTATCTCACCAGTCACAGGCTATACTGAACATGGATTTGCACTTCAGGTTAAGTAAAAGGTGGTAACAGGCACTGTCTGTTGATAATGAAAAACACATAGGAAAAAAAGACACTTGAATTAACACAGTGCATAAGTAATGATCTATAATATATTTGTTTGCAAAGTATGGACTGAAGCATTTTCTGATGATATAAAAATCATTTAATTTGAGTGATTAAGGGGAAAAAGGATGACAAATCCCTAAGTTGATCAGACCCTTAAAAAGCACCCTTCGCTTTTTTCTTGAAAAAAAGGGGATCATTTTCCAGGCTTCTGAGTTAATATTCCATCAGAGTACAGAAGGACGTAGTGCTGCTTCCAAACCAGGGGAGACTCCGACCTGCTGGGGCCACAGAGCAGCAGAATGAAGTGAAAGTTTCCCTGACTGCTGTATCTTTCAGGGGTGGCTGTTCTTCTCTGCAATCCACTTGCCAGTTTTGAAATGCTCGTCAGTTTTCCAGCACAAAATAGAAACTACATAGACCCTCTCCAGCCATCCAATCTCCGTTTATAATAAAGTCCCTTCCTCCTCCCACCTGAAATTTTAGCAGTGCATGCAGTACATAGCACAGTAGAAACAAGCAAGTACCAAGTGGACAACAGCACCAGAGTGTGACTGTCTGAAGGCACCCAGATTAGGGAACCAGCTTTAAAAGAATCTAAATCAAAATGAAGTATTTGGCAAAGCACAGCCAATTCATCAACTGGAAGTCCATTTCACAGAAAACAGCCGCTGTTCATACTCTGCTTGTATCGAATGCTAACTTTTGCTGAGTGCTCAGTGGAGCAGATTTTCCTTTCTTTCACGACTCCATTGTAGAAGTAATTGTTGAAAATGCTACTGAGGTGATACTACCAAAGTGCCCCACTAGTTTTTCTTAACTGCCATGTTTTACCCTTTCAGGATAAGCCATTCAAGAGCATTCTGCTTCTCTTCTTAAGGATTTCTCCTGCTGACATCAACATTTGCATGACAGTAAAGAACAGGCACTGACTAACACTGTGTTGAGACTCATATAACCATCAAATTATATTTGATTAGAACAAATGTCATCGTCATACAGGAATGTAACTCGCTCACTAAACCTTCTGCACTACAGAATCGGAATATTTACTGAGGATAAGTAGGATATCCTGCTTGAAATTAAGCATTTTTAGGTTTTCCTTGTATATTGTAGATAAAGGAAAACTATCTCTTATCTTAAAATATTTTGGAAGTTGAAACTTGATAATTCTGTCCCCTTTCTGATTTATGATGAAGACAGAATTGAAAATATACTGTAAAATATATTCCAGAGTTGAGGCAGATATTTCTCTCTGAGACAACATGTGTTTGCTAGGAACAAAATTTTCAGGAAATTAGGTTTCCTATTTTGACAGGTTAATTGTACATACGATATATTCATATTAATAAGGCTTTTGGCAGTCTCCTTTATAATACTAACGTATAAAAACTAATTGACATTGTCATAAGCTCATGCAAACTTTATGCTTTAGGTGCTTCCACAGACACTCTATGTTCAGAATTCTGTGATATTCCTTTTATTTATTTTTATTTTTTAGTTTAGACTGGAGAAGAGAAAATAAGTCTATAATTTATGGCTATATCAGACTGTTAAGTATTGCAGGTACATTTGAGAACAGAATCAAAATCCAAAATAATCTTGACAAAATAAAAATCAGTCACTAATTACAAACTCAAAGTAATGTCCTGAGGGAGAAATCAAATGTCAAAGCAAATACTGGAAAAAAAATCTACCGCAACTGCAAAAAAATGAATCTAGTGAATATAAAGTGAATAAAATACTGAAAATAGGACAACGAAATCAAGTGATGCAGGAAAATATTTCTAGGACAATAACTGGAATCTTGCATGTATGATACCATAACTTACTGTAGCCTGCCTGCTATTTAACAAATTTCTTACCAAAGCACTCATTCAGGCATGGCCATAATGTTTAATACTGTCAAAAACTGTAGTGCTCCAGGGGAGAGCAATAGGAAAAATTCAAGTTATGATCCATGAGCAAATGTTTGAGGTACCATTTTCCTTCATCTTTGAAAACTGAAAATTAGAGAAAGATGATATCCAGTATCTAAACTCTGCTAATAAAAACAGAACTCAAAATTTTGCTTAATTTATATGATTAATCAACATAATTTATATGATTTAGATTAGGTACCAAGAAAGTTATTTTAAATAATAAGCATTGCAAAACACTGGGGCAAATTAACATTGGAAGTAATGGATTTTCTTTCATTTCTAAACACTATCAGATAAAAATACGTTGGCAGTTGCCTACTTCAGCTTAGGTCTCCTTCAGCTTAGGCCTGCTGTAGCAGGAAAAAAAAAAAAAAAGACGATCTCTTGATTAATTTCAGCCTCATCTTGCAACTATTCCAAAGATAGGATTTACTTTTTCATTTTGCTTCTGGCCTAGGCTGGTGTGAAGTGCATCAATAAATAAACCTATAATTGTTGTGCTTGCATTTTCATAGCTAGAGATTCATTCTGAGCTCTTTTATGATTAATTTAGTGTCCGTAAATCCAGGGAGCATCCAGCATTCTCATTGTGCAGGAGACAACAAAAATGACACAGTGTTTATATCTTCACCTATCTCTTTTTAATTCAGAGAAAGTGAAGATTCACCATCTAGGTTATATAGCATTTCCTAAAATTGAAAAGCCAGACATTCATCAATTGCAATCATGTTCTTAAATATTAGGTACTCTTATGGAATATGAGGGAATACTTTTAGAGTGATTTAATCAATGCAGTTGAATGAATCTATCAAAATATATATTCAGTGATATTTTTATATCAGCATAGGTTTGTAAATAGCTCTCATTTTGCAATATTTATACTCGGGAAGAAATATCAATCTCTTATTTTTACCGTATGTTACACAAACATTCAAGAGACATTTACATAACAACTGGAAGTCATAACATACTTTACCTTTCAAAGTCTTTTTTATTCAAATTAATACTCTACTGTTATGACAAGTAAAAATGTAATGTTATAGTTTTAAGTATAATAAATTTAAATATCTGTCAATACAGAGGACAAAGAGGGCATACATAAACCAAAAAAAGTAGTGTTAATCAGCATATTCACTAATAAACTCAGAGAAAAGGTCAAGAACTTATTAATGAAAATTGAAAATGATGAGTTGGGAGAAAGCTTTACAAATGCTAGTTAAGTTAGAAAATTAATACTACATAAATAGGAGTTATTACAATGTGAATATAAAACAGCAGTGAAAATCAAACTAGAAAGAAAAAGATTTTAAAAGGACACAGCATCACAAAATCTAGCAGTAGTTTCAAACTTCTAGACAGATCAGAAAAGAAGAAATAGATGTGAAATACACAATACATGTCCACCATTATTAGTGGGAATTTTTTATTCACCACAAAGAGCTTGTAAAAACAAACAAATCAGGAGATTAGTGCCTTTATGGAAGAATGTCACACTTACAGAGCTTACACTCTGCATTAACTCTAATTGCAAATGAACAGCTAGACCGGAAAAGAATTGAAATGTATATCATAAGCATCCGACAGCTCAGTTCAAGGGAAATGGCAGAAAGCAGCAAAGCCATTGCTTGGAATGATTCAAGCCAGGTTTGCTTTTTATTTGTAACTTTCTCCATTCATGGCCATCTTCATGTGTGGCTTTTTGTTACTGTAGCGTCTACAGCAGAATGGAATGAAAAAATGTTTCTGAAAAAAATGATTTTCTAGATACTCTTGTCCACAAGAGTATAATAGAATACTAGTATTTCTGCAAGGAGTAATGGAATTATTGTACTGAATATATTCATGATTTGAAGCAAGTAGCATAGGTAGGATCATTTCCAATTTACCACAAGGTTAACTCTTTTCAGAGTTAAAAGTACAGTGCATGCAGAAAACTCTGGCATGTGTCAACGAGCCCAATCTCTGGACGGTTCCTTTGTCTTCAGAGTGGGGCAGATTCATGGGCTGTTCACTGGGACAGTGAAAACTTCCAAGTAAATGCAGAAAACTTTTCTCATTTAAATTTGTGCTCATGATCATGAAGACTGTAAAACAGCATTTCTATTTCAATGTGTCTCTCAGAGAGAGAGAAAAAAAAAACTCATACTGGGTACGAACACCGGCAATGAGGGAAAATATACATCAATAGCTCTCCTCTTATCCCTCAGAGACAAAAGCATAAAGCATCAGCTAAAAGTAAGATAATAGTTTCAGCTAAAATAGTGAGATCAATACAAAGAACTTATGCTTTGGCTATCTAAAACTGAAGACATGACTTGCTTCATCCTAAAACCTACTGGGCTCCTAACAGCTGGCTTGATACTTAGTCAGAGGAGGAATGCTTGTTTAACTTGCTAAAACAATTATAACAAATGAATTAAAAAGTCAATATCAGGAAGAATAAACCTCTCACCTATCTTTGGCCTAAGGTGAAAGCACATGTTACGAATTTCATTTAGAATAAGTTTCCAGGCTGAAAAAAAAAAAAAAAAAAAAAAACTGATAGGAGCTAGAAGACATGAGAAGATGTATTGTAATGTATGGAACATAGACATTTATTTTCAGAGCTTTTTTCGCAAGTCTCATCCACATATTAACTTTAAACTTGCATATTTTTGAAGGGGAGATATTTTTCCCATAGCAGACCTCCTCTGTAGGAGAGATATAACTCAAGATTCACTAGTGGCTTGATCAGATCTTAAACCACAGGCAGAAAGACATTATATCACGCTATTGATTTTTTTCCTTGAGATTTATGCATGATTTTGGGAAGCCAAAGGAAAGACAAAGAACGTAGTGAGCCTTCGCTGCCACAACATGAGGTTGCAGGATAATTTTAATTTCTGTTTCCAGACATAAAGAGGTTGATTATCAGTATACATATAAGTGATATGTTTCTGAGATTCACTGCTATCCTCAATTTAAAGTCCTTGTGTCTTTGTTTCTGTTCCTATTTTAGTGCATTCTTCTCAGCAAGAGAAATTAGGCTGCAACAAGAAACTCTTAAGAGTGCTGGTTTAAAAATGAAAATGAACTTTCATTGAAAATTGTCGCAGCTGACAGATCTCAATTTCCTGAAGTGAATTGGGGAAACATTCAAAGAAAAAAAGCATTACCAGATAGAGAAAATGAAAGTGTTCCATTGGGACCTCATCCTTTGATGAAGGATGGGCAGGTGAGATGCAAATGTATAGACCAACAGCTGTATCATGGAAACATGTAAAACAGGAAACCACAGGGTCTTTGGATGGGAATTGGATTTGTGCCTCTCTGAAGACTGCTTTCTACAGTAGCCTTCTATAAAAACATTTCTGTGATGAGACCTATCAAATGGCAGACTTCAAGCCCAGCCCAAGCCAAATTCACACAAAATTACAGGTAAAAAAAAGTAAGGAATTCTTTGCTCTCTATAGCGGATATTACTGCTATTATGATCCTGAAGGAAATCCTTAGAAGCGTGTGTGAAGTAAGGACAGATGTTGGAAAGAGGGAAGAATCGCCAAAGAATGTGCCTCTGGAAATGCTCAGCAGCCTGTTCAACTTATCCCTGATTCTCTGATGTTAGAAAAGGAAAGGCAACAGCCATATTTGTAAATATATTCTCAGTCCGAGTTTATTTTCACAGCTCTGTAGCACCAGTTAGCAGCAGCATAACTGCTTATCTGCAACAGCAGCTGAAAAGCAGTAACTGCAGCTTGAAGAACATGACCAGGGCCTGATGATATGCTATAAAACATTCACAGCCCAGTGAGTGAAACGCTTATCCTTCAGAAACAATTATCCTACAGAAACAATTTTCCGTCCAGACTTTTTTCTTCAGACTCTTCTCATTTTTTACTTATTCTTTATTGATTGTGCAATTCACATACCTATATGTAAATATTTTACCAACCTACTGCTTAGATTCAATGCAATTCCTTCAATTACGGTACTTTATAATCATTGAGGAGGCTGAGAGTACTACAGATTTATGATCGCTTTATAGTCACTGAGGAGGCTGAGACTGAGTGTACTACACATTCATCAGGAAATTAATTTTCCATGAGTGGATATACAAAAGAAGGACAAACCTGGAAGAGGAAGCAGGCTTTCACTGTTAAGTACCCTTTTTTTCTTAATAATAAGAAAGAAAGCTGAGAAACTGATTTTTTTTTTTTGACACAAGAAAAACATAGGTATCTGATAGTGAACATGTCTTAGAAGAAGGGCTGAGAGTTTTTGATAGCATCCGTCTGTTTGGAAAAGGAGGCCTATACATTTCCTGCCTCATCTGAATCACATTAGAAGCAGCTGAAAATCCTATCAGACAGTGAGAGGATAGAACCAAAGATGAAACACATGATCTAAGAGCGAAAGTTGAAGTCTGCCTACTAGAGGTGTTACTGGACACTTCTACACAAATTCTGAAGAAAAATAGTCATTCATCTGGATAGACCATTCAGCAAAAGAAGTGCAAACATCTCCCAGAATTTATATATACCACCACAGAAAGTTGTTCTTTCACACAAGAAATATTTTCAGTAATTATCGACATTGCACATGCTTGAAAAGAACAGAGTTTGACAACAAAGACATTTTCCCCCTCTGTCAAATTACTGAGTGTAGCTACTATTTTGACCAGTCAGGTATGAGTCCTTTTCTTCCTTGCAGTAAGTTATTAAGGAATATGGGAACATTATTCATAACTAGCAATTAGGTGATTCGATGTTTATTTCTATCCCGTCCTTGGAACAGGTGGCATGCATTTTGGCTGGTTGTTGCCTGATGACATCATTACTAGTTCACTGCAGTTGCTATAGAAACAACTGGATTTTTCACAGGCCAAGGAGTTTAAAAGATCTGCTTGTTTCCACGTTTGATCAAAGGTTTTCAGCCAAAGTGTTAACTTCTAATGCCTTTTATTTTTTTGCAGTGTTAGCTATATCCTAAGTAGTATGGATTTCAGAAGATCCACGTCAAATTTTTCTTGTGTTACCATGGCTCTGACTGGGCTCTGACTGGGATGGAACTTGCTTCCTTACTCGAAGTGAACAGAGTGCTCCTAAATGCTTGTACCCTTGTGCTGGGTTAAATGGGAAAGTTCAAGTCATGCCTCTTACAAATCTCTTCGGCATTTAAAATGTCATGTTTATGTTATATACAATCACTATATTACATCTCCTTTGCTTTTAGAAGAAAAATTTAAATCCAAGCTAATTCAGACAGGCAACTGAATTCCTGTTTAAATCTCACATGAAAGTGAAACTCCACAAGGGTTTCTTCTTCACTCTGCCACTACACCTTGAATTTTTATAAGGCTCAAATTGCCTGCGCTCTGGGTCTGTACTCCTGAGTATGCCATATTTTGTGGATATGCAACATTTGACAATTGCAGTTCAGAAGAAAAGACAATAAATAAACTGCAAGACCTGAGTTGGACTCTTTAAGATATGTTACAAATGCAAGTATATTTTTATGTTTGCAGGTACAGAAATTGCAATGACAATTGTGAGAAGACAATTATACACATCACTTCAGAATTTGCTTACAGACTAGGTTGGTTTGAAATTTAAGAACACAAAAACACTCTATGGGAAAAAACATTTTGAAATTTTACTTCGTGAGAAAAACCACAACTAACTAAACAAATTCATTTTGACTTTGATATTTTTAAAGTAAGTAGTAATTTAAAAAATCAAAGCTGCTCTGGAAGAAAGAATGAAAGAAAGTTCATGATTCCATTGAAGGTCAAAAAGTCACTTTTGTCAATTTCTTCACATATATTTCATAAATATTTTCAACAAAAGTGGTGCAAATTAAATTCCGTACTTAATGCTGCACAGTCTCAAAATAGACATACTGTTTGGGATTCAGACTCAAAGTATGAAACCTTAATTTATGACTTTATATGAAGGCATGTTAGCTCATATAGACATCAGAGTGAAGTGTCAAATTTGCCATTATAGTCAAAGAAAATGTAACCAAATGCAGTAAAGGGAGGATGGAGAGTTGTTTTGACAGTCTGGCAGCATGTGACTGCTGTACAGGGACTGAACAGGTTTCCAGGTTGGACTGAATTGCTCTCCAGTAACTACTATATAGGATCTTGTCATATGGCATAGACACCTACACAAAGAAACTATGGCACAGACACCTGCATAGTTTACAAGTCTTAATCTGGAGATACATCTCAATCATATACTTTAAAAATATGATCAAATAGACCCATGTTAAAATAAAAATAATAAGGGGCTGATGCAGCAGGAGAGAACACTGGTGCTTATGTTTGGTAGTTGTTCCTTCCTTGTACAGTGATGCATAACGTTTTCATTTGAAAGAGTTGGATTTCAGCGTGTGATACCCCAGGCAATTGTTTGTGCACTGAAGTCTACAGAAGAGTGGCCTTGGAGTTGCCCTCTTTCAAGGATAGTTTTACTGGGCAAAGAGACCAATGGGACCATGCTATAAAATAAATTTATGTCTTGTCATGACCAAGCTACTGGTTAGCCTTTCTGTCCTTTCCCCCACTGCCCAGTTCTACCCCAGGGTATGTTCATTTACCTCCACAGCTCAATTTCATGTCAAAAGAAAAAGCAGTAGAAAATCAAGCACATATGTTTCAAGTTCTGACACCTTGATGATGTTCAAATTCATTTTTTTCCAAAAGTAAATGTTAAGAAGCTTGCCAAATGCACATTTCTTTACAGAGGAAAGAATACAGTACCAGTGCAGGCACTGGCTTTTGCCTAGTCCAGAAATGGATCTGGAATGCAGAGGAAACATTCAGTAATTAAAATCAGCAACCACACCAGCACATCTCCACTATATTTAGCTCAGAAATGTCTAAGGGAAGGGCTGCATTTCCTTTTGTATGAGCAGACTTAAATGCTCAGGTTTAAGACTGAACAAACACAATCATATTTGCTTAATTAACAAGTTACTAAAAGCAGCTTATTAGGATTTTAAAATGGAGAAAACCTTTTACACTACAAGCTGCGTGCTAGCACAGTAGCCCTCAGTAGCTTATTAAGAGCTAACAGGCTTTAAACCATTCTGTAAAATACAGCAGGTAATTATTTCCTTGCTTGAAGGGATAATGTAAGAAGTTTTAAAAATGCATTAAGGAAGATAGCCTATATTAAATGCTATTGGCTGTTAGGTGTTACTCTTGGGCTGATGACCATTTATATTAATGTTCCTACTGAAGACATCATGACTACTTAAGTAAGGTAAATATTCATCTAAATGAGCAATGGCAAGACTGTGTAATTTGCTGTCTTTTGCATTAATGCAAGGAAAGCCTACTGAGTTAGCTCAATATCAACTGCTCAGACCTTTTTTTACAATAAAAATGATTAACACTGTGACCAGTTTTGTACATTGATGAAAGATGAAAAGTTTTGTCCCATGCAAAACTTTTTTGAAAATTCTAAGTACCTACAGAGAAGGATTTAAATTGAAAATATTAACACAGATGGAGTTGCAATGATGTCATTCCTGTGTAACCATGCATTTAATATGGTACTTAAGCAATGTAGTCTCCCAAAGGGAATAGCATAGGGTGACTTCACAGAACATGTCCAAAAATAAAATAAAATAAAATAAAATAAAATAAATCAATTAAAAATCCTTTTGCAAAACATATTTCTTCTCTGTAGTTCAATTAAAACCATCCAAATCCCATCATTTTCTGCTTTCTGATTTGTTCACATGTTTTATTCAATGCTGAATCTTTTATTTAAATAGGGTTGTGCAGGTATTTTATTTATAATAGAGGTTATTTAACTAAACCAGAGGTGAATTGTACATGAGAGCATCTGTGTCCATAGGGAGCTCTACTCAAGCCACCTGGCCCCGAGATCTACACAAGTGCAATGAATTCTTGAACTGTGACCCAAATAGGAGCACGTAATTTTTCTTTTTAAAAAAGCAGACATACAGGGGTTCAGATGCATCACACTGCCCATTGGTTATAACCCTCTTCACCATGGCTGTGTGTGGCTAGTTTGTTGTTTCCAAATTACAAAACAGATTTGTTGAACGCCTTCCAGTTATATTCAAAATCCTGTTATAGATTAAAGGAATACACTTTACATATAAAGCTAGGAATTCATTAATGATATTATAAAATGTACCTTTGTTATTTGTATCATTGCAATTTTTCATTACATATATTAAATTACATATAAAGTGTTATGCACCCACACTTTCTACTGTATATACCTTTCTTTGATATTCTGCTTGCCCTAAAAATGTCAGATACTTCAGGCAGAGGACAGGGAGTTACAGCAAGTCTTCAGCATCCCAGAAACTTTTCCAGGAAAATAATGTTTATGGTTTCCTCCACCTCACTCTAAGATATTCTTGCAGACCTTTGCACATGTTTGTTAACACCCTCTACACATTGATGCTTCTTTTTTGGTCTGCAAGTCCACATATATGTGTAAATTCACAGAATCACAGGATGCTTGAGGTTGGAAGGGACCTCTAGAGATCATCTAGTCCAACCTCTCTGCTCAAGCAGGGACACCTAGAGAACGTGGCACAGGGTGGAACCTGGGTGGGTTTAGAAGATCTCCAGAGGAGGCTCCACAACCTCTCTGGGCAGCCTGTTCCAGTGCTCTGCTGCCCCCACAGGAAAGAAGTTCTTCCTCATATGAAGATGAGATTTCCTGTATTGATAGTATTACTCTTTGCTCTGCTATGCCTGAAAGAGCAAGCTCCCAAGGTTGCACTGCTTTGCTGACCAGTAGTTAACCACTGGTGAGCTGTTTATAGTCTCAGTGCTTCCAGTATCATCCCATGCCTGTGCTTTCATGTTGACCTCTGCTGTCATCCCATGTCTTTCTTTCTGAGACACAGCATATTCTAGGTTCACAGCAGGTCTTTCCACACAAAACAACTCTTGTTATTACTAATGACTAGTTGTAAAAATACAACAATAAGCATTCCAGCCTCACAGTCACACAGAGCTAAACAAGAGCTAAAATAATATAGGTAATAGTCACCTTGTCATTAGAGAAATGTTATTACAAGCTAAAACAAATCTATGAGGAGCTTGGCCTCATAGAAGACTAAGAGAAATTTGGACAAAGCCTGTGTTGTTAGCCTGACACAAAGCCCAAGGCCCGTAAGAAGCAGTAACAGCACCAGATTTACCGGACTAAACAGGTAACCTGAAAGACTAGAGATCAGCTTAACTGGTAGTTACTAGAGCAGAAGTTCATCTGGACTTTTCTTTATTATAGTAAACGTGAAATCTGTACATCTGAACCCCATGAGTGATAAAGTTAAGGGAATAACGTGATGGAAGTAAGTGTACTGAAGTTACATGTCCATGTCATGTCGAGGAAATAAGAGTTGTGCTCTACTAAATACATGAGAATATGCCAGTTTTTACATATCACTACAGAGTAACACGCTATATTTGTATAATATTTGCCTACTCATTCTCTCCTTAATCCTTCTTGGCCCTGAAGAGTCCAACAGATGATGCTCCAGCTAAAACAGGATTTTAAATCCCAGTTTCAGAAATATAAAAGGAAACTTTCTGGTCTGATATTCTACTTACATTTCTATGTAGTCACAACATATCCAGCACAATTTACCTCATTTCAAGATACCAAACTGATGATGCAAAATGTTGCTGTGTTTCTCCAGTGTAAGAGGTAAGATCTGCA
This sequence comes from Tinamus guttatus, assembly GCF_059628265.1. Taxonomy (NCBI): domain Eukaryota; kingdom Metazoa; phylum Chordata; class Aves; order Tinamiformes; family Tinamidae; genus Tinamus; species Tinamus guttatus. The sequence goes on from NW_028289250.1 coordinate 3,141,466, forward strand.
AGTTTGCACGCAGGAAGCTTCTTACCTTGATCAGTATATGTTTTTGTTAATATCCTATGACATTTTCTATACAAGATTGTTTTCTTCCAGCTTTTTGCATCACCTTTTATCTATGTCCATCTCCACTGTCATTGTTTACGCATAAAATTTTAAAACAAACCCAATACAAAGTTTGGCTTGTGATTAAAAGATTTATGAGGGTTGCGTAGAGCCATGGGAACCACAAAGTGAAGCTGTGATTTGTATATACATGGAGTTGCTAAGCAAAGAAAGAGCTTTTCTATTACAGAGTGCATCACTGCAAAAAAGCTTTAGGGAAGCTACAGCCCCCTATGGAAAGGAAGCCTATAAGTTTTCAGCCTATAGGTTTTCAGATAAGAATATTTTATTCTAAACTCTGTAAAGCTTTATCTTTAGGTGCAGGGTAAGTATAATAACAACAAAAAGAACACTGCTAAAGGCTCCAACTTCTTGCATCATAATATTCCCTATTCTATTCACACTAGCTGAAAGAATGAGTTTATTTTCACATTTTGATGTTCTCCTTTGTAAGGAGAATACAGGATTTCACAGAAGGTGATCATATGAAACATGAATAGGAATCCAAACGTATCGAGAAGTCCTTCACAACTAAGACAGCACGTCTAGCATATTTGAACTTTCAAACAAACTGTTGGTATGGCAACAAAAACACTTCCACAGTTCAAAGGGAGAGCTGATAATACAGAAAGTACCATACACACACACACACAAAAAAAACATTTTAAAGCTTCTGGTTTCTGATTATTTTTTAAGGCAGATGTGCCTTGGTGCGTATTTTCTCTGCCCCATAGATCCAATTAAATTCCTCCAACACATGATCTTAAATGATTACCTCTCCCCACACAATAAAAGGAATTATTTTCTGACCAGCCCCATGCATTTGCTCCTACACACTTGAGAACAGAACTTGTATGTATTCTCTTTTCTGGAACAGCTTCTCAAATTTCACTGCAGTGGAATCTGACATTAAAATAGTATACAGCATACAAGCCCAGACCTAATAAGATGAAGCAATTTTGAATATCAAACAGAAAAGGCAGTTATGAAAAGCAGCCTATTAAATGGTTCAGATCACCTTAAACAGCCTGACATACAAAAACTTTTCCTGCTGATGAACCACAAAGCTCATCTGGATGGTCTCTGTGATGGTCTCAGCTATATGCTATTCCATGCATGAGGGCATGCATGGCTGAAATAAAATGTTGAAGTAAAAGATGCCAAGGATTTCAGCAGGGTATCATTTATAGTCATCTGATAATAAAGAGGAACATTTTGTTGTTCATGGTTGTAGCAAGAAGACACATCGACAGAAGCTGAAATGAACGATTCTCATTCAGAAACTAGAAGCATGAAGAAGATGTCACCCAGGCACACATGATGGTTTCCCAGTCCTGAGCAGAGCAGCCAGCTCCCCAGCTTGGTGAAACTATAGCAATCAGTGCCACTTTTAAGGATAGTCCAAAAACTGTGTCCTGTACACAGGCTGATCCCACCTGGGTCACTGTCTTTTCCTATCAATGAAAGAGAGCGTCTTCAAGAGTAAATTATAAAATCCAACATCTGAATTACTCCTACAGTGACAGAGCACCACCAGATGCTCAAATATATGATGCTTAGATATGTGCTGTAATGTCCATGTGCCCTACTGAGAAAGATCCCCAAACTAACTTCAGCTAGGTATGCCTGACAGAGCTCTTAACATACCCAAATCCAGATATTATTACTGAAGCAGCAGCAGTGCTATGACAGATAATCTCCTGTTCATCACAGACCACCATTCTACCTCTCTAGCTCATATTTGTTCAGTGGGAATAAGTCTTACTTCACTGTTACGTTAATGTTACATTACTTCACTTTACAGTAATGGAAAAACTCCAAGAAAACTATCAAAAGATAGATTTTGTGCTGTGTGGCAAAAGAAAGCATTATGTGAAGGGAAATCATTTTCAGATGGAAAAAAAAAACAGAAAAACAAATCAAGAGACATTTCATTCATTTCAGAGTTAATTTGTTGAAAGAAATTTAATTTCATTACCTACATGTTCTCAGTATAGGGTTCCCCTCTGCCCCCAGCAAACTTTCTGGTGGACTCTGTTTTAGTGATCAGTTGACATTACACTCTGCAATTAAGCTGAATCCTTACTAGGATGTTCCAACAAAAAACCTCCTGAGAGTCATCAACCACTTACTTTATTAAATCATATTCATCCTGCTTATGCCACAGTGGGCAGATACCATTTCTGAGCAGCACAGTAAATCTCATTTATTGTGGCCAAGGTCATGTTTTATTATTTGAAACAAAGTATTCATCTGCCACATCACTTTGACCAATGCTGTTACGATATTTGACTTCACTTTGTGTCAATCTGTGTGTACACCAATTACTTCCTTTTAGGTTTAGCAGGCCTTACTGAGGTTTTTAAGTGTTAACAGTGAAAAGAAAGAATTTGCCAACTTTTTGTGAGAGAGAGTTAAAAATAACTCCAGCGAAGGTCATTTTTAAACTGAGAATACAATTCCGGAAAACTCAATGAACAAGCAAACAAAAGAAACAAAAACTGAAACCAAAACCAAACCAAAACAAAAACAGAAAAATATTTCCAACACTAATTGTGCCGTATTAAAGAAAAATATTGTTTATCTTTTCATGTATGCTCGTTATACCAGAATTCACAGTACTTTTCACATCACGCAGTGCAAACGTCTTATTTCCTAATGGTACACAGCATTAAATCATTTGCACCATTCTATTTTGGTAACAAATTATTGCACGAGCACAAGTAACAAAACTCTGAACCCCTACATATTTGCATTCTGCATTGCTATCTCAGTCCCCAGTAAGTAGGTGCATTTTCTCCATTAAACCCATCTGTTCTCTCACTTCATTCTCAGCCGAAGTACCTCTGATTCCCCTTCCTGAAGCCTTTTCATCAAGCAGTACCTCCTGCTTCCCCAAGGCCTTGGTTCCTACAGCTGAAAAAGAGGACCGGGTTGTGTGGCTGCTTCCAGGCACAGACCCAACGCAGATGTGCTGCTAGGAAAGCCAGGATGGCAGAAGATGTAGCTTCAGGTTGCAGTGCACGCTTCTCTTCAAAGAGAGCATTGGTTTGGGACTTTCCACAGATACTGACTGTAGTAAGACTGTTAGGAGCCGAAAACCTGAAGAGCTTTATTCCTCTAACAAATCAATATAAGCATTGAACTGCTTGACCAGTTTCATTCTCATCTGCCTCGCAGACAGGCAAATGACCCGGTCACATAGTGTCTTTCGTTAACAAAGAACTTCAGATGAGTTCATTGCCTTTCACATTCATTTTTATAACCAAAAGTTTGCTCTCATTACATGCAGATTCAGAAGTAGCTATCTGTTCACAAACACAGCCAACCTGATTTTGCATGAAGTCTAGGAAGACTGGAAGATTGCCATCTTGCCATGGACTATTTGTATATACAAAGCAGAGTAGACAAATATGCATTTTATACTATATACTATCAAAAATGCACTCAGAAGTTTTTCTAATCTCGTTTTCTTGTGAAAGGGAAGTATACATTATGCTTAAGTGTTCCAGCAGATACGTGAAATAAGAACATCAGCAATCTTATAAATGCTATTAACCTAGCTAATGAAACACATCCCAGATTCTTAAGCTTCTCCAGGATGCTAAGCTGCTTTTTTTTTTATGTCAAATGGATCCCAAATGGCTACGTATCTATTTCTGGCTCTCTCACCATTATCTGAAATTACAACCTTTTACACAATTATTTTACCCTGAATATTTCCTATTACTGACTGATGATACATTTCTTGTTCAAAACAAGTTATACGTCTATATTTGTTCTCTGTCTTTTCTCTCTCTCTTCTCCTTTGATAAAAAGTGATTTTTGATTAACAGCATATAAAGTCTGAAAAAACTTCAAACACTGGTGAAGAAGACAAAGTAATCTGAGCACTTCCAAACAATTTCTTTTAAA